>NC_133164.1:90506531-90815377 GCF_040802235.1 Manis javanica
TTTCTGCCTATTAGTTTAAAAACTATTTTGGGATTAAGTAACAATTTTACCTTAAAAGTCCAATTTTGTATTTTTACAATTCTTCAGTTTACCATACATTCAGGTATTAGTTCTTTAGCTGTCACCACCTTTATATTTTACATACCTGAAGAAAACAAATCCAATTCTCCATCCCAAATATACCCACCTAAAATCGGAAAACATACCTTCCTCTGACAAATGATCTTCCAGATCTATTTTCCTCTCTTGCCCTGCTTTCTGCCTGAGGGCTGAACCAGTGGACAGATCAAGGGCTCTCTCATGGTCTGGTGCTCAGCTGATTCAGCCAATGGGGAGACCCAGCAGGAGATGGTGTGAGGTCAGGATATTTATTCCCTTAGTCCCTCTGGGCATGGTCATCTAGGAAGCTATATCTCAACTGGAGGACCCAGTTCTTCTCAAGGAAGCCTTCTCTGTGCAGCTTTCTCCTTCCAGGTTCCCAGAACTATCCCAGAGAGGTGTACTCTCCCACATGAAATTGGGGTGTGGTTTCCTGATGCCAAGCCATACCTCTCTGCACTGTTCCTTCATTAAACCCTCCATGATTTTTTTAACTTGAGTATGTCAACAATTGCCTGATGATAAACTTGAAAACTGTTTGAAATCCTCATTCAGAAATAATAACGGGTTTACAATGTCACAACACATTTGAGTATATAGACACCCTTAAGTAATCTCATAACAAAGGTGAGCAACCAACTCGAATGGGAACATGGTGAGAAATCCTTCGATTTCACTCAGGCAGTTGCATCTCAAATATATCACTTATTTAAGGTAACAGTCCCATAATGACCACAACTCAATGCCCTACTGCTGTAAATCCTGTACTGGGATTGACTAAAGTCTTCTTTCTCCTATTTTTAAAAATTTATTTTTTAATTGAGGTATAATTGACATATAACATTGTATCAGTTTCAGATGCACAACAATGATTCAATATTTAAATATATTGCAAAATGATCATCACAAGAAGTCTATTAACATCTGTCACCATTTGCAGTTTAAAATTTTTTCTTGTGATAGAACTTTTAAGACACACTTTCTTAGCAACTTTCAAATATGCAACACAGTATTATTAACTGTAGTCACCATGCTGTTTATTACATTTCCGTGGCTTATTTATTGTATAACTAGAGTTTTTGGCTTTTGAGCATTTCACCCTTCCCACCCTTCACCCATTTCACACATTCCCCACCACGCTCTGCCTCTGGCAACTCCAGTGTGTTCTCTTTAACTATGAGCTCAGTTTTGTTTTTGTTTTTGTCTTTAGATTCTACATATAAATGAGTTCATACAGAATTGGTCTTTCTCTGACTTATTTTACTCAGCATGATGCTTTCAAGGTCCATCCATATTGTTAAGAAAGGCAAAATTTCGGTATTTTATTATATATAATAATATATATGGAATATTATTCAGTCATAAAAAGAAGGAAATACATATATGTGTATCTATATGTATGTATGTATGTATGTATGTAGGTGCCACATTTTCTCTTTCCTTTCATCCATCAATGGATACTGAAGTTGTTGCCATATCTTGTCTATTATAAATAATGCTGCAATAATCGTAGTAGTGCATGTATATATTCAAATTGGTGTTTATGTTTTCTCTGGGTAAATACCCAGGAATGAAATTGCTCCATCATATGGTAGCTCTATTTTTAATTTTTTTAAGGAAACTCCGTCCTGTTTTCTATAGTGCATGCATCAATTTATATTCCAGCCAACAGTGCCCAAAGACTCCTTTTTCATTCTTATTTCTTGTCTTTTTGATAATAGCTGTTAGAGGTAAATATCTCATTGTGGCTTTGATTTGCATTTCCCTGATGATTAGTGATATGGAGTACCTTCTCATCTACCTGTTGGCAATCTATATATCTTCTTTGGGAAAATGTCTATTCAGATTTTCTACCTATCTTTAACTTGGAATTTTTTCCTATTGAGTTGTATAAATTCTTTATGTATTTTAGATATTAACCCCTTATCAGATATATGATTTGCAAACAAATGTGTTCTCCCATTCAGTAGGTTGCCTTTTATTTTGTTGATGATTTTCTCTGCTTTGCAGAAGTTTTTTAGTTTCACATAGTCCCACTCGGTTATTTTTGCTCTGATTGCCTTTGCCTTTAGTTTCAAATTCAAAAAACCATTGCCAAGATTGATGACAAGGAGTTGACTGCCTGTGTTTTCTTCTAGAAGTTTTGTGGTTTCAGGTCTTAAATTCAAGTCTTTAATTCATTTTGAGTTAATTTTTGTGTGTGGTTTAAGATGGGGTCCAGTTTCATTCTTTTGCATGTAGCTGTCCAGTTTTCCCACCACTTATTGAAGAGACTGTCCTTTCTCCACTGTATATTTTCACTCCTTTGTTGTGCATTAACTGGCCATACATGCATGAGTTTCTTTCCAGGCTCTCAATTCTGTTCCTTTGATCTATGTGTCTGTTTCTGTGCCATGCTGTTTTGACTATACACAGTTTTGATTACTACAGTTTTGTAATATAGCTTAAAATCAGGGAACATGATGCCTCTAACTATGTTCTTCCTTCTCAAGATTGCTTTGGCTATTCTGGATCTTTGGTTAAAGTGAAAAAAGGATTATAAAATTACTACAAAAGGAGTAAATACTATCAATATTGTTTTGAAATATGTTTTAAATCACACCTGAAATGTGGAATTGGAGTCTTAAAAATTGGAATCTTAAACTTTCTCTCCTTCTCCATGAAGCATAGGGGTATGCAGGATTGTGATTTTATGCCTCCAGCATAAACAACTCCATTTCACCCTGTTCAGCTGGTTGGTGAAGTTTAGGGGAGGCCAAGTTTCAGCCTGAGAACCAAGCCTCCAAAAGTCCCCAGGCATTCTATATCCTGAGCATATCCTGCTTGTTGGGACCTGTGCCCAACATGTCACATGCATTCCCATCTGTCCTCAGCTGATTCCTATGGTCCCACAGGCCTTATAGTTCCATGTGACCACTGGGTCTCTCCTCCTCACCTGCCTTCAGGTCTGGTTTGTTTTGGGCTCCTTAATTTCATGATGGCTACAGGCTACAAATACAAGCAGACAGCACCTTACTTGAAAGGAGACATGCAGAGGACACCAACAAAATTTACATGGGCCTTCCCTCAGCTAAATGGGCCTTCCCTCGGCTAACCAAGGTCACCAAGTTATGAACCGTGACTGCCCCATAATACCAGGGTGACTTGCTTCCTGCCCAAACCATGATATGCCTTTCAAAGACCATATGCCCCATCTGTTTTGTCTCATGGAGTAATAATTGTATCTCTAAAGCTGTTTGCTCTTCTTTCTCATCTCTCACTGGGTGACTTTTGATAGTTCAGGGAACAAATAGGAAGTAGGATCTTTTTGTCTCTCAGAGGCTTCGGGGTGGCTCTGGGTTCTCAGCTACAATCATGGTGATCCCACAGAAGCCCCTGTGAGGAACTGAGCTCTCTGCCAGGCCAAGGTGTGGAAATGTTAACTCCTTCCATGACACAGGAATTCACCCTGCATAAATCTGAGCCAGGTTCAACATAGTTGTCAGTTGTCTGCATAGGCCACATTGACCATCAAGTTATTTCCTTATGACTTGACTGTGTATCTTACAACACTGAATTTTAGAGAGCTCTCCTGCACATAGCATTACGGCTGGTGTTATTATGTGAGCATTATTAACTACAAGTCAGGCTGTTTTCGACAGTATCCTAATGGAGGAGGAAAGGTGGGGTTTTCAGCAGCCCCAACACTCCTTTGCCCTATCAGGTGGCCCTTCGAGGCCTGCAGTGCTTACTGACCCGTTTTCCTGCCATGGGTTCATGGTCCTATGCACAGGAACTCCTCAGCCAGGCCTCTTGAACAGGCAACACCTCTCAGCCAGAAATTCCCACTCAGGTTTCCTGCTCTGTTCTACAAAATGCAAAGTGCTTAGGCCCAGCCAGATCCAGGCCCTCCAGGAGAGCTGTGAGCTGGACCTTGGCCCATCAAAGACACTCACTGCACAGAGAGAAGTAATCATGTTCTCAGAGGTCTAATTCTAAGAGAAAATGTTGCTTCTATTGATGTTGGCTATGATGCCCCTGCAGCCCCAACCCAGGCTGCATTTTTGTGATGTGGGAGTAAGAAGTATTTAGCTCTGCATCACCTGCCTCATCCCAAGGCTGGGCATCATGACTTACACATGCACATATATATACACACATACACATAGCACACATGCTTTCACACACACATATGCACACATGTACACAATTGCACATAATGAGCCCATACTCATATACTTACATATACATACATCACACACACACATACATACAAATACACACACACCACTAGCCACTAGCAGTGGCTCTCTCTGTTGCCCAAAAAGAGTGGCATCAGTTCTGATTCAGTCTTTTCACACACACCCCATCTCCCTGTGATGGAAAGTTAGTGAGGCAGGGGGTAGTGCCCATTGGTCCAGCTCATCCCCATCATTTTGAGGTGCTATTAAATAAATAACCTCTAGTTTAAGAAGCGGAATGGTCAGGATTTAGGATTTGTTTCCTTGTGGCCGAGGCAAGTGTGTTCCTGAGAATCATGCCTCTTCTTCTGGCTGTGGACTCATCCAGGACAGAGATGCTTTCTGGCTTTTTTATTTTTATATTTTGATGGTTTGTTTTGTCCCAAATCCCAATCACAGGCAGGTGGTAGATGCCTGGTTTTAATGAATGGATAAAAGACTGGGTAAACAAACTCAGTAATTAAAGGTGATGACTTAAGTAATGGTGAAGATGACCACAAAAAAAAGATATTTGGAAGCATAGATGAGAGATGATGTGAGAATAAAGTGGCTTGATAAATATTTCATTTTACCTTTTTTCTTCCTCTTAATAACTCAAGTATGCAAAGAAAAGTTTATTTTTTTAAGCAATAAATTAACTGCTGGCTTCTAGTGAAGCTTCCTGGCTGGTGAAGATCACGGGCCCTCCCTGCTGAATGTCCTCCTCCTCCCCAGGTTACGTAACACTAGGGTATGTGTATAGTGGAAGAAAACCAGCTCTTGTCTGCTGCCCCCAAATGGCATCTTCAGGACCTGGGTTTCTTTGCAGCATCTGTTCTAAGGGTACCTTGGGGAGTGGTGGACATCTGGGCCAAGGCAACCTGTGGTCCATGTTCCCAAGCAGGATCACAGGCTCCAGGTATCCAGGATCCAGGCTGTAAGTAGGGTCCCCTGGAGCCAGGCTCTAAAGAGCACCAGGTTGGTGACAAATTGGAGTGACATTCAAATTACTGACAGCAACATGTATGCTAAACAAGACATCTGTCTGTACAACCAGGTCTGGCTTGTGGCCTCCAGTTGCCAGTCTTATGTCTTAGGGAAAAGCTCAAGCCTTATGGAAATGGGTTACCTCTGTAATTCTCCTAAGGATATATTTAGGGATATATCCTCTAGAGGATGCCATGCAGCTCGGTGCAGGTCTCTGTAGTTTCAGACCCCCACAGAGAGCTGTCTGTGTGCATCTCCATCTCTCCTGCCTTCCCTTGCACATCCTCATATGCTCAAAAGCATCCCCAACAGAACCAACAGAGAGAGCTGAAATGACCTTGCACCTTCAGCCCCATGTCCAGATGAAAGAGGAGGATGGACATTCAAATGGAAGAGTTCACTGAAAGAGAAGTGTTGTCAGTGCTCAGAGGGAGGTGGCCTTTGTTAGGTGCTGCGGTGGACTGAGAGGTGGAGGAGTAGGACACTTCCCATAACCCTTCCTCCCTGCGATGCTGCGAAGCCAACCCTGAGCAGAGAGGAGGAGAGATTCAGGATTGGATGTGGGGGAGGGAGGGTTGGCATTTTAAATTAAATGGCACTGGATATCTATAACCACTAAAGTAAAAAGCATGAGATGTCAAGGAATCATGAGTGGAAATTCAACTAAATATGCTTAAAGACAGAAAAAGAAGGTAAAATAAAGCCACTTCCTGTTTATGCCCCAGCAGGCTCAGCCTACTAAATAGGGCAACTTTCTCCCACCCCTGGAAACTCCATCTTCTCTGGGGAATATTCTTCTTGCTTTGTGTTCATTCCAAACTATCTGGGTGTGACCTAAGACTTTTGGAAGGTAAAGTCAGTCTGATTTAGAAGTTACTTTACTTGCTTGCCTGCTGCATCCTTCCCAGAGGGAAATTAGGACAGGGCCAACACCACCTCAGACAAGAAGCTGGGAAAAGGGAAACCATAGGAAGGGAAAAATATGTAGCGATTACTCTCAGAAACCACAGCCGAGACACACCAGTCAAAACCAAAAACCAGTGTGATAAAGAGCAGTGCTCAAGCAAGGAGGCAGCCTTGGCTTCTTGAAATCCTTAAGTGACAGGGGTCCATGGGCTCCTTCAGCTCCCACAACACCCTTGGCTTTTAGAGCAGCCAGAGGCTCTCTATCTGGGGCCCCAGTTCTCCCAGCTGTCAAAACAGACACCAGGAGCTGGTTCCAGCAGCCTCACACAGTGGCATGGAGTCAAATGCAATTTCATGGCCTTGAATGAGAAAAAGAAATTCTGAAAACTGCATGAAGCCACTCTGTACCTAAAATTTCCCTAGTCATCATCACTGCCAATTACCAAGGCTCTTTGGTTACCTCTGTAATTCTCCTAAAGATATATTTAGGGCATTCATGCTTTGTAACTCTCCTTGGGACTTTGCAATACAGTATTCTGCTAATTTTAAACATGCACAGTCCTAGCATACAAACAAGTTATGTTCCAAAAGTAGATTTGCAGGTTGGTTAGTTGGCTCTCAGAGTTCAGTTTCACATAAAAACTGTGCTAAATCAAATCTATGATACCTGTGCAGTCAAACTAGTAGAAAACAATACTGTTGCAGTATAATAATGAGGTCAAACAAGAAAAAGAAATGTAATGTATATTAAAATTGTGTATTTAATGTGTATATAAAAATGTATATTAAAATTGAAACTAAGTAATTGTACATTGACTAGCTTAAATCCAGGTACTTTTAAATCCCCCACAATGCTTGAATGCTGCTGTTTCCTACGTCTCAGAGCTTTGCGCTGGGCATAAAACAAGGCTTACAAGGGGGGATGTGGAAAATTGTGATGGAAATTTCTGGCAGAATTTGGAACAACTCACATATTCCTCTCTAGGACTTCCCGGAGTCAGCCTCCTCAACCACCTCTGTCCATTGACCACTTCCTGGCTCCCCTCCCTTCACATATTCCCCATCTTCCCCCAACTGTACCATGGATGAGAGCCATGTGTAAGGTGTTTAGGTTTAGGGGAAGGGAGCGGTGACATTTCTACATTTAAATTTACTAAAATAATTTAACTGGCAAAAAAAAAGTTGCAAGTTCACCATTGCCATGTTGGTTCTAACCCAGCCTGAACTGAAGTGGGCAGGTGAGCTTTGGTGGTACCACGTCGGGACTGAGGGGCTCATTGGTCCATTCTACATCAGCCTCTTTCTGCACCTAGCATGGGTTTCCTCATTTAGGGCTAAAGACCACATGGTCAGGAGAGGCTACACAATTTGAGAGGCCCAGTACAAGATGAGAAAATGTAGTTCCCCTTGTTCAAAAACTATTAAGAATATCAAGGCAGTGACAGCAGAGCATTAAGTCAAGCACTGGGCACCTATACTGTGTTACTGCACAGGCTACAACCCTTGCAGCCAGCCATGAAGGTGGCAACAACTGAGGGACCACCTTGACACCCCTGGGTCAGGTCCTACTTACTGTCCAGATTTCCCAGGTGACTTTCTTCAGCCTCCCTCCATGGTGTGGACCATGCATGGCCCCCTAATAAAGGCACCTCTGGCTCCTGGCCTTAGAGACTCCTTTTGGCCCGAAGGTCCCACATCTGTCTAGCTAAGCAGATACTTCTCTAACCAGCACTTACACTCTATCTCTCACTGTGGCCCTGCACAAAACTTCCCCTAATACAAGCTTTCAAAAACAGGAACACAGTGCTCTGGGGCAAAGGCAACACTATATGGCTGCAGTGGTCACACTGATTCCTTCCTGTTTCAGCATCTGCTTGTTCACTGGTCTACTTCAGCACATTGGCTGCATCCAGGCCTTTCTTTAGGTCTTTAGCCAACATTGAACTCCAGTGTGATGGTTAGTTTTATGTGTCAATTTGACTGGAACATGGGAATGACTAGATATTTGGTTAAACGTTATTCTGGGTGTGCCTATGAGGGTGTTTTTGAGTGAGATTGCCATTTGAATCAGCAGACTGAGTAAAGCCCATAACACTCCCTAATGATGATGGGCCTCATCCAATCAGTTGAAGGTCTGAATAGAACCAAAAGGCTGACCCTTCCATAACTAAGGGAGAAAACAACTCCTGCCTTGAGCTGGGACATCAGTCTGCTCCTGCCTTCAGATTCAAACTGAAACATTGACTCTTCTTGGATATGAAGCCTGCTGGCTTTCAGAGGGGATCTCACACCACCGACTCTCCTGGGTCTTCAGCTTGCTGACTGTAGACATTGGGATTTGGCAACCTCCATAATCTCATGAGCCAATTCCTTGTAACAAATTTCTATCTATCTATCTGAAATAAATGTTTGTTTTATTTGTCAATAGGATATATATATATATCTCCAGAGTCACTGTTTCTCTGGAGAGCAGTGACTAATACACCCAGTCTATACAAAAAGTACAGTTAGGGTTTAAAATGCTTATAATGAAGAGAAGAAGATGTCACTGCTCTTCAGCCAGAGGCTACCAGGAGCACACATGTAGTTGATCTGGTGGGCTTATTACTCATCACATTAAGGGACAGTGTATTCCATGGGAAACTGAATAGAATCTCTATAAAAGGGTATTAAAAAGAACCTCTTACAGGATTTGGGCTTTGGGGGTGATTGGGGAGGATCCCCAGCCTGGTTCTCAGGCATTCCTCTTCCCGCCAACCCCTGGCCTGCCCTTCCACCAAGAGGAGGGCTGAAAGCGCAACCAGGGAGGCAGATGGAGTCTCCTTTGGGCCAGATGGACAGAACAACCTCACCAGCCATCCCAGGACTAGTCCTTTCAATTTTAAGAAACATTTTAAGAAGAGAAAAACCTGGAGACCTCTCTCCCCACCTAGATGTGGTCCCCAGCCATCCCCTCTTCTTTCCTCCCTTTCTTGACCCAGTTCCCTCCTCTCCTTCTCAGCCCAATACTTTCCACTCTCCTTCTTTTCCCCTCCCCCTTGGCACATGAGATCTCCTTTACCCCTGGTAAAGTCCAACCTATGGTAACTTCCTCCTAATTTAGGCCAGTTTTCCTGTGTTACCATGGCAACCTGCTGCTACTACAGCTTTTCAGCAGTCACTTCTCCCCTATGTTTTTAATAGAAAATCAGTCCTTCCCCACTCGCCACTGCCAATTTTAGCAAAACTCCAGTCCCAGATTCTCTAATGTCTTCAAATGTTTTTAAACAACCATATCTCTTTTAAACTATTTCATGTATTTTGAATAATTTTAGATATAATGTTGTCAATTTAGTTAATTCCAAATCATCAGTACAATTCTTTCCATTGAGTGTACCTGGCTTACTTAGTGAGGGGTGGACAGGTTAAATTTGTACTTAGGCAGAAGCATTAACAGGAGCCGAATTGTGAATACTAAGCAGGGATGTGTTCAGATGGGACCATTAGTGCCTCATAGGGAAGGCAGGAGCAAACGAGAAAGCTGTCCAAAGGAAATTATCCATCCCATGTGGATCAGGCAAGAGCTTCTGGAAACAGAAGTCAGGATTCTCTCTAAGCCCTTGCTGAGCAGGTCAAAAATCTGGTACAGAGGAAAGAATATGCTCTCTGAAATCAAGCAGAATTGAGTACTCCCCTCAAATATATTATTAAACTAGCTGTGCTATGTGAGTTTACGCAGGTTTTTACCCTCTCTGAATCTCAGTAGTCTATCTTTCAAAGTTATTGGGTGATATAAAACGACTAATTCATGTAAAAGGGCTTACAGTAGTTTTTGGCACACACTCAGTCAAGAGTAGCTGCCATGTCTCTATCATGAGCAAAGTCCTCTGAGATAGCATCAAGGTGCAAAGCCAGAGCTGGAGCACAGGAAGCAGATACCAAGACCACTAGATAATCCAGCAAGCTGCACAGCTTGAATCAAAGCCAGAAATCATGGTCTTAATATAGTGAGGTTCAGTATATAACCAGAAATGAGAAGCTAAGCCATCAAGCCTCATTAGATGCCATTACAAGAGCAACATCCTAGAATTGTCAGGAAGAGGAAACTGACCCAGCAAAGAAACTACATACTGACTGCTTTCAAGGTTCTGTCCCCTTCTCCTTGGCCTGTTGTAGCATGAATGTATGTTAGGCAGGCCAAGAACCGAGAATGGAACAGTATAACAGACAGAAACTGCATGCACTCCATCTTGGAGAGCTAGCTGTGACCCAAAACAGGTTCTTGCTTAGTCCCAGAAAAGAAGGTTTAGCATACACAAAAGGGGCCATTTGACCTGGGCTAGTTCAAAAGGACCCATGAATGTGAAGTGATTCTAAGGCTCGAACTTTCAACTTTAAAAATATGACATGCAGGGAGATTCAAGATGGCGACATGAGAGGTGAGACAGAAAACTCCTCCCCAAACCACAAATAGTACAAAAATATAGTTAATTAATACAACTAATGCTAAAACAGCAACAAGAAAGAAGGCCAAATGAGACTGCATACGGACCTCATGAAGAAAGGAGACCTCACGAAACAGGGTAATGTATGAAAGCCTTAATCCGGTGGGACCCAAGCCCTTCCCCCACCCCAGCTCACTGGTGGGAGGAAGAGAAATGGAGTGGGGAGAGGGTGGAAGCTTGGGACTGCTGAACACCTAGCCCTGGAGATCTGCTTTGGGAGTACAAACCTATATTGTGTGGTGCTCTGGATGTTGGGGAGCTCAGACAGGTGGAGTGCTTGAGAGACTGAGATTCCAGCAATTTGTGGAGATGGGGATCCATATCTGGCCACTCTATGTCAGAGGAAAGGCAGGAGGTCTGAGAGGCTTCCTAGCAGTGAGAGGGCCACTGAAGGGGCGGGGTTTGCATGGAGCTTGATGCACGCAGGAGGGGAGAGCTGGACAAGGTTTGTCTGGGTGCACTTTGCAAGGTTGGTTGGGAACATTGAGGAGCTTCAGGTGCTCCAACCCCCTGGCTGGCTACTCAGCTCTGAGGCACCCCACTGTGACATGCAGCCTGCTGTGCCTTCCTCCTGGCCTGATAGCACCAGCTTGCAAATCAGCAGTCACTGTGCTGGCAAAAGGCCAGCCAGAGGGAGGCTCTGCCTACAACAGCTAGAGACACAAAGCACAGAGGCTTACACCTGTGTGCATGGCCCACTGGCTCTGACACTGGAGAAAGGCACCACAGACGGGAATCAAGAAACAGATTTTTCCTCCCCCTAGGCACCAGTTCCACTCCCCTATGACTCTCAACTTCACTCTAGGGGCAGAGCAGCTCCAGAGACTGGAGTTTCTAGGCACTAGTGGGCACCACACAGAAATATGAAATGTCAAAAGAATGTGGTTCAGACCAAAATCTCACAAACCCCAGAAAAAGGGCCTAATGAAACTGAACTCAGCAATCTTCCTGAAAGAGAGTTCAAAATAAAAATTATAAACATGCTTATGGAGGTAAGGAGAAATACTCAAGAACTCAGGAACAAATTTAAGTCAGAGATTGAATCATTAGGAAATTCCATATCTGAAATGAAACATACAATGGAGGGATTTAAAAACAGATTAGATGTAGTAGAAGAGATGGTAAATGGAACAGAAATTAGAGAAGAGGAATAGAAAGAAGCTGAGGCACAGAGAGAAAAATGAATCTCTAAGAATGAAAGAATATTGAGAGAACTGTGTGACCAATCCAAACGGAAGAATATTCGCATTATAGGGGTACCAGAAGAAGAAGACAGAGAAAAGGGATAGAAAATGTCACTGAGGAGGTAATTGCTCAAAACTTCCCCAATCTGGGGAAGGAGATAGTCTCTCAAGCCATGGAGGTGCACAGATCTCCCAACACAAGGGACCCAAGGAAGACAACATCAAGACATATAATAATTAAAATGGCAAAGGTCAAGGATAAAGACAGACTTTTAAAAGCAGCTAGGAGAGAAAAAAGATCACATAAAAAGGAAAACCCATTAGGCGAACATCAGACTTCTCAACAGAAACCTTACAGGCCAGAAAGGAGTGGCATGATATATTTAATGCAATGAAGCAGAAGGCCCCAGAAGCAAGAATACTTTATCTGCCAAGATTATCATTTACATTTGAAGGAGGGATTAAACAATTTTCAGATAAGCAAAACCTAGGAGAATTTACCTCCCACAAACCACCCCTACAGTGCATATTGGAGGGACTCCTATAGATGGAAGTATTCCTAAGGCTAAATAGATGTCACCCAAGGGATAGAAAAAGAGTACAGAATATAATTCATAACATATAAAGAATGGAGGAGGAAGAAAAAGGAGGGAAAAAAAAGAACCTTTAGGTTGTGTTTGTAATAGCAGACAAAGTGACTTAAATTAGACTGATAGTAAGGGAATTACCCTTGAAACTTTGGTAACCATTAATCTAAAGCCTGCAATGGCAACAAGTACATACCTATTGATAATCACTGCAAATGTAAATAAATAGTCTGAATGCACCAATCAAAAGACATAGAGTCACTGAATGGATAAAAAAAGACCCATCTATATGCTGCCTACAAGAGACTCACTTCAAACCCAAAGATATACGAAGACTGAAAGTAAAAGGATGAAAAGAGATATTTCATGCACCTAATAGAAAAAAGCAGGAGTTGCAGTACTTCTATCAGACAAAATGGACTTCAAAACAAAAAAAGTAAGAAGAGACAAAGAAGGACATTACATAATGATAAAAGGGTCAGTCCAACAAGAGACTGTAACTATTATAAATATCTATGCACCCAACACAGGATCACCTACATATGTGAAACATATACTAACAGAATTAAAGGGGGAAATAGAATACAATGCATTCATTTTAGGAGACTTCAACACACCACTCACTCCAAAGGACAGATCAAACAGACAAAAAATAAGTTAAGAGACATAGGCACTGAACAACATATTAGAACAGAATGACCTAACAGACATCTACAGAACAATCCATCCAAAAGCAACAGAATACTCATTCTTCTGAAATGCACATGGAACATTTTCAAGAATAGATCATATACTAGGCCACAAAAAGAACCTCAGTAAATTCAAAAAGATTGAAATTGTACCAACCAGCGTCTCAGATCACAAAGGTATGAAACTAGTAATAAGTTGCACAAAGAAAATGAAAAAACCCACAAGCAAATGGAGGCATAATAAGATGCTACTAAATAATCAATGGATCAATGACCAAATAAAAACAGAGATCAAGCAATATATAGAGACAATTGACAATAATTCAACACCACAAGATCTGTGGGATGCAGCAAAGGCTGTGCTAAGAGGGAAATGTATTGCAATACAGGCCTACCTCAGGAAAGAAGAACAATCCCAAGTGAACAGTCTAAACTCACAATTAATGAAACTAGAAAAGGAAGAAGAAATGAGGCCCAAAGTCAGTAGGAGGAGGGACATAATAAAGATTGAAGCAGAAATAAATAAAATTGAGAAGAATGAAACAATAGAAAGAATCAATGAAAGCAGGAGCTGGTTCTTTGAGAAAATAAACAAAATAGATAAAACCCTAGCCAGACTTATCAAGAAAAAAAGAGAATCTACACACAAAAACAGAATCAGAAATGAGAAAGGAAATGTCACTACAGACACCACAGAAACACAAAGAATTATGAGAGAATACTATGAAAAATTATGTGGCAACAAACTGGATAAGCTAGAAGAAATGGACAACATTCTAGAAAAATACAACCTTGCAAGGCTGGCCCAGGAAAAAAACAGAAAATCTGAACAGACCAATTACCAGCTATTAATAGAATTGGTAATAAAAAAACTACCTAAGAACAAACTCCCTGCACCAGATGGTTTCACTGAGGAATTCTATCAAACATTTAGTGAAGACCTAATACCCATCCTCCTTAAAGTTTTCCAAAAAGTAGAAGAGGAGGATATACTCCCAAAATCATTCCACAGGGCCAACATCACTCTAATGCCAAAACCAGGCAAAGACACCACAAAAAAAGAAAATTATAGACGAATATCCCTGATGAACAAAGATGCAAAAATCCTCAACAAAAATATTAGTAAGCTGAATTCAAAAATACATCAAAAAGATCATCTATCATGATCAAGTGGGATTCATCCTAGGGATGCAAAGATGGTACAACATTCGAAAATCCATCAACATGATCCACTAAATCAACAAAGAGAAGGACAAAAACCACATGATCATCTTGATAGATGCTGAAAAAACATTCGACAAAATTCAACATCCATTCATGATAAAAACTCTCAACAGGATAGGTATAGAGGCAAGTACCTCAACATAATAAAGACCATATATGACAAACCCACAGCCAACATCATACTTAAAAGCGAAAAGCTAAAAGCTTTTCCTTTAAGATCGGGAACAAGACAAGGATGCCCATTCTCCCCACTTATATTCAACATGGTTCGGTCGGTCCTAGCCATGGCAATCAGATGGCAATCAGACAACACAAAGAAATAAAAGGCATCCAGATTGTCAAGGAAGAAGTCAAACTGTCCCTGTTTGCAGATGACATGATATTGTACATAAAAACCCTAAAGAATCTACTCCAAAACTACTAGATCTGATATCTGAATTCAGCAAAGTTGCAGGATACAAAATTAATATGGAGAAATCTGTTGCATTCCTATACACTAATGATGAACTAGCAGAAAGAGTAATAAGGAAAACAATTGCATTCACAATTGAATAAAAAAGAATAGAATACCTAGGAATAAACCTAACCAAGGAACTGAAAGACCTATACTCTGAAAACTACAAGACAGTCTTAAGAGAAATTAAAGATGACACTAACAAATGGAAATTCATACCATGCTCTTGGCTAGGAAGAATTAATATTGTCAAAATGGCCATCCTGCCTAAAGCAATATACAGACTCAATGCAATCCCTATCAAAATACCTACAGCATTCTTCAATGAACTAGAGCAAATAGTTCTAAAATTCATATGGAATGACAAAAGACCCCAAATAGCCAAAGCAATCCTTAGAAGGAAGAATAAAACAGAGAATTAAGCTTCCTGACTTCAAGCTCTACTACAAAACCACAGTAATCAAGACAATTTGGTACTGCCACAAGAACAGACCCATAGACCAGTGGAACAGAATAGAGAGCCCAGATATAAACCCAAGCATATGTGGTCAACTAATATATGATAAAGAAGCCATGAATGTAAATGGGGAAATGACTGCCTCTTCAACAGCTGGTGTTGGCAAAACTGGACAGCTACATGCAAGAGAATGAAACTGGATTATTGTCTAACCCCATATACAAAAGTAAACTCAAAATGGATCAAAGACCTGAATGGAAGTAATGAAACCATAAAACTCTTAGAAAAAAACATAGGCAAAAATCTCTTGGACATAAACACGAGCAACTCTTCATGAAAGTAACTCCCAGGGCAAGGGAAACAAAAGCAAAAACAAATAAGTGGGACTATATCAAACTACACCAAAGGATACCATCAGTAGAACAATAAGACATCCTATAGTATGGGAGAATATATTCATAAATGACATATCTGATAAGAGGTTGACGTCTAAATTATATAAGGAGTTCATGCACCTCAACAAAAAAGCAAATAATCCAATTAAACAATGGGCAGAGGAGCTGCACACTTTTCCAAAGAAGAAATTCAGATGGCCAACAGGCACATGAAAAGGTGCTCCACATCACTAATCATCAGAGAAATGCAAATTAAAACCACAATGAGATATCACCTCACAGCAGTTAGCATGGCCAATGTCCAAAAGACAAACAACAACAAATGTTGGCGAGGATGTGGAGAAAGGGGAACCCTCCTACACTGCTGGTGTTTGTTGATTATATCCTTTGATCCACAGAAATTAAAAATTTGTATGTAGTTCACTTTATTCATGTCTGCTTTTGGTGTCATATCTAAGAAATCATTGCCAAATCCAATGTCATGAAGTGTTTTCATCTAATAGTCTTAGTTTTAGCTCTTATGCTTACAGCATTGATCCATTTTGACTTACGATCTGTATATGGTGTTGGGTAAGGGCCCAACTTCATTTTGGCATGTGAATATTCTGTTTTCTCAGTACCATCTATTGAAGAGACTGTTCTCCCTATTCCATATTCTTGGCACCCCTGTCAAAAATCTTTGTACCATATATGTGAGGGTGTATTTCTGAGCTCTGTATTGTATTACATTGACCTATACATGTCTTTATGCCAGTACTGTTCTGTTTTGACTGATGCAGCTTTGTACTAAGTTTAAGTGAGCCCTTAAACTTTGTTTATTTTTTAGATTGATTTGGCCACTCAGGACCCATTGATATTCCATATGAATTTTTTTACTGAGATATAACTGACTTAGAATATTTTATTGGTTTCAAATATACAACACAGTGTTTCATCAGTTACACCTATTATTAAATATTCAACCCAATTAGTGCAGTTACTATCTGTCAACATAGAAAGATGTTATAGAACCATTGACTATATTCCTCAGGCTACATTTCCCAACCTATAACCAAGTTATATTATGATTGAGATTTTGTCCCTCTTTATTGCCCTCACTTGCCCCACCGACCCACCCCAACATCTCCCTATCCACCACTCTTAATACCTCCTCCATGGTAAAACCAGTCACTTCTCAGTGTCAATGAATCTACTGCTCTTTTGTTCCTTTTGTTTTGTTTCATCTCTAGATACCACATATAAATAAAATCTTGTTATTTGTCATCCTCCTTCTGGTTTATTAAACTTAGCAAAATACCCTCTAGGACCATTCTTTCTTTCTTTCTTTTTTTTGGAATCATTAGTGTACAATTACATGAGAAACATTATGCTTACTAGACTACCCCTATTATCAAGTCCCCACCACATTAGGACCATTCATTTTGTACCAGGTAGGATTTTTCATTTTTTTAAAGTAAGGTATTATTGATATACACTCTTATGAAGGTTTCACATGAAAAACAATGTGTTTACTACATTCACCCATATTATCAACTCCTCCCTCATACCCCATTGCAGTCCATCAGTATAGTAAGATACCACAGAGTCACCATTTGCCTTCTCTGTGCCACACTGTCTTCCACATGATCCCCCCTCCACATCATGTGTGTCAATCATGATACCCCCTCAATCCCCTTCTCCCTCCCTCCCCATCCATCCTCCCTCACCCCTACCCTTTGGTAACTGCTAGTCCCTCCTTGGAGTCTGTGAGTCTGCTGCTGTTTTGTTCCTTCAGTTTTTCTCTGCCTGGCTTATTTCACTGAGCATAATATTCTCCAGCTCCATCCATGTTATTGCAAATGGTAGTATTTGTTTCTTTCTTATGGATGAATAATATTCCACTGTGTATGAATCTTCTTCATCCATTCATCTACTGATGGACACTTAGGTTGCTTCCATTTCTTGGCTATTGTAAATAGTGCTGCAGTAAACATGCAGGTGCATATGTATTTTTGAATGTGAAAACTTGCATTCTTTGGGTAAATTCCTAGGAGTGGAATTCCTGGGTCAAATGGTATTTCTATTTTTATTTTCTTGAGAAACAGCCATATTGCTTTCCACAGTGGTTGAACTAGCTTATATTCCCACCAGCAGTGTAGGAAGTTTCCCCTTTCTATGCATCCTCACCAGCATTTGTTATTTGTCTTGCAGATGTTGGCCATCCTAACTGTTGTGAGGTGATATCTCATTGTGGTTTTTATTTGCAATTCCCTGATAATTAGTGATGTGGAGCATCTTTTTATGTACCTGTAGGCTATCTGAATTTCTTTTTTGGAGAATTCTCTTTTCATATCGTCTGTGCATTTTTTAATCAGGTTATTTGCCTTTTGGTTGTTAAAGCATGTGAGTTCTTTATATATTTTGGATGTTAACCCCTTGTTGGATATGTCATTTACAAACATATTGTCACACACTATAGGATGTCTTTTTGTTCTCTTGATGGTGTCCTTTGCTGTACAGAAGCTTTTAGTTTGATATACTCCCATGTTTTCATTTTTGCTTTTGTTTCCCTTGCTTGAGGAGATACGTTCAGGAAAAAGTAGCTCATGTTTACATTTGGGAGATTGTTATGGTTTCATGACTTATATTCAGATCTTTGATCCATTTTGAGTTTACTTTTGTGTATTGGGTTAGACAATAATCCAGTTTCATTCTCTTGGAAGTAGCTGTCCAGTTTTGCCAACAACAGCTGTTGAAAAGGCTGTCATTTCCCCATTGTATATCCATGGCTCCTTTATCATATATTAATTAACCATATACTCTTGGGTTTATCTCTGGGTTCTCTATTCTGTTCCACTGAACTATGGGTCTGTTCTTGTGTCAGTATCAAATTGCTTGATTATTTTGTCTTTATAGTAGAGCTTGAAGTCAGGAAGCATAATACCCCCAGCTTTATTCTTCCTTCTCAGGATTGCTTTGACTTTTCGAGGTCCTTTGTGGTTCCATATGAATTCTAGAACTACTTGTTCTAGGTCACTGAACAATGCTATTGATAGGATTGCATTGAATCTGTAGATTGCTTTACGCAGGATGGCCATTTTAACAATATTAATTCTTCCTATCCAAGAGCACAGGATGTGTTTCCATTTATTCATATCTTCTTTAATCGCTCTCATGAGTGTCTTGTAGTTTTCAGAGTATAGGTCTTTCACATCCTTCATTAGGTTTATTTCTAGTTATTTTATTCCTTTTATGCAGTTGTGAATGGAATTGTTTTCCTGATTTCTCTTTCTGTTAGTTCATCATTTCGTGTATAGGAATGCCACAGATTTCTGCATATTAATTTTGTTTCCTGCAACTTTGCTGACTTCATATATTCTAGTAGTTTTGGAGTAGATTCTTTAGGGTTTTCTATGTACAATATCATGTCATCTGCAAACAGGGACAGTTTAACTTCTTCTTTAACAATCTGGATGCCATTTATTTCTTTGTGTTGTCTGATTGCCATGGCAAGGACCTCCAGAACGATGTTGAATAGAAGTTGGGAAAGTGGGCATCATTGCCTTGTTCCCGTTCTTAAAGGAAAGGCATTCAGCTTCTCACTGTTAATTATGATGTTGGCTGTGGGTTTGTCATATATGGCCTTTATTACGTTGAGGTACTTGCCCTCTATACCCATTTTGTTGAAAGTTTTTATGATGAATGGATGTTGAATTTTGTCAAATGCTTTTTTGGCATCTATGGAGATGATGGTGTGGTTTTTGTCCTTTTTGTTGATGTGGTGGATAATGTTGATGAATTTTCTAATATTGTACCATCCTTGCATCCCTGGAATAAACCCTACTTGATCATGATGGATGATCTTTTTTGATGTATGTTTGAGTTTGGTTTGCTATTATTTTGTTGAGTATTTTTGCATCTATGTTCTTCAGGGTTATTGGTCTATAATTTTCTTTTTTTTGTGGTGTCTTTGCCTTGTTTTGTATTAGAATGATGATGGCCTCGTAGACTGAATTGGGAAGTATTCCCTCCTCTTCTACTTTTTGGAACACTTTAAGGAGGATGGGTATTAGGTCTTCAAAAATATTAGATAAAATTCACTGGTGAAGGCATCTGATCCAGTGCTTTTGTTCTTACATAAGTTTTGATTACCAATTTAATTTCATTGCTGGTAGTTGGTCTGTTCAGATTTTCTGTTTCTCTAGGTCAGCCTTAAAAGGTTGTATTTTTCTAGAAAGTCATCCATTTCTTCTAGGTTATCCAGTTTGTTAGCATATAATTTTTCATAGTATTCTCTAATAATCCTTTGTATTTCTGTGGTGTCCATAGTGATTTTTCCTTTCTCATTTCTGATTCTGTTTGTTTCTGTAGAGTTTCTTTTATTCTTGATAAGTCTGTCTAAGAGTTTATCTATTTTGTTTATTTTCTCAAAGAACCAGCTCTTGCTTTCATTGATTTTTTCTATTATTTTATTTTTCTCAATTTTATTTATTTCTGCTTTAATCTTTATTATGTCCTTCCTTCTACTGACTTTGAGTCTCATTTGTCTTTCCTTTTCTAGTTTCATTAATTGTGAGTTTAGACTATTCCTTTGGCATTGTTCTTCTTTACTGAGGTATGCCTGTATTGCAATATATTTCCCTCTTAGCACGGCCTTCACAGTGGCTCACAGATTTTGTGGCGTTGAATTATGGTTGTTGTTTGTTTGATCTCTTTTTTTATTTCATCATTGATCCATTGATTATTTAGGAGCATGTTATTAAGCCTCCTTGTTGTGTGAGTTTTCATTTTTTTTGCATAATTTATTTCTAGTTTCATTCCTTTGTGATCTGAGAAGCTGGTTGGTACAATTTCAATTGCTTTGAATTTACTGAGGTTCTTTTTGTGGCCTAGTGTAGGACCTATTCACAAAAATGTTTCATGTGCACTTGAGAAGAATGTGTATCCTGTTTCTTTTGGATGGATTGTTCTGTAGATGTCCGTTCAGTTAATCTCTTCTAATACATTGTTCAGTGCTTTTGTGTCTTTACTTGTTTTCTGTCTGTTTGATCTGTCCTTTGGAGTGAGTGGTGTGTTGAAGTCTCCTAAAATGAATGCATTGCATTCTATTTCCCCTTTTAATTCTGTTAGTATTTGTTTCATGTATGTAGGTGTTCCTGTGTTGGATGCATAGATATTTATAATAGTTATAGTCTCTTGTTGGACTGATCCTTTTATCATTATGTAATGTCCTTCTTTATCTCTAGAGACAGATTTCTTTTTATAGTCTCAGCAAGATTGATAGCCAGTCACATGTAGCATTGTTCTCCATACAAAGCATTCCCTACAAAGTGCCATGTGAGAGCCAGATGAAAACAATGCTATGCTCTCTGTAGTACTGTAGGTGAGATACAGAGAAATGTGGATTCTCTCTGTTTGTGAAGGGCAAAGACAACACTTTGCTCCCCCTCACTTTCTGTGCATATCCTTGGGGAACAGAGCCTTCCCCATACCTTTAGTATGAAAATAAAACTCTGATGAAAAGAAAATGCCCAGTGTCTCTAGTTCTACAAGTCAGAGATGACTCCAAGACACTGGCCCTCTTACTGCCAGAGTTAGATAAATCTATTTGGAATGCTATCACCATTTGGTCAGTCATAAACTACTTTGTAATCTGGCTTTCAGGACAGGAAACAAATTTCAGTAAATTTGTTCAGAAAGCCCCAACTGTGGCAGAAACATATTGTGATCTACAATATTATAAAATCCTTAAAATAATGTATCAGAATAATAACACCTTAACCAACTGATCAAATTTACATCACCAAAAAATGAATAACCAGACATTATATGTGAAAGGGTGTCTTGCTGCGACCCTCCTCATCCCAGAATGACTCAGGAGATACGGGCCCACACAAGAGATTTTATTATCTGAAAGAGAAAATGGCTGCCCCCAGAGAGAGGTAGCCGCAGCTCGTGGGTGAGGAAGCCCATTTTTAAGGATAGGGTGTGTTCTGCATTGGTGACTGGATCTTAAGGGGTGGGGGTCTTAGGAGTCCAGAATTTGCCTTCATTCCCATCTTATTCTTTTCTTAATTGGGCCTCTGGGGAACTGGGCATAGAATCTCATTCTCTAGCTACTTCCTGCTGGAAGGGGGTGCAGATTCTGGGGTTAGCGAGGCCATTGCTGTAGAGTTGGGGAATGGTGGGCATCTTGAGATGATTCGTGATGTCATCTAGCTGTTTTCGTTATTCTTTGTCCTAAGTCCTTGATAGTCCTGGAGGAGTAAGTTGTGCACAGTATGGTTGGAAATTTTCAAAATTTGATTTTGAATGAATTTTTGGAATAGGTTAATGAAGCAGGGAAGGAAAAGGAGAAGAAGAACAAAGGTAATAAGGGCTAGGAGGGGCAGGAGCCAATTGAAGGGGTAAGGGAACAGATTGTTAGGGGAGTTTTCTAGGAGTTTGGAGGCTTGTTCATGGAGGCCTTTTGCGCCATCCCGGATGAGACCGGATTTGTTGGTGTAGAAGCAACATTGTTCTTGGAGTAGGGCACATATGCCACCTTATGCAGCTGTAAGGAGGTCCTGCTTTGGTTGTAGAGTAGATCACTGGAGGATTTGTAGTCTGTAGAGTTGAAGGTGTAAGTGGTCCCTTTAAGATGGTGGAGAATCATGAAGAATGCACTTTTTAGGTCAAGGATGGAGAAGTAAGTAGAGGAGGTAGGGATAGTGGATAATAAGGTATAGGGGTTAGGGACTACTGAATGGATTGGAATAACAGCTGCACTGATAATTCTTAAATCTTGAACTAGCCTATAAGAGCCATTAGGTTTTTTGATAGCCAGTATCAGGGTGTTGTAAGGGGAATTGGCTGTTTGTAGTAGCTGTTTGTATAAAAGTTCCTGGATAATTGGCTGCAGGCCCAATAAACTCTTGAGGAGCAGCGGGTACTGAGGTTGAGAGGGAAAAGAGGCGGGGTCTTTAAGTCTGATAATTACTGTGGGGCAGGTGGCGATAGAGGGGGTGAGGGTATCCCAGACTACAGGGTTGACCAAATGTGGTGGCAGAGGAAAGAGAGAGGGAGGTGGTTTTGCAGCAGGTTGGAGGGCAAGTAAAAGTGGGATTGAGGACGAGTCGTGGTTGAGGTGCAGTCTGGGAGTGAAAGTAATGGAATTTCCAACCTTGTGTAATAGGTCTCTTCCCATAGGGGGATGGGACACTGGGGAATCACCAAAAAGGAGTGAGAGAGGGCAATGTCTCTAAAGATGCAGTGAAGCATGGGAGTTTGTAAAGGTTGATAAGGTGTGCCCTCTATCCTGACTATAGAGGACTGTGAGAGGGAGGTAGGTCCCCAAAACTCCTTCAGGACAGAGTAGGTGGCCTCCGGTGTCCAAAATGAAAAGATAAGCCTAGCTGCTACCACAATGGTTACCCTGGGCTCCTGTACAGTGATGGTAGTGGTCAGATAGAGGAGTCCTGTGTCCCCTCAATTATCAGTTACCAGACCAAGAAGTTCTATGTGTGGAGTGTTAGAGCTGGATGACCTGGCACCTTTCAGTGTGAGAGGACAATCAACAGCCCAGTGTCCCCCCTGATGGCACTTAGGGCATGGACCGGGGGGCTTCTGGGGATTTGGGCAGGCTCTAGCCCAATGACCCATTTGACCATATTTGTAGCATGGACCAGGAGGTCCTCCTGGCTGCTTCTTAGGAAGTGAGGATACCCAAGCACCAGTGGTTGGGGTAGGTTGAAAGGCCTTAGCATTTGATATTTTTGTTTATGGGCCTTTTAATCTCTTCCATTATATACTTTGAAGGCCACTGCCAGGACTTCTGCCTGAGGAGTAAGGGTCCCTTCTCTAGATGTTTAAGTTTAGCCTTAATATTGGGGAAACTCTGAGTGAAGAAGTAGGTCATTAATAATTGTCTCCCATGTGGAGTCTCAAGGTCTAGTTTGTATATTGTAAAAGAGCTTTGGTGAGGCAGTCTAGGAACATAGAGGGATTATCATTTTTATCCTGAATAACCTCTTGGAGTTTTTCATAGTTAATGGCTTTATTGGCTGACTTCCTGAGACCTGCCTCAAGGCAGGTGATAAATTGATCTCGACTGGTGACTCCCCTGCCGTATTATAGTCTCAATTAGGGTCTCTGTCAGGAACTGCCTCAGCCCCAATTGGATGAACTGGAGTAGTTTGGCAAACTTCCATGAGTTCTAGCCTGTTCCCAGACTTGCCTACACTCCTCCAGCAAAAGTGTGTTGGATAGGATCATGTGAATATCATGAAAGGTAAGATCATATGACTGAGTTAGGTACTGGAACTCTTTTATGTAAGTGGCTGGGTTGGAGGTGAAAGAGCCTAATCTTTCTCAATTTGAGATAGGTTGGAGAGAGAGAAAGGGACATGGACCCAGACAATGCCCTTTGTACCAGCTATTTCCCATAGTGGGGCTAGGATCTGGGTTTGAGAGCGAGTGACTGGAGGGCTTGGCGCGGGACTGGGTGAGTGAAGGGGAACTGGTTGTGGAAGAGGGGGAGGTGCTGTGGCTCCTGCAATGGCACTAGGGGAGCTGGGAGGGTTGGGATTTTGATCTTGCAGAGAAGTAGGTTGTGGCGGGAGAGGAACTAGTGGTTGACGGGGAGCTGTAGAGGTTTAAGATCAGTAGGGAGGAGATCCATCAGCAGGGTGAAAGTCAGAGGGTGTTGTGGGAATTTTTGGGTGGTGGAATGAAGTTTTCTAGAGCAATGAGAAGATGTTTAGGATTACAAGGGAGACAGAGAGCAGGCTTGGTTCAGAGGTAGGAGAAAGCCTGGATATATGGGATCTCTTTCCATTTGCCCATGCACTCACAAAAGTTGTATAAGTCATGGAGAATTTTAAGATCTAAAGAGCCATTGCGAGGCCATTTAGACTGATTGTGCAAGGAATATTGTGGCCAGATCTCATTACAGTAGCGAATAAGCTTAAAAGGTTTGAGGTCTGGAGTGAGGTGGAGGGGTTTTAGATTATTGAGTAAGCACCCTAGCGGTGAATCTGTGGGAATGAAGGGGCCAGATCCCATGGTGAGAATGAGACTGTTCACAAGTCATTGAGGTGCCCCAGAGGAATTGCAAAGGTCGTGGAGAAGACCAGACACAGTTAGGGGGTTGAGTGGTTGAGGTGAAAACGCCAAGGAGGTTTGATACCTGGTACCAGGATTTTGTTAGATGAGAAGGATATCAAACCCCAAGGGGTTGAGATTATCACTGGGGGAAAAGGCAGAAGGTGAGGAAAGGTTGACTATGGGTATGAACCGTGACTCTGAAAGTCATGCTTGGGGGTGCCCCTGTCCCGGAGGAGCCCTTGGGGGTGCCGGACATTCAATGGTCACTTCCCAGGTTCCAAAGGGACATTTAAGTTTACCATGAAAGGGAGACTTACAAAATTGAAGGCTGGTGTTGGGTGAGAAGACGAGCGACTGGGGAAATGGACGGTGAGCCCATGGAGGAGGATCGGGCAGTGAGGGTTCCCAAAGCAGCTCAGATTCCCAGAGGAAGAGCAAAGTCAATGGGAGAGCCTCATCCAAAGTCATGGCACCAATGAAAGGGTATCTCGCCGTGACCCTCCTTACCCCAGAACAACTCAGGAGACACAGGCCCACACAACAGATTTTATTATCTGAAAGAGAAAATGGCTGCCCCCAGAGAGAGGGAGCAGCAGCTCATGGGTGAGGAAGCGCATTTTTAAGGAGTAGGAGTAGGGTGTATTCTGCATTGGTGATTGGATCTTAAGGGGTGGGCGACCATCTGGTCAGTGGTGATTGGATCTTAAGAGGTGGGGGTCTTTGCACGCCATAATTTTCCTTCAATATGCATGAATGTTAGGCAGGAAAATACATATGAGCAGGGTGGAAAGAGACCAAGGTCAGTAAAGACCCCTAGAAAGGTCTCAGTTAACCAGTTAAAACTAGAAAGCCAGAAAAGACTCAGAGTTAATCAGTTAAAGCTCAAAAGGTCAAGAGCAACTTGGCCTTAAAGGTTTGGATATTCCCCAAATAAAGAAAAGTATCTGAACACAGCCCATGTCTTCATTGTGTCAATTAGATCATTGTAAGATTTACTCTAGCCTGCTAAAAGGCCCACCTATAAACAGCATAATAAAGACAGGGAGATCCCACCTTAAATCCAAAATTGCATTTTGAAAAGAAACCTAGGAAGTTAAGAAGAACTATTCTTAACATACTCTTTAGCAAACAAATAACTCTGCCCAACTTGGAGGAAGGGCAGTCTTGGTTGATAAACTAATTTTGCAGAATTACCTAGAGGGCTGATAAGAAACTTCACATCTCATCAAAGATACTTGAGACCACTTAACAAGCCACACCCCTAGCAGTTTGTCACATTCCTGAAAAATCCTTGAAAGGGAGAACTCCCAACCTCCCAGGGTGCTCCTCTCTCAAAGTCACCTGCACTTTCTAGGTGCGTAACTTTAACTTTTCCTAAGCTTTCAGGGCACTCCTCTCACTGAGGTTGCCTGCACTTTCTCTCTAAGTGACTTTAAATAAAACTTACTTTGCTTCACTACTGTGTCTCTGCCATTCAATTCTTTGTCACTGTGGGGACAAGAAATGAGGAATGAGGAAAATACACAATGCCTCTTCCCCCAACTCCATGATGTGATATGAGGAAACTCATGTACCACCTTTGAAGTATTTTCATCAAATAAGCAACTTTAATCCCATCAAGCCTCTAGACCCAGTTACCTGTTTATAAGACATAAGGTACAGAAGAATACGTTAGGTGATACCACAGGCATGCTGCACTCAACCAAACTTAGAAAATGGGAAATTCTACAGGATAAATGACTTGGTTTCTACAAGCAAATAGCCAGAAAAAAAGGGGTATGGGAAAATTTAGAAACTAAAAAAGACTTAAAAGACGTAGTAACCAACTGGTGTAGGTGATATTTGGATCATTTCAACATAACAACTTAAAAAACCTCTTTGTGAACAGAGAAATTTGGACATTGACTGGATATTAGATGATATTAATAAACTACTGTTCATTTTAAAGGTATGATAACAATATTGTTTCTTTTTAGAGTTCTTATCTTTCAGATATTCATTTGGAAATATTAACAGATGAAGTGATATGATAATTGGGATTTGCTTTAAAATAATGAGTAGAGATGCAGAAGGAATGGGGAAGTACAGAAGAGAAAGGATTGGCCATGTGTGGATAATTGTGCTACCATAACACACAGTACCTATGTGGGGAAGTTGGGGTTCCTATGGCCAGGATCCTTACTGAACTTAAACCACCTGATGATGTAACTGGCCTGTTGCTGGGCTGCCGCTTCACACCTTTAGGCAATAAGGTATTATTGTGCTACATAGAAAGCTTGGCCCAGTGCTCTGGGCAGAGGCAGAGATGCTAGTGCTTGACTTACCGCTGGAGAACAAGTCGGGTAATCAACCCTTTCACCCCAAAGAACGTTTTGCTGTCAATTTCTTTGGTCACATTGAATCCATAGCGAACTTGCCCAGGGCTGAAACCCATTGGCAAGACAATTGGTGAAAGTCGGCAGTGTTCACTGTTGACCTAGGAAAAGACAGACTTCCCTTATGGGAAGGGTACTTCAGTGGGCTGCCCCTGTGAATAGGGAGACAGTGGATCATCCCCCAATGGGTATGTGGTCTGAGGTGGCTTGCCTCCTAGAGGACTGGGCCCAACCCCAGGACTGGAGGCAAGTGGAGGTGACACCTGAGGCAGTAGGGTGGCTCTTGATATAGTAAGCAGATCCTTTGAGAAGCAGAGTGCCTGGGAGGCAGCGGGGACTGTGGGTTGACTGCTTCTCACAGTTTTAAAAAGGTCTACAGAGGAGACCCAGAAATGGCGGCACAAGAACGCGGGCTGCAAACTTCAGTAGATTCCCTGAGGAGAGAAATGGCACTGATACAAGAGGTGGCACGAGAACTCGAGCTGCAGACCTCTGTAGAGTCCCTGAGGAAGAAGATGGCCTTGATGTGGGAGGAGGCAGCACGAGAGCGCTGGCAGCAAGCTGCCATTGGAGACGAGATGGCAGTGCTGCCAGGTGTTCTGAAGTAGGAAAAGGCCATCAAGGAAAAAGACGAACTCTTGAGGGAAGCACAGGTGGAGTTGGCATGAGAACGTCAGCTGTGAAGCATTGAGCTGAAGGTAAGAGACCTTCTAAAGACTGAGGTAACATTGCTGCAAGGCACAGTAGAAAAGATAAAGGTTGTAGCAAATGAGGCACTTGGGGGAGGGGAGAGAAAGGTGCCATCAGCCCCAGAAATGGAGGAGCTGGAGAAGGATGAAGGGGTGGGGCCGGAGGCACTGGCGCCTCCTGTATTGAAAGCACACCCAGTGGTTGTAAAGAAAATAAAGACCCAGCAGCTGAAAGTTCCCCAAGGAGAGGAGCAGCCCCCTCCCCAGGTCATGAAGCACTCCATGGTCCACCCCTATACTCAGGCCAAGCTGGTGGATTTGGGTTCCAGGTTTAGGCAGAAGCCCTCAGAGGCAATATCAGCTTGGCTTCTGCATCTGTGGGACTTAGGGGTGGATGGAATTGTTCTGTCAGGATCAGAGATGGGAAAGCTGTCTTCCCTGACAGTGCAGCCTGCCTTGAGGCAGCGATCACAAAATGCACATCAGACCCCAGGGAGTCACTCCCTCCTCGATTGGCTTATGGCTGCACTTTGTGCCCTGTGGCCCAATCCAGGTGATCTACCACCCTCTCCTGTTAGATGGCAGATGTGTGCTGAGCTCCAACAGGTGCTACCAGAGCTAGGCATAAGAAATGCCATCTATAGTCCAGAGAATTATAACCCAGATGAAGAGATTTTCACTACTGGGATGAGAAATACTGTAGTTCAAATGGCTCCTACATCCCTCTTTGGGTCTCTAGTGGCCATTCTTTCCCCTCACTTAGGGCAGCCCATAAGCAAGGTGACACATACAGTAGCATACTTAGGAGAGGCAGAAGCATGAGAATCTGGAAAGAAATAAGACTTGTTACTCACAAGAAGAATTTACAGGGCCCTATGAAGGTTACAAGGACCAAGACGTGGGTTGATTTAATATGGGCAGGAGCAGATGAAAGCAATTAGATGGGAAGTCCAATAGGATCTTACTAGAGCTATGGCAGCAGCTGAAACCAGAGCAGTAGCTCCAGCCATTAAGACCAAAGAGGCAGAGGTCAGAGACAGAGCCACAAGTCTGGCCTGTGTGTTTGCAAGACTTCCTGCTGGAGAATGAGCCAACCTCACTTGAGCTCACACAGGAAGGTGATTGGGGAACACGGTTTGACTGAGGTAAAGGTCAAGGTATCTGCCCTGAGGGACCGGAGGGGGGGACCAGAGGTCACATGTTGAAATAGCTATCCATTGGTCCCCAGTGAACATACAACGTGTCCTGGTTCTGTTGGACACAGGGGCTGAATGTTCCCTGATTCATGGTAACCCTGAGCCATTCCCTGGGACCCCCACTATCATAGATGGATACGAGGGGAACAGCAGGCAATGGGCAGAGTTGCAGACTGTGTGGCTTGTGATCAGCAAGGAGCCCTCCCCTATAGTTGTCTGCACTGACAGTTGGGCTGTCTATTGGGGCTTGACTCTGTGGCTACCAACCTGGTACCATGCCAACTGGCTGGTTGGTCACTGACCCCTTTGGGGGCAAGAATTATGGCAAGACTTATGGGCCTGTGGTCAGACTAAAATAATTACAATATACCATGTGACAGGTCATTTGCCGCTGGCATCCCCAGGAAATGATGAGGCAGATAAATTGGCGCAGATACATTGGTTAGAAGGAAAGCCTGCCTCTGATGTAGCCCAATGGCTACAAAAGCGTTTGTTGCATGCAGGGCAAAAGACAAAGTGGGCTGTAGCCTGTTGGTGGGGCTTGCCTTTGACCTTCAAAGAAGTTAGAAGAGCCTAGCAGGATTGTGTCATGTGCTCCAAAAGGGACTTACACCAAGTTCCACAGCAACATGGAACAATAGCTAAGGGGCCTGTACCCCTCATCAGGTGGCAGATAGACTATATTGGGCCTCTACCTGTGTCAGAAGGATATCGGCATGCAGTGACTTGTGTGGACACAGCTACTGGACTTCTGGTTGCTTTTCCTACCTGTTGTGCAGACCAGCAGGTGATCAAAAGAGGCCTGGAGTGTCTCTTTGCTGCCTATGGCTGACCTCAGATAATTGAGAGTGACCAGGGCACCCATTTTACTGGACATACACTGCAAGAATGGGTACAACAGCTGGGAATCAAATGGAAGTTTCATGTGCCATACAGTCCTACCAGAGCAGGCATGATAGGCACAATGGCTTGTTAAAATCCAGACTAAAATCAGATACCAATAGTCTGTGGTATGGTCAGTCCGCTTATGGGCCATGCTATGACATTTGAATGAGAGACCCTGAAAGGGAGCTTTGAGCCCCACAGACATGTTAACACATGTGGCTTCCTCCCACATACAACTGCAAGTACAAACCAAGGAAGAATCACTGAAGCCAAGGTTTGGCCACCAGAATAACGTCTTGCTGCCAGCACCAACTGCACTGAACCCCGGAGACTCCATTGAGTGGACATGGCCTTGGACCTTTCGACACATGGTCCAACAATGGCTGGCTCTCCTGGCACCTTGGTGACAAAGCCTGGAAGCTGGCCTCCTGTCTCTTCCTGGAATAACAGCAGAGTGGCCACCAAAGGTTACAGTAGTATATCCTGAATGGCCAGAAGGTAAGAGTATCTTACCAGGGAGTTTTGTTTTATCATTATGGCCAGTGCATGCACCTCCAGTAGCACTATATATAGACCCTTCAGTAAACCCCATGGGGAAAGGAGTAAAAGTATAGTATACTAGACCTGGAAGGGACCCCCTTCCTGCTATAGTCCTATCACAGGACCACTCTCCTGCATGCATCCTCCCTGATGGACAAGATTTACCTATGTTGGTGACATTAAAACATGTGTCCTATTGCCCCTAAAGTCTTTGTGGATTGGGAACTTCCTCTGGCTTGAAGATTATTATAATTTTTGTATCAAAATCTTGCTGTATCTTTATTATCTCTTAAGTTTTTGTTATCTTCTGTTGCTATTGTGGAATCTGGTTACAGTGCTCCGGCTTTCTCACACAAGGACCATTGTGGAAGATTGAAAGCATATAGATTGTAAGGTGAGAATCCTGGAGGGGTGGAGTGTGGAGAAGTTGGGATTCCTATGGCCAGGATCCTCACAGAACTTAAACTATCTGATTATGTAACTGGCCTGTTGCTGGGCTGCCACTTCCACACCTTTAGGCAATAATCTATTATTGCACTATATAGATTACTCTGGGCAGTACTCTGGGCAGAGGCAGAGATGCTAGTGCTCAACCTACTGCCAGAGAACAAGATGGGTAATCAACCCTTTCACCCCCAAGAACATTATGCTGTCAATTTCTTTGGTCACTGAATCCATAGCAAACTTGCCCAGGGCTGAAACCCATTGGCAAGACATCCCCAGACTGGAGGGTTAAGCAACAGTCTGTTTCTCATGGTGCTGGAGGCTAAAAAGCCCAAAATCAAGATGTCTGTAGTGCTGATTCCTTCTAAGGGCCATAAGGGAAGGATCTGTTCCAGACCTCTATTGTGAGACAGGGACCATGGGTATAGTCAGAGTAGGGTTAAAGCCTCTGGGAAAAGACCCCTATCAAAACTCCATATTAAGCAATTAAGCAAAATCAGAGTCACATTAATTCTCTAAAGTAAAATATAAAACTAGGAATATAAGCATTCTTCAGTGAAGATTAGTTAAAACTAAAAAGCCAGGAGTAACTTAGCATAGAATGTTTGAACATCCACCAGGTAAGAAAGTGCCTCAGCATAGCTCATCTTGTTTGTGTCAATTAAATGAAGCTATTGTAAAATTTACTTTAGCCTGCTAAAAAGCCCAGTTTATCTTTACCCAGATGCTGATTTTCCTCCTCCAGCCCTAATCAAGTCAATAACTCAGTTCACCTTGAAAGCAAAACAAGTAGCCTTGACTGATATACTCCCAAACCAAGAAACTGCTATTCTGAAAAAGGATCAAAGCCGTAAATTTCTGTTAACTCTACAAAATAGTCCAGAACACTGGTACGAAACTGTCTCTTTAAAGATAAACATTTAGACACCATCTGGTGGATCTGCATCCCTAGGTCTTTGTCTCTCAACCGCTTATAAATCCCCTAGACAATGCACCACCACGGGCTCTCTTGTCCCCTCCTGGCTCATGCCAGGAGCTCTGTCTGTCCTCTCACTGTATCTCTGAATAAAAGTCTCCCTGGCTCTCTTACCGTGACTATTTGCTAAGTTCATTCTTCAACTCCGCAAACAAGAACCCCGGAATCACTTGGTTCATGATGGTTGTCTTCACATCGTCTTCCCTCTGTCAGTGTCTGTATCCAGATCTTCTTTTCCTTATAAGGGCACCAGTCATCATAATATAAATTAGTCATGGGGATGAAAGTATAGCATAGAGATACAGACAGCAATTCTATAACATCTTTCTATATTGATACAGTAATTACACTAGTTGGGGTTGTTAGGAAAGAGTATAAAACCTAAATGTGATTTATTCCCACTAGGATGTTTAAACACTTTAACAGTAAAGTATTAACAAAGGGCCACGTGGTGGAAGCTGCTCGGGCTGAGAGTGGGGGTGGGGGAATTGATAAGCGCCTGGCTATACCTGTTTGAGTTTTTTAAACCTACCAATAAGAATAAGACAAATGTAAAGGAAAGCTATAACGGGCTTATGCGAAGTCTGGGGAAGACTGTGAACCCTGTAGTATTCAGCCAATGAGGAACCAGGGGAGGGACTTGTGCACTAGGAGATAAATTATTGGCACCAAACTCCCCAGGTGTGCCTGCCCACCAGACACCTGATCTTGCAAGATCATCATTAAAGCCTCGCTCCACTGTTCTCTTTGTCTCCATGTCCACTTACTGAATTTGGACCAGTGAGTGTGTTTCTTACAATTTGGGGGCTCATCTGGGATCCTCTTGCCTGTGTGAGGTAGGGACCCAAGCAGAGTGGGAAGATGTGTCCCATCCAGCTTTGGGGGTCCACTGTGTCTGGGCGTCTCACCTTCGCACGGAAGCCAAGGGGAGACCCGAGACTGTTGTGCGGAGACAGCGTGACCGACGCAGGGGAGAAAACGCAGGCACCGCAGCAACCAGGCAACCTCGTGCATGAGCGAAGGCAGGAAAATTGGGCTATAAGTACTGCCTTGGTGGTTGGGCATTTTTCAGAGGTCGAGTGTGTGTGGCTGAGGCATGTAATCTTGGGGTGTGTGCAAGAAACTTCCATTATGGGGGGTTGAGTACACAGGTGGATCTCAGACACAGGGACCTCTTGAAGGATGGGAAATACAAATTCTAGGCCTAGGGAAGCAAAGAAAGGGAACCAGATGAGCTCCCTTGGAATTCCCCCCAGATAGCCTGTGGGGTGAAGGTTACGGTACTGTGGGGACACCTCATGTACCAGGTTAAGGACAAACAGATGATCAAATTTTGCGGTTTTGTCTGGATTAAAGTTAGAATCAGATGAAAACTGGCTTTTCCAGGTTTGGGTTATTTTTTTATGGTAATAAAGCCTCCAGTTCACCTGAGGAATCTGTTGGTTACCAAGGGCACTTCCCATATTTCCCCTCAACACCAGGGAAGGGTGAAAGGAAAGGAGCGACACACAACAGCAATTCACCGGAGAGTTCCGCTTTATTAGGGAAAGGTACTGGGTTATATAGGAAGGGGCATAGGGTGATTGTGGTGTTACTTCTACGGGGCTGGTGGCTGTTGGCTAGGTGCTGGGATTGGGAGGGGGGCGAGAGGTGATTGGGCTTCAGGTGGCGCCGGCGGGAACCGAGGACCCCGAAGAGAAGCCGGAAGTTTGCCATCTTACTGGTGGGGACCCTTCATTCCCCCCTTTCTCCTCTATAGGTTTGTGGATGTTGCTTTCTCTCTGACTGCTTCCTGCTGAACAGGGGCGGAGAAGGGAGTGAGGGTTTGAGGATTGGGAGGAAAGGGTTGATAGGACTCCCCACAGTAAGGATGAGTAGATGTGGACTTCTTCAGGTTGGAAATCAATGAAGGTTCCCTGTAACCATAGGTTGAGGACCTGTTGATTCCAATGGTGCCAAGAGGATATGGGTGTCAGGAGCCAGGCGTCTGCGGCCATTGTTTCCAGGAACAGTTTCCAGCGGAGAGAGGGGTCCATCTCAGCATGTGGTGAGGAGGTCACGTGAGGGTGAGGGGTCTTCTGTGGCCAGAAGCTGGTAGTTCCTGAGTAAAAGCTGGTTGAAAGCTTGATTAGAGATTTTTCCGACTTGGGATTTGATGAACTTTATTATACAGGGTAAGAAGAGACAGACGAGAAGAATGACTATTATGGGGCCTGCAATGGGCCAGAGCAAGGTGAGGAGGGGATTTGTTAGTATTGAAGAGAATGGGTTGGAATTGGAAGCAGAGTGGAGGCTGGAGGCAAGGTCAGTGAGTTTGGTGATGTCAGTTTCTACAATGCCGGATTCGTTGATATAATAGCAGCACTCTTCCTGGAGGAAGACGCAGGTGCCGCCCTTCTCAGCTGTAAGCAGATCTAGGGCCCGCCAGTTTTGAAGGGTGACTTTAGCTAGCGAAGTGACCTGTCTTTGGAGAGAGGCTAAGGAATCGGCAGTGGATGTCAGGGCTCCCTCAAGTTTGGCGTCGAGATCTCTAACTGCCCATAGAGAGTGACCCAAGGCTCCTCCCGAAAACCCCACGCCAATGGCTGAGGTGATTAAAGAGATACCGACCATGATGGGAAGGAAAGCAGCCCTTTTTGTGCGCAAGTGCAAGGGAGGTTGGAGCTCAAGGAATTCTGCCATGCTGTAAAGTGTAAGCTGTGGGAATAGGGTGACGAGAATGCAGGGTGTATCGGAGTTGAGAGGTAGTGAGTTGAAAAGGCTGCCATTACACCAAAAGAAGTGTCCCGGTTGTGTAAAAGTCTTAGAGCCGGAGGTAGGGGTGTAGATAGAGAGGCAGTGAAGTGCACTGGAGGGGGGTGGAGTTGGGCCTACACAGTGGTGGATGGTGAGATTATCTGGGTATTCTGATTCCCACAGGGGTATGTCTGCCAGGGGACGGAGGGGTTGTCCTTCTGCATGGAAGGAGTAGTTGGAAATATTGAGGGGCACGGCAGCCAGCAGTGGGTGCTGTAGTGATGCGCACAAGAAACAATTGGCGGTGTTGAGGGTGTGGTTGAGAAAGATGGTGGTGTCTTGAATGAGCTGTAACCAAGAGTAGGAGGAATAAGAAGATGAAGAGGTGCCATCAAGAGTTTGGATAATGACTTTCTCGGAATGTCTGATATCTGATGCAACTTGAGAGATCTGGGAGCGAGAGGGAACATACTCTCGAGAGATATGAAGGGTACCATGGGGGGTCGAGGACCCCTTGTAGTAAACTGAGGCTGTTACTCCAGCAGCCCATTGAGAGTCCCAGGGATCTGGGATTGATAAGGAGAATGAGCCGTTGGGATATTTCATGAAACGGTTGGAGGAGTAATACTGTGGGTACTGGAAGTCACCCATGTAGTGAATGGTGCAAGACCAGTAGGGGCATCCCCCGTAGGTGTCTTGCCATCACCTGCAATAGGCTTGTCTTTGGTCATAGAGGAAGCAGAGGTAGGGAGAATAAAGGTAGCTGTAAATGAATACTTCGGTGGAGGGAGGAAAGTGGAGGTACAAAGGCTCAGAGCAGCCTTTCAGAGGGCAGTCTGATGTGGCAATGAGGGCAGTTACTTTTGTTTGATGCTGTGTGTAAGTCTGCTTGACTTTGAATCGCCATACAAAGGAGCGTGGGGCGGCAGGGAAGACAATAGGAATGAGGGAAAAAAGCGAGAGAGCAGTAGAGCAGTAAAGGAGGAAAAAGTCATGATTCAGGTATGGATGGCAAAGGGGGTGCACGGGAGATGCGGAGCTTCAAGGGATCAGAGGGATGAGGCATGGTAGAGTAGACAGCATCTTGGACTGTATCCGAAGGACTCTGGATTGTGACTGATGGGTCTTGGGTGTCCAGAGAAGGTGGGTCTTGGGTATTTGGTTTCAACCTGGAGATATGAATCCAAGGGGTGACAGAGTTATCAGGCAGTGAGAGCTTGGCGGCCGAGGGGGTGCAGAGAATAACTGGGTGTGGACCTTCCCATTTCGGGGTGAGAGAGGGCTGATCTTCTGGTGGCTTATAAAACACTAGTTGGCTGGGCTGTAAGACAGGAGGATTTTGGGAGGCGGATGGATCAGGAAGGAGCCAATCCTGATATTTCCACAATTCAGTGCGGAGGAGAGAGAGTAGTGGAAGGGCTATATTGGGAGGAATTGGTCCTTTGTGGGAAGGGAGCCCCGGGGGTAGAATCGGGCGGCCGTACATGATCTCAAAGGGCGACAAGAAGGAAGCTTTCTTTGGGAGGGCTTGAATGCGGAGTAGAGCTAAGGGAAGTAAGTGAACCCAGTCAAGGTGTAGTTCTAGAGATAGTTTGGTCAGGATGTCTTTTAGAGTCCTATTGGCTCTTTCTACTTTTCCTGAAGCTTGTAGTTGACAAGGACAATGTAAATGCCAGGGGAGCGAGAGCGACTTGGAGAGGTTCTGGATAATTTGGGCAGTGAACTCAGGGCCGTTATCTGATTGGAGGGAAGTGAGCATCCCGAACCTAGGAAAGATCTGGGTGAGGAGGATAGAGGCAACTACGGATGCTCGTTTGTTAGTGGTGGGGAAAGCTTCAACCCATCCTGAAAATGTATCTACTAGCACGAGTAGGTATCTGGTACGTCGTACAGGGGGCATGTTAGTGAAGTCTATTTGCCAATCTGTAGCGGGGACTTTACCCCTTGCTTGATGAGCTGGGAAGGGTCGGGCTTTGAGGGGGGTATTAGGGTTAGTGCGTTGGCAGATGGTGCACTTGCAGGTGATTTGGTTAAGTAGGGTTTTGTCTTCAGGAGAGAGAGGAAAAAAAGATTGTAAAAAATGGATCAAGGATTGGGGGCTGGGATGGAACAGGTCATGTAAGAGGCGGAAGAGAGACTCTTTGTCCTGAGAGCAGAGGGCGTCTTGTGATAAGGCTAAAACTGCAAGGGCAGACGGATTGTTGTCTGGTGCGTTTTCTGATAGGGCAACTGACCGGGCTACTCTGTCGGCCTTGTTGTTACCTCTTGCAATGGGGGAGTCATCTTTTTGATGTGATTTGCAGTGGACTATGCCTAGTCGGTGTGGGAGTTGTGAAGCCTCTATAAGTTTAGTAATTAAGGCTGAATTAGTTATGGAATTCCCTTTTGTGGTGAGGAGGCCTCGTTCTTTCCATACTGCCTCGTGGGACAAGGGAATGTGGAATACGTACTTGGAGTCAGTGTACAATGTGAGAGACGTGTCCCGGGCCAGAGTGCAAGCTCTGGTGGCTGCAATGAGTTCAGCCTGCTGATTGGTTGTACCAGGGGGTAGGGCTCGTGCTTCAATGACATCTTCGAGGGAGACTACTGCATATCCTGAGTAGTGGATGCCCTCATGTTTAAAGGAGGACCCATCAGTAAACCAGATGAGGACAGAGTGTGAGAGGGCTCCTTCGGAGATCGTGCAGTGGCACGGAAGGAAGTTGTGAAGGGCTTCCAGGCAATCATGCGAGGGAGTATGAGGAGAGTAGGGCAGAGGAAGAAGAGTGGCCGGATTCAGGGGCGGGCAGGGGAGGAAAGAAATGTTTGGATTTTGGAGGAAAGAGGAGAGTAAGGTCAGGAGTCTGGAGGGAGGGAGAGTCTGTAAACTTTTGTAGGTTAAGAGATCTTTTAGGTGATGTAGGGACAGAATGGTAAGGGGCGCTCCGAATGTTAGTTTATGATCTTCTTTCTGCAAGAGCTGTCCAGCGGCTAATGCCCGTAGGCAGGGGGCCCATCCCCGAACTGTGGGGTCTAATTGCTTGGAGAGATAAGCTACGGGGGAAAGGATGGGCCATAATATTGGCCTAGGACTCCTAGAGCTTGACTGGACCTCTCATGAATGTATAATGAGAAGGGTTTTGACAAATCAGGGAGATGGAGAGCTGGAGCTTCTACAAGGGCTTGACGGAGCTTAATGAAGGAGTGTCGGGGTGAGGATGATAATGGTTCTTCAGGGGGGCCCTTGCTGAGGTCGTATAGGGGTCTTGCCAACAGGGAGAAGTTAGGGATCCATGCTCTAAAATACCCAGCCAAGCCTAGAAAGGAAGGATTTCTGTCTTGGTTTTGGGAATGGGCAGGTCAGAGAGGAGTCGTTTTCTGTCTAAGGTAATGGACTTTCTTTGTTGAGACAGAAGGAATCCAAGGTAAGTGACAGAAGGGGAAGAGATTTGAGCTTTGACAGGGGATACTCGGTAACCTCTGGAAGCTAGAGGGTTAAGTAGAGACGCAGTGTCAAGTGGAGACTGTTCCCACGAGGGACTGCAGAGCAGAAGATCATCTACATATTGTAATAAAGTGGACTCAGGGTGATCATGGTGAAACTGTTTGAGGTCTTGAGCTAGGACTTGTCCAAAAATATGGGGACTATCTCGGAAGCCTTGTGGTAAAACTGTCCAAGTAAGTTGTACAGAATGTCTGGTGTATGGGTCCGTCCAGGTGAAGGCAAAAAATCTTGGGAGGAGGGGTCTAGAGGGATAGAAAAAAATGCGTCCTTGAGATCTACGACTGAGAAGTGGGATGCGGAAGCAGGGATCTGCAATAAAAGGGTGTATGGATTTGGAACTAAGGGATGGATAGGGACAACAGCTATGTTGATGAGGCGAAGGTCTTGGACAAGGTGGAAAGATCCGTTGGTTTTTTTAACAGCTAATATGGGGGTATTAAATGGGGAGTGATTGGGTCTGAGGTAGTTTTTGTTTAAGAGATCTTGAGTGATGGGTTGGAGGCCTATGAGGGCTGAAGTGGTTAGGGGGTATTGGGCCTGACAGATATACTGAGAGGGGTCACGTAATTTGATAGAGGCAGGGGGACATAGGGCCATGGAGGGGCTTGTAATGTCCCAAACTTTTGGATTTACAGGGTGTATAAGGGCATAACTGGAGCTTTCATTGGGTAGAGGGGGCTTGTCGGCTATGAGGGCCATCAGAAAGGGAGTACTGGGGGCTGTGGGATTGGAGATAGTTATGGAAACGTGGAGGAGGGAAAGTATGTCCCGTCCTAGTAAAGGGATGGGACACTGGGGCATAACTAGGAAGGAGTGGGAGAAAGGTATGGGACTGTCTTCGATTGTTTATAAAAGGTGGGGGGTTTAATGGGAAAATCTGTTTACCTCCTACCCCGACTATAGGAGTAATGGCTGGCATGGTAGGGCCCTGGTATTCTCGCAAGACTGAGAAGGTGGCTCCTGTATCTAGGAGGAAGGAGATGGGGCGACCGTCTACTGTTAAAGTAACCCTGGACTCCTGTTTGGTGATGGAAATGGTCGGGCGAGAAGCCCCCGGGCCCCATCAATCTTCTTCTGCCAGCCCCACTATGGTGGGCTTAGGATGGGGGTTGTTCATCCAGCCTCCCCTTCGGGTGGTTGGGCAATCAGACCCCCAGTGGCCCTTTTTGTGGCATCTGGGGCATGGGGTGGTAGGAGATCTGGGGGAGGGGCACGCCCTTGACCAATGTCCCTCTTTTCTGCACTTGAAACAAGCTCCTGGAGGAGGCTTGTCTGTAGAGGGGCGCCCAGGTTGTGGTTTTATCAGCTGGGCCAACATCTGGAAATTGGCCTGATCAGCTTTTTGTTTACGGTGTTCTTTCTTCTCCTCCCGGTTATGGAAGACTTTAAAGGCCACTGTTAGGATCTCAGTCTGTGGGGTAGCGGGGCCCTGTTCTAACTTTTTGTGTTTAGCTTTAATGTCGGGGTAGCTTTGAGCTAGGAAGTATGTCATAAGGACCTGTCTTCCTTCAGGTGTTTCTGGGTCCAGGCTGGTATACTGTAATAGGGCTTGAGTGAGTCTATCTAAGAACTCGGAGGGGGTTTCATCTCTCTTTTGAATTATGTCTTGGAGCTTTTGAAAATTGACTACTTTACGAGCTGCCTTTTTTAGACCTGCTATTAAGCAGGAGGCAAAAATATCTCAAGAGTGGAGACCCACGGCGGTGTTATAATCCCAGTGTGGATCTTGTTCGGGGACAGCAGTGGGACCAGGGGGACAGGTGGGGTCAGTCCTGTGGGGTTCGGTAGCATGCGTTTGGGCGAAGTCCCAAGCTCGTCTACGCTCCTCAGGGAGGAGAGTATTGGCCAGAAGCATGAAAATGTCATGATGCGTGAGGCTGTAAGACTGGAGGGTCCATTGAAACTCCCTGATGTAGGTCGTGGGATCAGTGGAAAAGGAACCTAAGCGTTTCTCTAGTTGGGCTAAATCTCCTAAGGAGAAAGGGACGTGAACGCGCACGATGCCTTCAGATCCTGCTACTTCCTGGAGCGGGGCGATAATTTTGGGAGGCCCTCGGGACCGAGTCTGAGGGGGACTGAAGGGTTCTGGCTCAGTCTGTGTGGGGGAAAGAGGTGATGGGGGCAAAGCTGCGATAATTTTGGGAGGCCCTCGGGACCGAATCTGAGGGGGCAAAGACGGACGAGGCTCTTGGAACTTAGTTAGAGGGGGGCTGAAAGGCTCAGGCTCGATTTGCGGGAGGGGGGAAGGTGAGGGGGACGGAGGAGGAGGTGGTGAGGTGCAGGAGGAGATGGTGGAGGAGGGGGAAGGGAGAGGATGGGAGGCTTCTGCGGGGGTGGAGGCGGCGGCGGCGATAGAGGAAGGGGGAGGGGCTGTTGTAGGAGAAGAAGGGGAAGGGAGAGGATGGGAAGCTTCTGCTGCGGGGAAAGTGGCAGCGGTGGTGGCGGTAGAGGAAGGGGGAGGGGCTGTTGTAGGAGAAGAAGGGGAAGGGAGAGGACGGGAGGCTTCTGCCGTGGGGAAAGAGGCGGCAGCGGCGGCGGAGGGTGGAGGGGTTGTAGGAGGGGGAGGGGCCGAAGCGGGAAGTCTGTATGGCGGAGGCTCGTCGGCCGGGTCAAAGGTAATTGAAGAGGGACTGGGAGTGTGTGGAGGGGAGGGAGACGGCTTGCAGGCTAGGAGAACTTGGGGTGGGGAGCAGGTGGTGCAGAGGCTGGGATTTTGAGCTAGGAGGCGAAAAGCTTCGATATAGGGAATCTCCTTCCATTTTTTCAGGCGCTGGCAGTAGTTAAAGAGATTGCGAGTGATGTTAGGATAAAGAGTTCCCCCTGCGGGCCATTGGTTGTTATTGTCTAGGGGGTATGTTGGCCAATCTTGGGAGCAATATTTATGGAGAAGTTTTGGTTTTATATCAGGCGTCAGGGAGAGGGTAACCAGATGCTTAAGCAGGCATTCAAGAGGTGAACTTTCAGGGAGGGATGAGGAGGCTCCCATGGCTGAAGGACAGAGAAGGAGACAAACAGGGGAAGACAAACGGAGATCCTCGGACTGGAGGCAGACCACAAGGAGACAAAGGGCGTCCCCGATGATCCTTGGTGGTCTGCGGAAACTCGTATAGGAGTCGGAATTTCTTGGGAAGTGTGGGTCGTCGCCCAGACTTCCCTAAGAAGGCAGAGTGCCGGAGTCACGAGGTACCTAGCACTAGGCGTTTTCGGCAGACCGAACAGGTTTCAGCGGACGGAACAGAAGGAGGAGGGGGCGGGAAAGGGAGCGTTCTCATCCGCAAAGGAGTCACCTCGTTTATGGCTGTTGGGGGGGGGGCTGAGTGTCTGCTGCAGCTGTGAAGGCCTGAGGTGGGGGTTTATGGCTTTTGGAGGAGGGGCCTGAGGGTCCGCTGCAGCTGTGAAGGCCTGAGGTGGGGATTTATGCCTGTCGGGGGAGGGGCCTGAGGGTCCGCCGCAGCCGTGAAGGCCTGAGGCGGAGAGCGTTCCCTCCTCGTCCCCGAGCGTCAGGGCCTTGCCAGAGGATCACGGTCAATGGCACTGCGATAGCTCGGAGAAGAGTGGCCCACCCCGGGGAGATTTTGCTTAAAAAGTTTCAGCTGAGGCGGGGGTTTATGGCTTTTGGAGGAGGGGCCTGAGGGTCCGCCGCAGCCGTGAAGGCCTGAGGCGGGGAGCGTTCCCTCCTCGTCCCCGAGCGTCAGGGCCTTGCCGGATGATCATGGTCAATGGCACTGCGATAGCTCGGGGAAGAGTGGCCCACCCCGGGGGTGGGGGGGACTTACCTAAAGGCCAGAGAGGAGTGGTGAGTGTGATGAGCCAGCGCCGGAAAAAGAGGACGAGGGCAAGCTGCTGCTGGTGTTGGGGGAAGACGGGGCCCAGTTGGGGTGTCCCGTCTCCCGGGTTTCGGCACCAATGAAAGGAAAGGAGCGACACACAACAGCAATTCACCGGAGAGTTCCGCTTTATTAGGGAAAGGTACTGGGTTATATAGGAAGGGGCATAGGGTGATTGTGGTGTTACTTCTACGGGGCTGGTGGCTGTTGACTAGGTGCTGGGATTGGGAGGGGGGCGAGAGGTGATTGGGCTTCAGGTGGCGCCGGCGGGAACCGAGGACCCCCAAAGAGAAGCCGGAAGTTTGCCATCTTACTGGTGGGGACGCTTCAAAGGGAAAGCTGTGGAGGAGGAAATACAAGAGACCTCCCAGGACAAGCCCTGGTGTTGGGAGAGCATTGTGTTTTCCTTTGTCCCTTTCCCCACCGCAGCCTCAGCGGAGAGTTGAGAGGTGGGGACATGGTAGTGAGGCGGAGTGAAAGTTTTGTTTGGAGTTAATTGGGAGAGAGAAAGTGAGGCTGCCTCAGGAGGGAGAGGCACCCTGGGAGGTTGGAGAGAGAAAGTTTTAAGTTAAAAGGTTCTGCACTTTGAGAGTGCTGGTGGCCTGGGAGAGAGAAGCGCCCCAGGGGTTGGGGGTTCCCTTTTTAAGGATTCTTTAGGAGTGTGGCCAGCACCTGGAGGTGTAGATTTGTAAGGTGGTCTCAAGTATCTTTGATGAGACATTATATTTCTTATCAGTCCTCTGGGTAATTCTGCAAAATTAGCTTAACACAAGAAATTTACTGTTTTTAGTCCTCTCCCAGGATGGCAGCTTCCTGGTTTAGGAGCATATCAGGACTGGCTGCCCTTCCAAGGGGGGCAGAGTTATTGTCTGTTTGCTAATGAGTAAGTTGAGAATCTTGCTTCTTGACCTCCTGGGTATTAAAATGCAATCTTTGGGATGAAATCCTTCCTGCCTTTTGTTAGGTTGTTTATGGCTGCACCTGTATGCTAAATTGATTTCCTGGGTTGCAGACTATTTGGGGTCAGAAAGAAAAAAAAATAGCATATAGGTAAAGTTAAAAAAAAAAGAAGAGAAGAGGCTGGGCCTGTATGATTAACATAATAAAGACAGGCTATGCTGAGGTACCCTCTCCTTTATCTGAGGAATATTCAAACATTCCAGGCCAAGTTACTCCTGTTTTGAGCTTTAATTAATTAACTCTGACTCTTTTTAGTGGACTTTCCTGGCCTTTTTCTCTTTCCACCCCACTCATATCTCATATCAACAGGCATTCAGAGGTGGAAAGAATTATGGCTTTAGTGCATTTGAATCTTTCCTCAGGGGTGGAGAGAAGTTTATCTCCATATCAATGGGTAATTACTTGGGCAAGGGAGGGCTTATCTGTACCTGAGAGGTGAGAGGGAGCGCCAGTTTTTGGCTGACGCTGGAGCCTGAAACAGAGAAACAGCCCCAGACTGCAGCTTGTGAGTAGTAAATAGATTTTAAACTTTATTTCTACCTTTGATTTCAGTTTTTAGAGGTATTTTGCCCCAGGATTTCCTCTCCCTGGACTTTATGTAAGAAGGACTTAGAGTTTCCCCTTGCCTTCTGCGGAGTCCACCAGGAATTCCAAGATATTTCCATTGAGAGAGGTCCCACTAGGACAAGGGGAAATTTGTTAATGCTCCCCTCATGGGTACTGAGGTGAGAAATTTTAAGCATTGCTAGAAGATCCCCTTGGCTAAGTGGACCCACTAGATCAATTCCTGGGACCTAACATATATACTTAGGTTGAACTGATGTCCATCATGAATATCCTATTCCCTGGTGGTGAGGGGGGGTGATCAGGAGAGCTGCTGTGTCCATTTGGGAACAAAAACACCCACCGGGCCAGGGGGTCCAGCCAGCGGAACAAAAGTTCCCAAATGTAGATCCTAGATGGGATAATAATAATCTAGGGGATAGAATTAAAATGCAGGATCTTCGAGGGCTTATTATAAAGGGAATTAGGGAATCGCCCCCAAGATCGCAAAATGTTTCTAAGGTGTTGAAGTCCAATGAGAAAAGGAAGAGACCCCAACTGCATTTTCATAGAGACTCAAGGACCAGATAAGAAAATATTCAGAACTTGACCCAGAAGCTCAGGTAGGACAGGATCTTTAAAAGTCAATTTTGTAACCAAAAATTGGCCAGATATATCTGAGAAATTACAGAATTTAGATGGATGGAATGAAAAACCTAGAGAAGAATTACTGAGAGAAGCTCAAAAAGTGTTAGAAGAGAGGCTAGAAGCTTGTATTTCAAATTGTTAGAGGGAGAACCAGACCCTCTCCAATGGACCCAGCGGAACTGTAAATTCTAGAGGAATTGAAAGCAATCTTTAGTCACCACCCGAGTTATGGCACTCCCAGCTTTAGAGAAGCCATTTCACTGGTTTGTCACTGTTGAACAAGGTTCTCTGTAGGGGTTTTGACCCAAGCCTTGGGGAGGAAAGAAACAACCAGTAGCCTTTATGTCTAAACTATTAGACCCTGTCTCTTGAGGATGGACTGAATGTGTTCAGGCCATCGCAGCCATGACCTTACTGGTGGAAGAGAGCAGGAAATTAACTTGGAGGAACCCTCATGGTCAGTAATCCTCACCAGGTTCGGGTCATGCTTACTTAATCAGTGGGCTGGGCACTGGCTAATAGATTCTCAAATTTTAAAATATGAAGCAAGTTTACTTGAAAAAGATGACCTGATCTCAACCACAGACACCTGTCTCAATCCGACCAGCTTCCTATGGGCAGGGAAGGCTGAAGGTCAATCAGAATTGAGCCATAGTTGCATGGACTCTGATTTAAGGAAAACTCCTCTAGGTGGGGGTATGAAACTGTTTATAGATGGGTCCTCCCAGATGATAGAGGGCAAATGACATAATGGCTATGCCATCATTGATGGAGACCAGTTCTCCATCTGCAAAAAGGGGAGATTACCCAATCATTGGTCAGCTCAAACCTGTGAGTTGTTTGATCTTAATCAGGCCTTAAAACTACTTTCAGATAAGGAAGGCACCATTTACACAGACATACCTTCGGAGTAGTCCATACCGTTGGAAAATTTTGGACAGAAAGAGGTCTTATAAATAGTAAAGGACAAGAATTGATTCATGGGTTATTAATTAAAGAGGTTCTGGAAAATCTTGTACTTCCAGCTAAGATTTCTATAACACATGTGAATGGTCACCAGAAAGGAAGTTCTTATGAAGCTATGGGTAATAGGATTGCTGATGTAGCTGCTAAAGAGGCTGCATCTGAGGATGAAATTAGATTTTTGAACCTTATACCAAATATCCCAAAAATCTCATTGATCCCAAAGTTTTCCAAGAAGGAGATTAAGAAGCTATGGGCATCTCGAGATGAGAAAACGGCGGTGGACTTTACCAGATGGCTGGCTTGTTATGAGAGAGCTGATGAACATGTTACACAGGGGGATCCATTGGGGTCCTCAGGTGATGTGTGATGCTTGGCTAAAGGTTTATGGGTGTATTAGCATTTACATCATTGCTAAACAGGTTTGTAGGAGCTGCATAAAGTGCCTAAGAATTACTAAGAAGTGTATGAGAAAGCCAGTATCTGGAGGGAGACTCCCAGGAATAAGACCATTCCAAAGTACTCAGATTGACTTTACTGAGATGCCAAAAGTGGGAAAGCTTAAATATTTAGTAGTGATTGTTGACCATCTCACTGGATGGGTGGAGGCCCATCCATTAACAACTGCAATGGTAGAATCAGTGATAAAGGTACTTTTAGAGCAAGTATTCCTAGGTTTGAGTTAATAGAAAATGTTGATTCAGATAATGGGAGTCATTTTACTTCAAAAATACTACAAGGAATAATGATTATTAAATAAGCTACCATATCTGGGAAGGGCAACAGACTTGCCCACTATGGAAACAAAAGATAATTTTTAAGAGAATATGTGCTGGCCATGTCTTCTATCTTATCTTCTCTCAAGCTGAAAGGACTCTTCACCCAGACTCCCCGACTTGAGTTCTTTGCTCACTGCTTCCAGCCTAGAGACCTGGTGTTAGTAAAATCCTGGAAAGAAGATGGACTCCAGCCAGCTGGGAAGGCCTGTACCAAGTGCTCCTGATCACGGAGACTGCAGTGACGACGGCTGAAAAGGGTGGGACTCATTAAACCAAAGAAACTGACTGGGGGGTCTGGGGACAAAACAGAATTGGCAAGTGTCCCAGGTGGCTAACCAACCCTTAAGGCTGAAACTAAAAAGAACCTAAAATGTTAACTTTTATCCTAACTCTGTATTTCACAGGCAAGTCGCAGAGAGCCCTAAGATGGGAAGGAACTCCTGGTAATCCTGTCAAACTGGTAATCAATATTACTAAAACATCAAGCCCCAAAACCATTAGGTTTGATGCTTGTCAGGTACTCTCTTATGGTGACCTAAATGACCAAAAACAGCTTTCTGGAGATAAGTATCTCTGTCCTGAATAGACAAATCTTAATAGAATAAAAAGGCAAGTAGGCCCCCATGTCCAAGGTGGAGCAGTGTTTGGTGGACTACCCAGTTTCAAGGGTGGACGGCCCCTCATGCAGCAGAAAAATCTTTAAAAAGAAAGCTCCACTTAGCTAAAGGAATTCCTCCTGACAATTGCCAGGAGAGACAGTGTAACCCTCTTTTATTAAGCATACATAAACCTCAAGACTTAGACTCAGACCCTGTAATTGCCCCTCATGTTTACGGACTCGGTGCAGATGTCATTGGAGTAGATCCTGTGGGATGGTTTAGTCTTAATTTAATAGAGGGCAAGACTTCACCCATAGTGGGCACCCCCAATCCTGAGAGAAATAACAATGACCCTAGACTGGTTACTGTAACAGAGATAAAAGATCTAAAACAGACTCTTGAAATAGAGATAGGTTATGGAGACACCAATGCCTGGGTAGAGTGGGTTAAATTTTCAGTACTTGCTTTGAATAAAAGTGATTGTTATGTATGTGCTGCTAGATGGCCACAGGCGCAGGTGGTCAGTCCGTTCCCTCTCTGCTGGGACACAGACCCCACTGGGATGAACTGCATGTTGGCCCTGTGGAAATGAGACTTGCAAGGGCTTGTCTTTACTTTTTCATGCACTAAAGAAGTCAGATCCGAGGGCAGTCTCCTCTTTTTCCATAGAGAAGATGAATCCCTCCTCATGCCTCTCTAGGCAAGGGGAAGGTTTCACAACTCCTGTGGGGAACATACTGACTTGTACCCATGTCCTGAATGTCTCTAAAGAGGGCAACTTCTCGAAATTATGCATTCCCCGAGTGGATGTTTGGTGGTACAGTGGGAAGGGAAGCTTGTGCTACTTGTTGCCACCCACCTGGACTAGGATTTGTGCATTAGTCCAATTGGCCATTCCATTTACCCTGGCATTTCTCTCCACACCCAATGAAAAGAAAAATTTTCATAGAAGTTGTAGATCATTACAAGGCACCACTTTAGCTAATGAATTAGCTGAAAACTGGCACCAGTGACCCTTTTATAGACTGGTTGGAAAGATGGTTTGGAAAATAGAAAGGTATAATTGCCTCTGTTTTATCCCTTGTTATAGTTGCGAGACTTTTAACTGCTGTAGGATGCTGTATCATCCCTTGTGTGAAAGGCTTGACTCAAAAGCTTTTAAAGGCAGCCATAAACAAGCAAATACCTTTGACCTACACCCAAAATAAGCTTATTAGAAGAAAATTTGAACTACAAGGAAGAGACTAAAAAGATATTGGAGAAACTTGAGAAAGGACCAAGCGTAAATTAAAATACATTACTGGGAATAAAATCAGAAATTCTTAAAAAGAGGGGGGAACTGTTAGGAAAGAGTATAAAATCTAAATGTGATTTATTCCCACTAGGATGTTTAAACATTTTAACAGTAAGGTATTAACAAAGGGCCACGTGGTGGAAGCTGCTCGGGCTGAGAGTGGGGGTGGGGGAATTGATAAGCGCCTGGCTATACCTGTTTGAGTTTTTTAAACCTACCAATAAGAATAAGACAAATGTAAAGGAAAGCTATAACGGGCTTATGCGAAGTCTGGGGAAGACTGTGAACCCTGTAGTACTCAGCCAATGAGGAATCAGGGGAGGGACTCATGCACTAGGAGATAAATTATTGCCACCAAACTCCCCAGGTGTGCCTGCCCACCAGACACCCCGATCTTGCAAGATCATCATTAAAGCCTCGCTCCATTGTTCTCTTTGTCTCCGTGTCCACTTATTGAATTTGGACCAGTGAGTGTGTTTCTCACAGGGTGAACATTTCATAATGTCAATAACTGTTGAATCACTATGTCATACACTTGAAACCAATATAATGTTGTATATCAATTATATTTCAATAAAAAAAAGACCAGTTATACTGGGTTAGGGTCCACACTAAAGCCCTCTTTTGCTATAATTATTTCTGTAAAGTAATTTTAATTTTGACTCTAAACACAGTCACATTCTGAGGTTCAAGAAGTTAGGACTTTATAAGTATCTGGGAGGGGGTGGGACACAATTCAGCCCAAATGGGGTGGACAGAGAAAAAGGCCCAAAAGTCCACTAAAAAAGACCCAAAATTAATCAATTAAAGCTCAAAAAGCCAAGAGCAACTTGGCCTGGAATGTTTGATTATTTCCCAGATAAAGGAAGGTATCTCAGCATAGCCCATGTCTTTATTGTGTTAATCATGCAGGGCCAGGTTACTTTATTTACTTTTACCTATATGCCGTTTTTTCCTCCTTTTGGCCCTAATTATGTACTTTGTAACCTAGGCAACTAATTAAGCATGCAGGCCCAGCTGTAAACAACATAGTAAAAGGCAGGAAAGATTCCATTTTAAAGATTGTATTTTAATACCCAAGAAGTTAAAAGTGTAAGATTCTTAGTTAAGAATACTTCTGATTCCTTAACACAATAGCTCAGCCCACCTTGGGGGCTGGGCAGGCAACCTGTTTGATCTGCCCCCAGACCAAGGGGCCGGTATCCCAGTGAGAAATCTGAGCAGGAATTTCCTTGTGTTAAGTTAATTCTAAATACTCAAAAACCACTTAACAAGTCTGCACCCCCAGCCCTTAGTCATATTCCTAAAGAATCCTTAAAAGGGGGAAACTCCAGCCTTTCAGGCACTCCTCCCTCTGAGGTCTCCTGCACTTTCCAAGTGTGTAACTTTTCAACTTTAAACTTTCTCTTCAACCTTTCTGGGATGCTCTTCTCTCTGAGGTGGCCCACACTTTCTAAGTATGTCACCTTTTAATCTTAAACTCTCTCCAACCTTTCGGGGCGCCTCTCCTTGCTGAGGTTGCCTGCGGCACTTCTCTCTAACTTTAAATAAAGCTTTTACCCTGCTTCACTACTGTGTCTCTGCCCTTCCATTCTTTGGTGTGGCGGGGACAAGGACCAAGGAAATACACAACGCTCCCCCAACAGAAATAAGAACATGTCTGTAATAAAAAAATGCAAAATAAAATCCTTTCAGTCTTGAGTACATTTAACTACTTAACTAAAGATCCATTTATTCCTTTGATTTTTGCATGTGATATAAAAGAATAAGAGAAAATTAACCAATTTAAAGCTATTGAATGTATGACCTATTTTAAGTTATGTTTAAAATCTCAAAATTACATAATTACAGCAATATTAAAGCACTTAGGATAAATGCTGTTTCCCAGGCTATTTCTTTTATTTCCTTTTAATGTCTGGCTTGCAACTCTTAAAAAGGCATTTTAATTTTTTGAGATAATTTTTTCCTAATTATAAAGGTTATACACATTCATTGAAGAAAATTTTGAAGACCCAGAAAAGCATACAGTAAACATTGAATCCCACCCCCAGAGAGGCCCATTGTTAATTGTCCATTATATCCCAGTGTTTCATTTCAATATTTAAGGTAATGTTGTGATTATTCTATATAGAGTATTTTGATTCTGACTTGACATCATACCAAATCTTCTCCCTATGCCCTTAGAATTCTTTGTAAACATCATTTTCTCTTTATTTACATCTTTACTGAGGCATTTCTTCCATTCAATGAGCACACAAATCCTAAGTGTACAGACTGATTGACTTTGACATATGTATATAGACACGTAACCCTCATCCACATCTATACATAAAATATTTCCAAGGCTTCAGAAGGTTCCCCTTTGCCCTTTCCAATTTTTTCTATTTTTGACCTTGATTTAAGTGGAGCCAGAATGCAGGTGCTCTTTCATGTGTGACTTTTTTCACTAAATATTATCTCTATGATGTGTATGCATCTTTTTGAGTGTCCAGTAGTTTATTAATTTTTTTACTGCTGTACAATATTGCACTGTATGAAGATGTCAGCATTTACTTATTCATTTTATTATGAATGGACATCTATGTTTTTTGCAATTTGGCACTACTATGAGTAAAATTACTATGAGCATACTCATGCCTGTGTATTTCTGGACATGAGCACTTATTTCTCTTGGGCATACCTCCTGGAGTAGAACTGTTATATCATATAATAAATATACATCTAGCTTTGGTAGATATCACCATACCATTTGTAAAGTGGTATGCCAATTTGCCCTCCCACCAGCATCGAATGGGAGTTCCAGTTATTCCTGTTCTAACATTTGGTATTATCAGTCTTTTAATTTTAGTCATTCTCCTGGGTATGACAACAATGGCACAAAGAGCACCAGGAAGAATTGAGACTATATGGCTTTAAGGCCATTATAGTAAATATGAAATACTACATAATTTCAAAGTACATTCAGATTTATATATGTAAACATTTATCCACCATAGGGCAACCACTAAAAAAAATTTTGTGGAGGTATACATAATAATTCTATAGAGGAGATAAAATGGAATCATAAAGAGTGTGCAAAATTAACCAAGAAGAGGCAGAAAAATAGAAAAAAGGAAGGAACAGGTGGAAAAGAGATCAGTTGGCAAGATGTCAGAATTTAATCTAATTATATCTGTAATCACATTGAATGTGCTTAGATGGGGAAAAATAAAACATAGAAACAGTAATGTCTAAACATATAACATGTAAAAAGTAACCAAAAGGAAGCTGAAGTAGCTATACAATTATAAGATAAAATAGACTTCAAAACAGGGAATAATATTAGGGATAGAGAGGTTACATAATGACAGAAGGTAAATTCTCCAAGAATATATAACAAACTTAAATGGGTATCCACCTAATAGCAGAAGTCCAAACTCCCTGAGCCAAAAACTGTTAAAGCTGAAAGGAAAAATAGATTCACAGTTGTAGTGGAGACCTCAACACTGCTTTCTCCATAATTGATAGAACAAGTAGACACAGGATCCATAAAGATAAAAGGCCCAAACAGCACAATCAAGTAAATCATTTTTCCCTCAGCTTCCAGTGTTACCTTTGTAAAATCCAGTTCCATTTTCCTCATTCTTTCTGTGTGATTTTTCCTCCCATCTGGAAGCACTTAGGACCTTCTCTTTCTCTCTTATGTTCTGCAATGTCAGGATAATGTTCCTCAACGTGAGTCTTTTCCAGCTGTTGGTTTGGGCATCTATTATGTTGGTTCATATAATCCAGAGATGCTGTGTGAAGGGCCCCCACCAGTAAGATGGCAAACTTCCGGCTTCTCTTCGGGGTCCTCAGTTCCCGCCACCTGAAGCCCAATCACCTCTCGCCCCCCTTCCAATCCCAGCACCTAGCCAACAGCCACCAGCCCCGTAGAAGTGACACCTCAATCAATTCATGCCTCTTCCTATATAACCCAGCACCTTTCCCTAATAAAGCGGAATTCTCCGGTGAATTGCTGCTATCTGTCGCTCCTTTCCTTTCATTGGTGCTGAAACCCGGGAGACGGGACACCCCAACTGGGCCCCATCTTCTCCCCAACACCAGCAGCAGCTTGCCCTTGTCCTCTTTTTCCGGCGCTGGCTCATCACACTCACCACTCCTTTCTGGCCTTTAGGTAAGTTTTCCCCAATGAGTGGGCCACTCTTCCCCGAGCTATCGCAGTACCATTGACCGTGATCGTCCGGCAAGGCCCTGATGCTCGGGGATGAGGAGGGAACTCTCCCTGCCTCAGGCCTTCACGGCTGTGGCGGACCCTCAGGCCCCTCCTCCAACAGCCATAAATCCCCGACTCAAGCCTTTACGGCTGCGGCGGATGCTCAGGCCCCCACCCCCGACAGCCATAAACGAGGTGACTCCTTTGCAGATGAGAACACTCCGTTCCCCCCCCTCCTCCTTCTGCTCCATCCACCGAAATCTGTTCTGTCTGCCAAAAACTCCTAGCGCTAGGTACCTCATGACTCTGGCACTCTGCCTTCCTAGGGAAGTCTGGGTGACGACCCACACTTCCTAAGAAATCCGACTCATATACGAGTTTCCGCAGACCACCAAGGATCATCAGGGATGCCTTTTGTCTCCTTGTGGTCTGCTTCCAGTACAAGGATCTCCGTTCATCTTCCCCTGTTTGTCTCCTACTCTGTCCTTTAGCCATGGGAGCCTCCTCATCCCTCCCTGAAAGTTCACCTCTTGAATGCCTGCTTAAGCATCTGGCTACCCTCTCCCTGATGCCTGATATAAAACCAAAACTTCTCCATAAATATTGCTCCCAAGATTGGCCAACATACCCCCTAGACAATAACAACCAATGGCCCACAGGGGGAACTCTTTATCCTAACATCACTCGCAATCTCTTTAACTACTGCCAGCGCCTGAAAAAAATGGAAGGAGATTCCCTATATTGAAGCTTTCCTCCTCCTCCTCCTGCCCGCCCCCTCCCAAGTGCTCCTAGCCTGCAAGCCACCACCCCCGCAGAAGCCTCCCATTCACTCCCTTCCCCTTCTTCTCCTACAACAGCCCTTCTCCCTTCCTTCCCCACCATCTCCTCCCCCATCTCACCTCCTCTGTCTTCGTCCCCCGCAGATTAAGCCTGAGCCTTTCAGCCCCCCCTTTAACTAGGTCCTGGGGGCCTCCTCCATCTTTGCCCTCATCACCTATTTCTCCCCTGTTAGGGACCGCCTTTGTCTTCTCACATGTTTGTAGGGTGAATGGGAAAGCACCTTCCCCCATGTCTGAATGAAGCATGGGAAAGCACAAGCTAGAGAACAACCAGTGCAGTCCTTGGAAGTTATATGTCCACAAAAACATATCTTGTCCTCGAGGACAAGCCAAGACTCCTCACTCTGAAAATAGGGAGACCTTTAAGATGTGTAGAAACACTGCCCCTGCTTCTAGCTATGCCCTTCCCCCACTTGCGGATGTGCCAGGAATGGAGAACAAAGAACATTCTGTTTACGCATTCCATAAGCAATTAACTGGAGCCCTGCTGTAGCTCAGTTAGTAGAGCATGGGACTCTTAACCTCAGAGTCATGAGTTCAAGCCCAACTAAAGCGGCAGAGGCAAGCAGCTGGGCTGCAGGCTGGCAACACGTGGGTCTGATTCTATCTTTCTTTATTTTCTTTGCTCCCCTTCCGCACTTCAGGACCTGCTTGACTAGGCGTGGCTAGACCTCGTCACTTCCCCACAGACTGAGCCAGAACCCTTCGGTCCCCATCAGACTCAGTCCCGAGGGCCTCCCAAAATTATCACCCCCCTCTGGGAGGTAGCAGGATCCGAAGGCATCGTGCACGTTCACGTCCCTTTCTCCTTAGGAAATTTAGCCCAATTAGAGAAATGCCTAAGTTCCTTTTCCACTGATCCCACGACATACATCAGGGAGTTTCAATGGACCCTCCAGTCTTACAGCCTCACACATCATGACATTTTCATGCTCCTGGCCAATACCCTCCTCCCTGAAGAGCATAGACGAGCTTGGGACTTTGCCCAAATGCACGCTACCGAAACCCACAGGACTGACCCCACATATCTCCCTGGCCCAACCACTGTCCCCGAACAAGACCCACACTGGGATTATAACACCGCCATGGGTCTCCGCTCTTGAGATATTTTCGCCTCCTGCTTAATAGCAGGTCTGAAAAAGGCATCTCGTAAAGTAGTCAATTTTCAAAAGCTCCAAGACATAATTCAAAGGAGGGAGAAAACCCCCTCCGAGTTCTTAGACAGACTCACTCAAGCCCTATTACAGTATACCAGCCTGGACCCAGAAACGCCTGACGGAAGACATGTCCTTATGACATACTTCCTAGCTCAAAGCTACCCCAACATTAAAGCTAAACTAAAAAAGTTAGAACAGGGCCCCACTACGCCACAGACTGAGATCCTAACAGTGGCCTTTAAAGTCTTCCATAACCGGGAGGAGGAGAAAGAACACTGTAAACAAAAGGCTGATCAGGCCAATTTCCAAATGTTGGCCCAGCTGATAAAACCACAACCTGGGAGCCAGGATGGCGGTGTGAGTAGAGCAGTGGAAATCTCCTCCCAAAAACACATAGAGCAATGAAAATATAACAAAGAAAACTCTTCCTAAAATAGAGACCAGAGGACACAGGACAACATCCAGACCACATCCACACCTGCAAGAACCCAGTGCCTCGCAAAAGGGGTAAGATACAAGCCCCTGCCCAGCGGGACCCGAGCGCCCCTCCCCCCGGCTCCCGGTGGGTGGAAAGAAACCAGAGCGGTTTTTTTTGGTGAGTGCTTTTTGGAAGCCTTTAAGAGACAGGGACCCCGTTGCTAGGGAGGCAGGGCGGCGGAACCGGTGAGCAGGTGCCTGGGACTGGCGCCTGAGGACAAAGATTATCGCGTGTTTCCCTGCGGAACCGGTGGGTGGGTGCCTGAGACCGGCGCCTGAGGACGGAGGAAATCGTGCATTTTTCCCCTTTTTTTCTCTTTTTGGTGAGTGCTTTTTGGAAGCCTTAAAGGGACAGGGACCCCATTGCTAGGGAGGCAGGGCGGCGGGACCAGTGAGCGGGTGCCTGGGACTGGCGCCTGAGTACAAAGATTATCGCGCATTTTCCCCTACGGGACCTGTGGGTGGGTGCCTGAGACCGACGCCTGAGGACGGAGGAAATCATGCGTTTTTGGTGAGTGCTTTTTGGAAGCCTTAAAGGGACAGGGACCCCATTGCTAGGGAGGGAGGGCGGCAGGACCGGTGAGCGGGTGCCTGACACCTGCGCCTGAGGACAGAGGAAATCGCGCATTCCCCCCCCTTTTTTTTTCTTTTCTTTCTCTTTTTGGTGAGTGCTTTTTGGAAGCCTTAAAGGGACAGGGACCCCGGTGCTAGGGAGGCAGGGCGGCGGGACCGGTGAGCAGGTGCCTGGGACCGGAGCCTGAGGACAAAGAATATATCGTGTTTTTCCCTACGGGACCGGAGGGTGGATGCCTAAGACTGGCGCCTGAGGACAGAGGAAATCGTGTGTTTTCCCCCTTTTTTTTCTCTTTATGGCAAGTGCTTTTTGGAAGCCTTATAGGGACAGGGACCCTGGTGCTAGGGAGGCAGAGAAGCAGGACTGGTGAGCGGGTGCCTGGGACCGGCACCTGAGGACAAAGAATATCGCATGTTTTTCACTGCGGGACCGGTGGGCGGGTGCCTGAGACTGGCGCGTGAGGATGGAGGAAATCGCGCGTTTCTCCCCTTTTTTTCTCCTCTTTCTGGAGAGTGCTTTTCGGAAGCCTTAAAGGGACAGGGACCCTGGTGCTAGGGAGGCAGAGCGGCAGAACCGGTGAGCGGGTGCCTGGGACCGGCGCCTGCAAACAAAGAATATTGCGCGTTTTTCCTTGCGGGACCGGTGGGCGGGTGCTTTTGGAAGACTTGAACGGAGAGGGACCCCGGTGCTAGGGAGGCAGGGCAGAAGGACCAATGAGCAGGTGCCTGGGACTGGCGACCGAGGAAAAAAAAAAATCGCGTGTTTTTTTTCTTTTTTTTTTTTTTCTGTTCCCTCTCTCATTGTTGCTGCTGTCGTTTTGGTTTGGAGAGTGCATTTTGGAAGTCTTAAACGGGCAGGACAGGACACTTAGACCAGAGACAGGGAATCTGGGGATCTCTGCGCACTCTAACCCCCTGGGCAACAGGGAGCACAGAGGCCCCTTACGGAGATAAATAGCCTCTCGGCCACTCCCCCTCCAATGGGGCTCCACCACTTTGGAGGAGCAGCCCCAGCCAGGCCAGGCCCAGAACAACAGCAGAGATAAGCTCCATAGCAAACGGGCAGGTAGCAGAAGCCCTGCCTGCGCACAGCTGACAAGCATAAGCCACTAGAGGTCGCTATTCTCCCAGGAGAGGAAGGCCACAAACCAACAAGAAGGGAAGCTCTTCCAGCGGTCACTTGTAACAGCTCTGCAAACTATCTCTATCACCATGAAAAGGCAAAACTATAGGCAGACAAAGATCACAGAGACAACACCTGAGAAGGAGACAGACCTAACCAGTCCTCCTGAAAAAGAATTCAAAATAAAAATCATGAACATGCTGACAGACATGCAGAGAAAAATGCAAGAGCAATGGGATGAGATGCAGAGAAAAATGCAAGAGCAATGGAATGAAGTCCGGAGGGAGATCACAGATGTCAGGAAGGAGATCACAGAAGTGAAACGATCCCTGGAAGGATTTATAAGCAGAATGGATAAGATGCAAGAGGCCATTGAAGGAATAGAAGCCAGAGAACAGGAACGTATAGAAGCTGACAAAGAGAGAGATAAAAGGATCTCCAGGAATGAAACAACACTAAGAGAACTATGTGACCAAGCAAGAAGTAATAATATTCGTATTATAGGGGTATCAGAAGAAGAAGAAAGAGGAAAAGGGATAGAAAGTCTCTTTGAAGAAATAATTGCTGAAAACTTCCCCAAACTGGGGGAGGAAATACTCAAACAGACCACGGAATTACACAGAACCCCCAACAGAAAGGATCCAAGGAGGACAACACAAAGACACATAGTAATTAAAATGGCAAGGATCAAGGAAAAGGAAAGAGTTTTAAAGACAGCTAGAGAGAAAAAGGTCACCAATAAAGGAAAACCCATCAGGCTAACATCAGACTTCTTGACAGAAGCCATACAGGCCAGAAGAGAATGGCATGATATACTTAATGCAATGAAACAGAAGGGCCTTGAACCAAGGATACTGTATCCAGCACAACTATCATTTAAATATGATGGCAGGATTAAACAATTCCCAGACAAGCAAAAGCTGAGTGATTTTGCTTCCAACAACCACCTCTACAGGGCATCCTACAGGGACTGCTCTAGATGGGAGCACTCCTAAAAAGAGCACAGAACAAAACACACAACATATGAAGAATGGAGGAGGAGAAATAAGAAGGGAGAGAAGAAAAGAATCTCCAGACAGTGTATATAACAGCTCAATAAGCGAGCTAAGTTAGGCAGTAAGATACTAAAGAAGCTAACCTTGAACCTTTGGTAACCATGAATCTAAAGCCTGCAATGGCAATAAGTACATATCTCTCAATAGTCACCGTAAATGTAAATGGACTTAATGCACCAATCAAAAGACACAGAGTAATAGAATGGATAAAAAAGAAGACCCATCTATATGCTGCTTACAAGAAACTCACCTGAAACCCAAAGAGAAGCATAGACTAAAAGTCAAGGGATGGAAAAACATATTTCAGGCAAACAACAATGAGAAGAAAGCAGGGGTTGTAGTACTAATATCAGACAAAATGGACTTCAAAACAAAGAAAGTAACAAGAGATAAAGAAGGATACTACATAATGATAAAGGGCTCAGTCCAACAAGAGGATATAACCATTCTAAATATATATGCACCCAATACAGGAGCACCAGCATATGTGAAGCAAATACTAACAGAACGAAAGAGGGAAATAGACTGCAATGCATTCATTTTAGGAGACTTCAACACACCACTCACCCCAAATGATAGATCCACCGGGCAGAAAATAAGTAAGGACCCACAGGCACTGAACAACACACTAGAACAGATGGAACTAATAGACATCCATAGAACTCTACATCCAAAAGCAACAGGATATACATTCTTCTCAAGTGCACATGGAACATTCTCCAGAATAGACCACATACTAGCTCACAAAAACAGCCTCAGTAAATTCCAAAATATTGACATTCTACCAATCAACTTTTCAGACCACAAAGGTATAAAAGTAGAAATAAATTCTACAAAGAAAACAAAAAGGCTCACAAACACATGGAGGCTTAACAACATGCTACTAAATAATCAATGGATCAATGAACAAATCAAAATAGAGATCAAGGAATATATAGAAACAAATGACAACAACCACACTAAGCCCTAACTTCTGTGGGACGCAGCGAAAGCAGTCTTAAGAGGGAAGTATATAGCAATCCAGGCACACTTGAAGAAGGAAGAACAATCCCAAATGAATAGTCTAACATCACAATTATCGAAACTGGAAAAAGAAGAACAAATGAGGCCCAAAGTCAGCAGAAGGAGGGACATAATAAAGATCAGAGAAGAAATAAACAAAATTGAGAAGAATAAAACAATACCAAAAATCAACGAAACCAAGAGCTGGTTCTTTGAGAAAATAAACAAAATAGATAAGCTTCTAGCCAAACTTATTAAGAGAAAAAGAGAATCAACACAAATCAACATAATCAGAAATGAGAATGGAAAAATCACAACAGACACCACAGAAATACAAAAAATTATTAAAGACAACTATGAAAACCTATATGCAAACAAGCTGAAAAACCTAGAAGAAATGGACAACTTCCTAGAAAAATACAACCTCCCAAGACTGACCAAGGAAGAAACACAAAAGTTAAACAAACCAATTATGAACAAAGAAATTGAAACGGTAATCAAAAAACTACCCAAGAACAAAACCCCGGGACCGGACGGATTTACCTCAGAATTTTATCAGACACACAGAGAAGACATAATACCCATTCTCCTTAAAGTGTTCCAAAAAATAGAAGAAGAGGGAATACTCCCAAACTCATTCTATGAAGCCAACATCACCCTAATACCAAAACCAGGCAAAGACCCCACCAAAAAAGAAAATTACAGACCAATATTCCTCATGAATGTAGATGCAAAAATACTCAATAAAATATTATGAAACAGAATTCAACAGTATATCAAAAGGATCAACACCTGGGGTTCATCCCAGGGATGCAAGGATGGTACAACATTCAAAAATCCATCAACATCATCCACCACATCAACAAAAAGAAAGACAAAAACCACATGATCATCTCCATAGATGCTGAAAAAGCATTTGACAAAATTCAACATCCATTCATGATAAAAACTCTCAGCAAAATGGGAATAGAGGGCAAGTACCTCAACATAATAACGGCCATATATGATAAACCCACAGCCAGCATTATACTGAACAGCGAGAAGCTGAAAGCTTTTCCTCTGAGATCGGGAACAAGACAGGGATGCCCACTCTCACCACTTGTATTTAACATACTACTGGAGCTCCTAGCACGGCATTCAGACAAAACAAAGAAATACAAGGAATCCAGATTGGTAAAGAAGAAGTTAAACTATCACTATTTGCAGATGATATGATACTGTACATAAAAAACCCTAAAGACTCCACTCCAAAACTAGTAGAGCTGATATCGGAATACAGCAAAGTTGCAGGATACAAAATTAACACACAGAAATCTGTAGCTTTCCTATACACTAACAATGAACCAATAGAAAGAGAAATCAGGAAAACAATTCCATTCACCATTGCATCAAAAAGAATAAAATACCTAGGAATAAAGCTAACCAAAGAAGTGAAAGACTTATACTCTGAAAACTACAAGTCACTCTTAAGAGAAATTAAAGGGGACACTAACAAATGGAAACTCATCCCATGCTCATGGCTACGAAGGATTAATGTTGTCAAAATGGCCATTCTGCCCAAAGCAATATACAGATTTGATGCAATCTCTATCAAATTACCAGCAACATTCTTCAATGAATTGGAACAAATAATTCAAAAATTCATATGGAAACACCAAAGACCCCGAATAGCCAAAGCAATCCTGAAAAAGAAGAATAAAGTAGGGGGGATCTCACTCCTCAACTTCAAGCTCCACTACAAAGCCATAGTAATCAAGACAATTTGGTACTGGCACAAGAACAGAGCCACAGACCAGTGGAACAGATTAGAGACCCCAGAAATTAACCCAAACATATATGGTCAATTAATATTTGATAAAGGAGCCATGGACATACAATGGCAAAATGACAGTCTCTTCAACAGATGGTGCTGGGAAAACTGGACAGCTACGTGTAGGAGAATGAAACTGGACCATTGTCTAACCCCATATACAAAGGTAAACTCAAAATGGATCAAAGACCTTAATGTAAGTCATGAAACCATTAAACTCTTGGAAAAAAACATAGGCAAAAACCTCTTAGACATAAACATGAGTGACCTCTTCTTGAATATATCTCCCCGGGCAAGGAAAACAACAGCAAAAATGAGCAAGTGGGACTACATTAAGCTGAAAAGCTTCTGTACAGCGAAAGACACCATCAATAGAACAAAAAGGAACCCTACAGTATGGGAGAATATATTTGAAAAAGACAGATCCGATAAAGGCTTGACGTCCAGAATATATAAAGTGCTCACATGCCTCAACCAACAAAAAACAAATAACCCTATTAAAAAATGGGCAGAGGAACTGAACAGACAGTTCTCTAAGAAAGAAATACAGATGGCCAACAGACATATGAAAAGATGCTCCACATCACTAATTATCAGAGAAATGCAAATTAAAACTACAATGAGGTATTACCTCACACCAGTAAGGATAGCTGCCATCCAAAAGACAAACAACAACAAATGTTGGCGAGGCTGTGGAGAAAGGGAAACCCTTCTACACTGCTGGTGGGAAGGTAAATTAGTTCAACCATTGTGGAAAGCAGTTTGGAGTTTCATCAAAATGCTCAAAACAGACCTACCATTTGACCCAGGAATTCCACTCCTAGGAATTTACCCTAAGAACGCAGCAATCAAGGTTGAGAAAGACAGATGCACCCCTATGTTTATTGCAGCACTATTTACAATAGCCACGATCTGGAAGCATCCTAAATGTCCATCAGTAGATGAATGGATAAAGAAGAGGTGGTACATATACACAATGGAATACTACTCAGCCATAAGAAGTGGAAAAATCCAACCATTTGCAGCAACATGGATGGAGCTGGAGAGTATTATGCTCAGTGAAATAAGCCAAGCAGAGAAAGAGAAATACCAAATGATTTCACTCATCTGAGGAGTATAAAACAAAGGAAAAACTAAAGGAACAAAACAGCAGCGGAATTACAGAACCCAAAAATGGACTAACAGGTACCAAAGGGAAAGGAACTGGGGAGGATGGGTGGGCAGGGAGGGATAAAGGGGGAAGAAGAAGAGGGGTATTAAGATTAGCATGCATGGGGGGGAGGGAGAAAAGGGAGGGTGGGCTGCACAACACAGAGAGGAGAAGTAGGGATTCTACAACATTTTCAAAGCTGATGGACAGTAACCGTAATGTAGTTGTTAGGGGGGACCTGATATAGGGGAGAGCATAGTAAACATAGTACTCTTCATGTAAGTGTAGATTAAAGATTAAAAAAAGAAAGAAAGAAAGAATGAAAGGAAGGAAGGAAGGAAGGAAGGAAGGAAGGAAGGAAGGAAGGAAGGAAGGAAGGAAGGAAGGAAGGAAGGAAAGCAGAAAGAAAGAAAGAAAGAAGAAAAGAAAGAAAGGAAAGAAAGAAAGAAAGAAAGAAAAAAAGAAAGAAAGAAAGAAAGAAAGAAAGAAAGAAAGAAAGAAAGAAAGAAAGAAAGAAGAAAGAAAGAAAGAAAGAAAGAAAGAAAGAAAGAAAGAAAGAAAGAAAGAAAGAAGGAAAGAAAGAAAGAAAGAAAGAAAGAAAGAAAGAAAGAAAGAAAGAAAGAAAGAAAGAAAGAAAGAAAGAAAGAAAGAAAGAGAAAGAAACAAAAAGAAACAGAAAGAAAGAAAGAAAGAAAGAGGGGATTACTCCTTGATAGGATAAAACTACTGGTAAATCAAAGATCAATGCATGCTTTAAATATCCTTAATGTTGATCACTTAAAGGGTGTCAGATGATCTGCTATGGAGGTACTCTTTTCTGAGAATATTCCTTTCTCTTAAAAAAAAAAAAAAAGCAGTTACTGTGTGCTGACCTCCAATGAGTTCTGCACAGTGGTATAGAGGGCATGTCAAAGTGTGGGCAAAGGGTCTGTTTGTTTCTATGCAGAAGATCAAGGCCTAGCTTGGATACCCAGAAAATGAACTAAGATACGATATGAGGAGGAGCTTCCGGCATCAGCACTCTCTGTAGGACTTGTGCCGGGGGATGATCATCAAAAAGCCTCCACAGGGACCCGGACAATGCTGCGGTTGTGGCTGCATCCAGCCCACTGTCTCCTGGACTTGCCATAGGAATGAGGAGGGAGATGTCTAGGCTGGCATGTGCATACAGTGAGACAACGAATTTGACCGGATCTGTACTGTTGGAACTCAACCAGGAGTTGGGAGGGGTGCAAGTTGTAGCACTCCAAAATCTTATGACTATAGACTATCTACGGTTAAAAGAACATATGGGATGTGAACAGATCTCAGAAATGGGCTGCTTTAATTTGTCTGATTTCTCTCAGACTGTTCAAGTACAGTTGGACAATATCCATCATATCACAGATAAATTTTCACAAATGCCTAGGGTGCCTAAATGGTTTTCTTGGCTTCACTGGAGATGGATGGTAATTATAGATTTGCTTTGTTTATGTCACCGTATTCCTATTATGTTAATATGTGTGTGTAAATTAGTAGTTTAAAATCTATACATAGTTAAGGTACTCTACATGAAGATATGTCAAAGAAATAATCCTCCCATGTTTTCTTCCATATGCTACCTCTATAGCTTTTCTTCTACCTTCCTAATTACAACCCTTAAATAGAATTCGTGCCTCATATCGAATTTACCGAGTATCAAAATTCCTCCAGGTGGTAAAGATACCTCGAGACAAGTGCTGGGCACAGAAGCCATAGGGCATAAATCTGCAAAGAAGTAAAAAGCTAACCTTTTCAAACAATATGGCTTCTCTCTCACTTACCAACTTTACATTTCCCTGTATGGCCCCGGAAGATGACTGGTTAGCCATAGACGGGTAAGATTCCTCAAGGGAGGAACAACCTAAGACAGGCACAGTCGCAGGGGGGCCATCAGGTGAGAATTTCGTGATCAGCAGAGGTGAGGCTCAGTACCTCATCCCCCCTGCTTTGAGAGAAATCTTCTGCATACGTGGATGTCTTGCTGCCCTTGTCTAGCCTGGATTAATACTTAGTCCATAGGCACACACCTGATCATCTGATCATCTACATTTGCCCTCTTACAGCACTAAACTATGTTTTCTATCTTTATCTTGCATCTACCTACCACTTCAGCATTTTATTAAAAATAAAAATAATAATAATAATAAAGGGAGAAATGTGGGATCAACATATAAATCAAGTACAAATATCAAATGAATATTCATATTTGACCTGATTGTTTATAGGTCATAATGTGTGATCAAAACCGAAAGTTTCTGTGATGAATGTCCTTGTACTGTTCACCATGTAAGAATTTATTCACTATGTAAGAATTCGTTCACCATGTAAGAACTTGTTCGTTATGCTTCAGAAGATTGGAGACTGACGAGAAATAGACTTGAGATGGATTAATGATTGTACATTGAGCATTGACCCCCCATACTGAATTTTATTGTTGTTAACAACCATTTGATCAGTAAATATGAGAGATGCCCTCTCAGAAAAAAGCAAAACAAAAAGAACCCACAACCTGGGCGCCCCTCCACAAACAAGCCCCACCCAGAAGCTTGTTTCAAGTGCGGAAAAGAAGGACATTCATCAAGGGCGTGCCCCTCCCCCAGATCTCCTACCACCCCATGCCCCAGATGCCACAAAAAGGGCCACTGGGTGTCTGTTGCCCAACCACCCGAAGGGGAGGGTGAACGAACAACCCCCATCCTAAGCCCGCCGTAGTGGGGCTGGCAGAAAATTGACGGGGCCCGGGGGCTTCTCGCCCGACCATTTCCATCACCAAACAGGAGCCCAGGGTTACTTTAACAGTAGACGGTCGCCCCATCTCCTTCCTCCTAGATACAGGGGCCACCTTCTCAGACTTGCGAGAATACTGGGGCCCTACCATGCCAGCCATTACTCCTATAGTCGGGGTAGGAGGTAAACAGATTTTCCCATTAAACCCCCACCCCCCCCTTTTATGCACAATACTAGACAATCCCATACCTTTCTCCCACTCCTTCCTGGTTATGCCCCAGTGTCCCATTCCTTTACTAGGACGGGACATCCTTTCTCTCCTCCACATTTCCATAACTATATCCACTCCCACAGCCCCCAGTACTCCCTTTCTGATGGCCCTCATAGCCAACGACCCCCTCTACCCAATGAAAGCTCCAGTTCCACCCTCATACACCCTGTAAATCCCAAAGTTTGGGGCATTACAAGCCCCTCCGTGGCCCTATGTCCCCCTGCCTCTATCAAATTACGTGACCCCTCTCAGTATATCTGTCAGGCCCAATACCCCCTAACCACTTCAGCCCTCATAGGCCTCCAACCCATCATTCAAGATCTCTTAAACAAAAATTACCTCAGACCCACTCACTCCCCATTTAATACCCCCATATTAGCTGTTAAAAAAACCAATGGATCTTTCCACCTTGTCCAAGACCTTCGCCTCATCAACATAGCCGTTGTCCCTATCCATCCCTTAGTTCCAAATCCATACAGCCTTTTATCACAGATCCCTGCCTCGGCATCCCACTTCTCATTCCCAGATCTCAAGGACCCATTTTTCTATCCCTCTAGACCCCTGCTCCCAAGATTTTTTCATCTTCACCTAGACGAACCCATACACAAGACATTCTGAACAACTCACTTGGACAGTTTTGCCACAAAGCTTCCAAGATAGTCCCCATATTTTTAGACAGGTCCTAGCTCAGGACCTCAAACAGTTTCATCATGATCACTCCAAGTCCACCTTATTACAATACATGGACAATCTTCTACTCTGCAGTCCCTCATGGGAACAGTCTCAACTTGACATTGCCTCCCTACTTAACCTTCTAGCTTCCAGAGGTTACCGAGTATCCCCGTCAAAGCTCAAATCTCTTCCCCTCCTGTCACTTACCTCAGATTCCTTCTATCTCAACAAAGAAAGTCCATTACCTTAGACAGAAAATGGCTTCTCTCTGACCTGCCCATTCCCAAAACCAAGACAGAAATCCTTTCCTTTCTAGGCCTGGCTAGATATTTTAGAGCATAGATCCCTAACTTCTCCCTGCTGGCAAGACCCCTATACGACCTCAGCAAGAGCCCCCCCTAAAAAACCATTATCCTCCTCACCCCGACACTCCTTCATTAAGCTCCGTCAAGCCCTTGTAGAAGCCCCAGCTCTCCATCTTCCTGATTTGTTGAAGCCCTTCTCATTAAACATTCATGAGAGGTCCAGTCAAGCTCTAGGAGTCCTAAGCCAATATTATGGCCCATCCTTTGCCCCAGTAGCTTATCTCTCCAAGCAATTAGACCCCACAGTTCAGGGATGGGCCCCCTGCCTACGAGCATTAGCCACTAGACAGCTCTTGCAGAAAGAAGCTCATAAACTGACATTCAGGGCACCCCTTACCATTCTGTCCCCACATCACCTAAAAGATCTCTTAATCTACAAAAGTTTACAGACTCTCCCTCCCTCCAGACTCCTGACATTACTGTCCTCTTTCCTCCAAAATCCCATTCACCCCCTTTGCCTTCCATACCCGAATCATGACTTTTTCCTCCTTTACTGCGCTCTCGCTTTTTTTTCCCTCATTCCTATTGTCTTCCCCACCACCCCAGCCTCCTTTGTATGGCGATTCAAAGTCAGACTTACACACAGCATCAAACAAAAGTTACTGCCCTCATTGCCACACCAGACTGCCCTCTGAAAAGCTGCTCTGAGCCTTTATATCTCCACTTTCCTCCCTCCACCGAAGTGTTCACTAGCAGCTACCCTTATTCTCCCTACCTCTGCTTCCTCTATGACCAAAAACTAGCCTATTGCAGGCGATGGCCAGATACCTACGGGAGATGTCCCTACTGGTCTTGCTCCATTCACTACATGAGTAACTTCCAGTACCCACAGTATTACTCCTCCAACCGTTTCATCAAATATCCCAACGGCTCATCCTCCTTATCAATCCCAGATCCTTGGGACTCTCGATGGGCCACCGGAGTCACAGCCTCAGTTTACTACGGAGAGTCCTCGACCCCTCACGGTACCCTTCATATGTCTCGAAAGTATGTTCTCTCTCATTCCCAGATCTCTCAAGTTGCATCAGATAGCAGACATTCCGAAAAAGTCATTATCCAAACTCTTGACGGCGCCTCTTCATCTTTTTATCCCTGCCCCTCTTCCCATTTCTCCTACTCTTCATTACAGCTCATTCAGGACACCACCATCTTTCTCAACCACACCCTTAACACCGCCAATTGTTTCTTGTGTGCATCACTACAGCGCCCACTGCTGGCCGCCGTGCCCCTTAATATTTCCAACTACTTCCATGCAGAAAGACAACTCCTCTGCCCCCTGGCAGACATACCCCTATGGGAACCAGAAGACGCAGATAATCTCACCATCCACCACTGTGTTAGCCCAAATCCACCCCCCTCCAGCACACTTATCTACACCCCTACCTCCGGCTCTAAGACTTTTACGCAACCGGGACACTTCTTTTAGTGTACTGGCAGTCTTTTCAACTCACTGCCTCTCAACTCTGATACACCCTGCATTCTTGTCACCCTAATCCCACAGTTTACACTTTACAGCATGGCAGAATTTCTTGAGCTCCAACCTCCCTTGCCCTCGCACACAAAAAGAGCTGCTTTCCTTCCCATCATGGTTAGTAGCTCTTTGATCACCTCAGCCATTGGGGCAGGGTTTTCGGGAGAAGCCTTGGGTCACTCTCTATGGGCAGTTAGAGACCTCAACGCCAAACTTGAGGGAGCCCTGACATCCACTGCCTATTCCCTAGCCTCTCTCCAAAGACAGGCCACTTCGCTAGCTAAGGTCACTCTTCAAAAGCGGCGGGCCCTAGATCTGCTTACAGCCGAGAAGGGTGGCACCTGCATCTTCCTCTGGGAAGAGTGCTGCTATTACATCAACGAATCCAGCATTGTAGAAACTGACATTACCAAACTCACCGACCTAGCCTCCAGCCTCCACTCTGCTTCCAATTCCAACCCATTCTCTTCAATACTAACAAACCCCCTCCTCACCTGGCTCTGGCCCATTGCAGGCCCCATAATAATCATTCCTCTTGCCTGTCTCTTCTTACCCTGTATAATAAAGTTCATCAAATCCCAAGTCAGAAAAATCTCTAATCAAGCTTTCAACCAGCTTTTACTCAGGAACTACCAGCTTCTGGCCACAGAAGATCCCTCACCCTCACGTGACCTCCTCACCACACGCTGAGATGGACCCCTCTCTCCACTGGAAACTGTTCCTAGAAACAATGGCCGCAGACGCCTGGCTCCTGACACCCATATCCTCTTAGCACCATTGGAATCAACAGGTCCTCGACCTATGGTTACAGGGAACCTTCATTGATTTCCAACCTGAAGAAGTCCACATCTACTCGTCCTTACTGTAGAGAGTCTTATCAACCCTTTCCTCCCAATCCTCAAGCCCTCCCTACCTTCTCTGCCCCCATTCAGCAGGAAGCAGTCAGAGAGAAAGCAACATCCACAACCCCATAGAGGAGAAAGGGGGGAATGAAGGGCCCCCACCAGTAAGATGGCAAACTTCCGGCTTCTCTTCGGGGTCCTCAGTTCCCGCCGGCGCCACCTGAAGCCCAATCACCTCTCGCCCCCCTCCCAATCCCAGCACCTAGCCAACAGCCAACAGCCCCGCAGAAGTGACACCGCAATCAATTCATGCCCCTTCCTATATAACCCAGCACCTTTCCCTAATAAAGTGGAATTCTCCGGTGAATTGCTGCTATGTGTCACTCCTTTCCTTTCACTGTGTTCTTGGATTTCTTTCTTTCTGTTTCCCCATCCTGTTTTTCTGGAATTCCTGTTAGCAGATATTGGATTCTTATACTAAACCCCCAATTGTCTCATATTATACATTCTCTTTTCCTGATTTCTGTATCTTTGCTTTTTAATGTGCCTTCTTGAAGATTTTTTGCAACTTTGTCTTCTATACATTCTATTTTTACATTATTAAGTTATGCCGTATTTTAAATTTCCATATACTCTTCCTTATTCTCTGATTATTCCTTTTTCATAGAGTCCTGTTTTTATTGTGGAGTGAAATGTCCCCTTTTAGCTTTACTATGATGTTATTTATGGTTTTTTGTTCAAATTTTCTACTGCTTCCTTCATTGTCTCTGTTTTCTCTAGGCTCCTTTTTTCCCCCTCCATTTGTTTTGCAATCTGACTTTGATATTGAGGCCTTCCTTAAATAGCTGATGATCTTGGATAGAAGGGACTACTTATAATTTAAGAGCTAACTAAAACTTCAGAGTGCATGGAAAGGTGGGCTTTATTATAGAGTGATGGGTTTACTTTCATCACTTCCTGTGGTTTACTTTCAAAGGTTTGTAGAAGTTCATACAAGCTTTTTCTTTGGGCCACTCCAGCTGTCCAGAAGAGACTCCATCAGTGAAGGAAGAGTTGTAGTAGTGATGAACCCAACCAAAAAAATGCATGAAAGAAATGGGGGAAACTGGCAGTAAAGGAAAATTAGTAAAGGTAAAGGTAAAAAAAAGTGAAGGAAATGGCAGTAAAAGTAAAGGAGTAATTGGAATCAAAGAACATGGTGAAGTACATGGTGGTGAGCTGTGATTTTCCTCAACCAAAATAAGGTAATAAAAGTTGGAAATTTATAAGATAAGAATTGGAGTACATTAAGTGTATGGTTAATTGTGTTACTTGTGGTGACAGAGCAGCAGAGAGGGTGAAGTGCCTTATAGTTCAGCATCTGACATTCACTCCATTTTACCTGTTGCCAGGTCTGCATGCAACCTCCAGTTATGCTGCATCCCACATCCTTACATCTGAGCCTCAGCAGTTCACAAAACCAACTACATAATTTGATGGGTCCAGTGCAAAGTGAAAATGCAGAGTCCCTTATTAAAAAATTATTAAGAATTTCATGGGGGAAGTGGAGATGTCAGTTATAAGATGAATAGGGTTTGGGGATCTAATGTGCAGCATGGTGACTATAGTCAACAATCCTGTATTTTGTACTTGAAAGTTGCTGTGAAAGTAGAGCTTTAATGTTCTCACCATAAGAACAAACAGGTAATTATGTGAGGTAAAGAATGTGCTAACTAACCTTACTGTGGTAAGCATTTCCCAATATATACATGTATCAAAACCTTATTCTGTACATTTTAATTTAAAAGCATAAAGGCCAAGGAAGAAAGCCTTTCTGTCTGGACTTAAGAGTGAGTGAACATTTTCTTCACCTCTGGTAAATGAGAACTGTTCACATTTTGTTTCTGTAGATACTGATCACTTGGTTTACCAGGTTGACCTTGGCCCAGAGTCTGGAGGAACAAGTCACCGCTTCCATGTCTAAATTGTCTGTCTAGCTGCCTCCTCTCCTCTTCCCTTCTTGGGCTTCCAGGTCTAGGCCTGCAGGTCTGGTGGGTCAAAGTCTGACCCTGCTTTCCCAGAACTCCAGTGACTGACATGGCTTTTTTGGAACCTAGTGACAAAAGCCCAGATAATGGAAGGTTAAGCAAGAAAGCTCTGGCTAAAGGAAATAATCTGTGATAAGGCAGGGAGGGCAAAGCAGTCCTCAGAGAAGACAACAATGTATTTTCTCTCCACTCATATTTTGGCTTCTGCCTTCATGTGGCTCTCCTTCTCTTGCATATGCCAGATACGAAGGTTACTTCAGCATACAAGCTGGGCGCCCATCCACTCTCTTACCTATATGGCATGTTTATGACTTTGTGAGACTATCTAAGATACTGTTTGCAAATGTACATGCAAGGGGGTTGGAGGCTAGTGTTTCATTTAAAAGATAAAGGCCGACTTTAACACATCTGAGAGAGTTTTGAATCTCCTTGGAACTTGAGGGACAATAAGCAAAAAGTGAATGCCATAAGAAGGAAAAGCCAGAGTACAACAGAATGTGATCTGCATGGACCTTTGCTCTTAATCCACCAGGCTAGCTTTGAAATGAGCTGTGTAACTCATGAATATTGGTAACGTTCTGGAGTGGAGGCAATTTGCAGTACTGTACTCGAAAAAACGGATCTTGAGATTGCTTCCTCATTTCCCCTGCATCAAAAGCTGATTCTCTTCTTTAAAAGGATACTTGTTTTCTGAATTCATATTTTCCGTGCCAAAAGAGCAATACAATATTACTCTGATATTACATTGAGAGAAGTGGTAAAATGCCCAGATCCACTGGAAGAAACAGTATATACTCCAGAAATGAAAGAAACTAGGAAATGTAAGAGTCCAAGGAAGTGAATAGAAATAAAACTTGAATCAAAATATTGTTGACTAGAACAAAAAAGAAGCAGAGAAGACAGAGAAAGTGAAGAACCAGTGTGGTACTGGGAGCACAACTGAGTGAGAACCTATAAAACCTAGAAAAGAAACACAGGATGGATAGATAGATAAATATAGATAGATGTGGATTAATGCCACCTTTTTAGGCAGCATAGAGTTGAGTGAACATTATCTGAGACCCACTTACAGATGTCCACGTGTTGACTTACAGAAAGACAAGTGGGACTGCTTAAAAGGAACCAGAAAGAATTTTTAGTATTTGTAAATTATTAGGCACTGCTTAAAAGAAACCAGAAAGAATTTTTAATATTGTAAATTATTAGGCAAGAGACTGAAGACCCAAGGCACATACATGGTATTGTTGTTACTTTTGGCACACTTTCTATAGGACTTTGGAAGATAAATATAGGAGGGGAGTAGTTTTATAACAGATGGCATGGGGCTTGTGGCATTCTTAACATACAGGGCTTAACATAAAGGGCTGGAAGGAGAAACTCCTAACTCAAGAGGAAGTGGCTCCCACAGAGATAGAAAAGAATATTCTTGCTCAGAGACTGGCTGAGCTGCTCAGGAAGATTTTTAAAAATAAAGTGTACTCATTTTTTTTTTAAGTAAAGGGATGTACAAAGATGAAAACAAATGTGATTCAAAACATGCAGAAAATGTTAATATTAAACAATAAATAGGTAAAGTAACCTCTGCACTTGTAAGAAAAGTTTAAACAGTACCTGAGAGATTTTATACAAAATATGCATGAGGATGGAAAGGAAAAAACAAGTATAGCATGAAAAAAAGTGTAATAGGGCAGGAGGTTCCCAAAGATTGTCATGAGGGAAGTAACTGAGAAACAAAATGCCTATGGACTCAGTTTCCCTAATGTGCAGGGAATAGCTAACATGGTAAATTCACAGTTTTAATTAATGTTGATTGATATGATGAAATTCAAAAGTAGAATATGATGGAAGAGCTTACTTTATTCAGAGAAATATATATTAGACAGCATATCAAGAAAATGTGCAGTGAACATCATGAAGTGAGTATATTTGTCAAGCACATTATATATAATGTACCAGGAACTTTTCTAGATGTTAGAATCCAATGCCTGCACTCAAGGAGCTTATAGTCTGAAAGTCAAAATTGCTTTATGAATATAACCAGGTATAAATAAACTCAAATTGTTCTAGGGGGAAAATAAGGACATACCTGCAAAAAAGCTGTTATTCTCTGAAAACTCTGAGAGGCAATCAATCTTTTTGAAAACATACACACAGAAGGTGGAAAGAAGGGAGCAAAATCAAGGATGACTGCATAGTCAGACAGATGTGTAAAAATGGTATCAGAAAGAATAAAGTCCAATAAAGAAAAAAGCCCAAGGAGATGAGGCTTGATTTTTTTCTTAAGTAAACATTGAACTATGGCACACATCCCTAAGAGCACAATGATCGTATATCACTCAATTCATTTTCACAAACTGAACATAATCATGTAACTAGCACCAGACCAAAAAACAGGACACAGCCAGTATCCCCAGAAACCTCCTCCTAGTTCCTTGTAATCGCTCCTGCCCCCACCACTGGGCAAGGCTAACTTATCCTGATTTCTAACACTTTATTTAGTTTTGCCAAAAGCAATTTAGTCCTAACACTACTTTGCTAAGGTATAACCTGCACATATTTCAAGTCTAAAATTAAGCACCATCAAGTCAAGATACTAAACATTTCCTTCCATCTCCCCCGAAAATGTTCTATGTCCCTCTGTAATTCATCCCTTTTCTACACCTGTCCCTAGGTGACCTCTGATCTGTTTCTGTCAATATATATTACTTTGTATTTCCTGGAGTTTTATAAAAATGAGATCATACATTCTTTCTGGTGAGGGGAAGGTCTGGCTTATTTTATTCAATATAATCATTTTGAGATTCATCAATATTGCTTTGTAAAACAGTGGTTTGCTTCTTTTATTAATGATGAGTATCATCCTATTGTATGGATATACCACAATTGTTTATCCATTCACCATTTGATGGATATTCAGGTTGTTTACAAGCTTTGGATATTACAAATAAAGTTGCTGTCAACATTCCTGATCAAGTCTTTGTAGAAACATAAACTTTAATTTTTCTTGGACAAATACCTAGGAGTGAAATGGCTGGGTGATACTGCAGGTGTGTGTTTAAATTTTTAAGATTCAGGGGAAAAAGAAGTGAGGCACAACCTCCTCCCAAAACCACATATAACAGCAAATACAACTAATCCTGAAAGAGTGATCCCAAAACTTCAGAACAGACTGCCTACATCTGGGGAAAAGAGAACACTTCACAGAAAAGAGTAAAGTAGCAAAACCATCATCTGGCAGGACATAAGCCCTCCCACCACCCCAGCTCACAGGTAGGAAGAAGAGAAATGGAATAGGGAGGGTGTAGAAGCCCAGGACTGCTAAACACCCAGCCCAAGATCTGCTCCAAGAGCACAAACCAACATTACATGGTACTCAGGAGATTAGCAGGGTTGGAAAGCAAAGACAGGCAGAATACTCACATGGAATGAGATTCCAGCCACCTGTGGAGAACAGGCATGCACAACTGGCTGCTCTAGGACAAAAGAAAGGCAGGCAATTTGAAAGACTTCCCAACAGCGAGGGGGGTGCTAAAGCGGCAAGGATTACACAGAGTTGCCTGTTCAGGAGAAAGGGCAGGTACACAAGATCATCTCAACACACTCAGATCAGCAGGTTGGGAACTTTCAGGAGCTTCATACACTCCATCCCCCTGGCTGGCAATGCAGCGCCAAGGCCCCAAACTGTGATATGCAGCCTGCAATTCCTTCTTCCTGGCAGGCAACCATCCACACACCTGCTGCCCCTGCCCTTGTGCCAGGCCAGCCAGAGGGTGGCTCCACATGCAGCAGCTACAGGGGCTTAAAGCAGAACTTCCTCCCTGCATGCTCTCCCACTGGACCTGGTAATGGAGGCAGGCACTGCAGCCAGGAAGAAGGAAAGAGCTATTCCTTCCCAGCAGGCACTGGTTCTGTTTGCCTGAGACCACTGCCAATCCTCCAGGTACTCAACAGCTCTAGGGAATAGAGCTACTGGGCATTAGAGTGTGCCACCTACACAAAGTTATATTCCATAGGAATCACTAGAAAAATGATATGGCAAAATAATTTTGTACAAACAATAATTCAGAAGATGCCAGATGGTGGGCTAAGTGAAACTGAAATCACCAATCTTCTCGGTAAGGATTTCAAAATAAAAATCATAAATGTGCTCACGGAGCTACAGAAAAATTCAAGATCTCAGGGAAGATTTAAAGAAAGAGAAACTTTGAAAAATACAATATCTGAAATGAAACATACAGGGGAGCAACTTAAAAGTACATTAGAGGAGATGGTAAATGGCACAGAAATTAGAGAATAGGAAAACAAGCTGAGGCTCAGAGAGAAAAAAGGATCTCTAGGAATGAAAGAATATTGAGAGAACTATGTGAACAATCTAAGAGGAACAATATTCGCATTATAGGGGTGTTGGAAGAAGAAGAAGAGAGAAAAAGGGATAGAAAGTCTCCTTGAGGAAATTGCTGAAAACGTCCCTGATGTGGGGAAAGAAATAGTCTCTCAGGCCATGGAAGTGCACAAATTTCCCAACATAAGGGAACCTAGGAAGACAACACCAAAACACACAATAATTAAACTGGCAAAGATCAAAGACAAAGAGTATTAAAAGCAGCCAGAGACAGAAAAATGTCATATATAAAGGAAAGCCCATCAGGCTATCATCAGACTTCTCAGCAGAACCATTACAGGCCACAGGGAATGGCATGATATATTTAATGCAATGCAACAGAAGGGCTGCCAACCAAGAATACTTTACCCAGCAAGATTACTATTTAAACTTGAAAGAGAGATTAAAAATTTTCCAGAGATGCAAAAGTTGAGGGAATTTACTTCCCACAAACCATCTCTACAGTGTATTTTCAAGGGACTGCTATAGATGGAAGTACTCCAAAGGTTAAATAGCTGTCACCAGAGAAAATAAAACCACAGTAAAGGAAGCAGACAATTGTTTACTAAGCAAATGCAAAATTAAATAGACTACTCATAAAGTCAGTCAAAGGATACATAAAGAGTACAGAATATGTTAACTAATATATAAACAATGGAGGAAGAAGAAGAAGAAGAAGGAAGAGGAGGAGGAGGAGGAGGAAGAGGAAGAAAAAAAAGGAACCTTTAGATTGTGTTTGAAATAGCAAAATAAGGAGGTTAAGTTAGACTGTTAGAAAGTAAGGAAGCTGCCCTTGGCCCTTTGGTAACCATGATTCTAATGCCTGCAATGGCAATAAGTACATATTTATGGATAAGCACCCGAAATGAAAATGGGCTGAATGCACCAGTCAAAAGACATAGATTTATAGAATGGATTTTTAAAAAAAAAGGCCATCTATGTGCTGTCTACAAAAAACACATTTCAAACCCAAAGACATATACAGACTAAAAGTAAAGTAATGATAAAATATATTTCATGCAAATAATAGGGAGAAAAAAGCAGGAGTTGCTGTACTTGTATCAGACAAAATAGACTTCAAAACAAAGAAAGTAACAAGAGACAAAAAAGGACATTGCATAATGATAAAGGGGTCTGTCCAACAAGAGGATAAAACCTGGCAAATATCTATGCACCCAACATAGGAGCACCCAAATATGTGGAACAAATCCTAACAGAATTTAAGGGGGGAATAGAATGTAATGTATTCCTTTTAGAAGACTTCAACACACCACTTACTACAAAAGACAGATCAACTGGACAGAAAATAAATAAGGAGACAGGCATTGAATAACGCATTAGAACAGATGGACCTAACAGACATCTACAGAACACACCACCCAAAAGCAGCAGGATGCACATTCTTCTCAAGTGTACATGGAATGTTTTCCAGAATAGATCACATACTAGGCCACAAAAAGAGTGTCAGTAAATTTAAAAAGATTGAAATTGTGCCAACTGGCTTCTCAGACCACAAAGCTGTGAAATTTGAAATAAATTATGCAAAGAAAACAAAAAAGCCCACAAACACATGGAGACTTAACAACATGCTCCTAAATAATCAATGGATCAATGGCCAAATAAAAACAGAGATCAAGCAATATATGGAGACAAATGAAAACAACAATCAACACCCCAAAACCTGTGAGATGCGGTGAAGGCCGTTCTAAGAGGAAAGTATATTGCAATACAGACTTATCTCAGGAAACAAGAACAATCCCAAAGGAACAGTCTAAACTCACAATTAATGAAACTAGAAAAAAGAACATGTGAGGCCCAAAGTCAGTAGAAGGAGGGACAAAATAAACATCAGAGCAGAAATAAATGAATTTGAGAAAAATAAAACAATAGAATCAATGAAACCAGGAACTGGTTCTTTGAGACAAAATAGAAAAACTCTTAACCAGAGTTATGTAGTGAAAAAGAGAGTGTACACACTTAAAAAGAATCAACAACATAGATAAACTCCTAGTGAGTTATCAAGAAAAAAGGAGAGTGTACACACATAAACATAATCAACAAATAGATAAACCCCTAGCCAGAGTTATCAAGAGAAAAAGAGAGTACACATATAAACAGAATCAAAATGAGAAAGGAAAAATCACTGTGGACACCACAGAAATACAAAGAATTATTAGAGAATACTATGAAAAATTATATGCTAACAAACTGGATAACCTAGAAGAAATGGACAACTTTGTAGAAAATACAACTTTCCAAGGCTGACCAAGGAAGAAACAGAAAATCTGAACAGATCAATTACCAGCAATGAAATTGAATCGGTAATCAAAAAACTACCTAAGAACAAAAGCACTGGACCAGATGGATTCACCACTGAATTTTATCAAACATTTAGAGAAGATCTAATACCCATCCCCCTTAAAATTTTCCAAAAAGTAAAAGAGGAGGGAATACTTCCTAACTCATTCTATGAAGCTAGCATCACTCTAATACCAAAACCAGACAATGACACCATGAAAAAAGAACATTACAGACCAATATCCCTGATGAACACAGATGCAAAAATACTCAACAAAATATTAGCAAACAGAATTCGAAAATACATAAAAAAGATCATCCATCATGATCAAGTGGGATTTATTCCAGGGATGCAAGGATGGTACAATATTTGAAAATCCATCAACACATACACCACATCGACAGAAAGAAGGACAAAAATCACATGATCACCTCAATAGATGCTGAAAAAGCATTTGACAAAACTTGACATCCATTCATGATTAAAAAACTCTCAACAAAATGGGTGTAGAGGGTATAGGTAAAAATGCAGTATTTCCAGAATCTCTCGCCTGACTTCAGTGCATATCCATATCAATACGTGTTTCCGAGGGTTGGATAGAAGTAGTCCATCTCCATATCAATAGGGAATTAAAAGGGTGAGTGAAGGCATATCTGGACCAGAGAGGTTGGGTGGGGTCTTTTCTTCTGCAGCTGGTCTGAGTGAGACACAGGATGACTGCTTGTAAGAAATAAAAGTGTTTCTCCCACTTTATTTCTCCCTTGGACTGATTTTGGTTTCAAAGGTATTTTGCCTCAGGATTCCTACCACCCCCCAATCCCAGAGTAACATCTGGTAGTAGTCAGTAGGACCTCTGAACTCAAAATCTGTCTGCATGGGTGCAACCATTGGGTGGGCTGACTCTAGGGATGGTGAGGAGGCCCTGGTGGGTGTAGCCATAGAGGGTGCGGCTTCACACGGGAGCTCCACATCTGTGGGGCTTCCAGGTGGGGAGCCCCTAGTGGGGAATTGGTCTAAGGTAAAGCACCTCCTAGAGGGGTGGGGCCTTCCCCAAATTTGGGGAAGGGTGGAGACACCGGAAGCTGCAGAATTAGCCCTCCATCGGATAGAAGACTGCTTAGAATCCTGAGTAGCCCTGCAGCAATGGGATTATAGAATCTCTTTTCCTAGAGATAGTGGAAAGTGTTATCAAGGAGAGAAGAGGGTTATTGAGGAGAAAGAGAGGATTACTGAGGAGAGAGACTATGGCAGGAGAGAGACACACTTCAGCATTGCTTGGAGGAGCTGGCAATGAACTACAGGATGTCCTTAAGAAAGAGAGACAGTTATTAAGACAGTTTGAGCTCTTGGAAGATACATTAGCAGTGAGGGAGGAAGCAGCTGGAGAATCCATGTTGCAGGGGTCTGTGGGGAAGGGGAAGAAATGAATGGTGCCTTCAGACCCAGAGATAGTAGACAAGATACTGGGAGAGGATGAGCTTCCTACATGGCTTGTGTGTTTCTGGGGTATAACAGTGGAAAACATTATTATGTCGTGTTTTTAAATGAGTAGACTGGCTTCCCTGATTACTCACCCTTCCCTCTGGCAGCAGTTGTAAAGTGCCCATCACACATCAGGTTATCAGATGCTTGTGGATTGGTTGACAGCAGCCATCAGGGCAGTTTGGCCTAATCAGGGTGATTTATCATACTTATCACTAACTGAAAAATGTATGCAGAGCTCCAGCAGCTGTTACTGGAGCTGGGCTTGAAAAGTATCATCTATAATACGGACCCCATAGGCCTCAATGAGGAATTTTTCACTGTAGGAATGAGAACTCTGGTGCTCCATACAGCTCTCCCATCGCTCTTTGGAACCCTAGTCACTATTCTTGTCCCCCACATAGGGCAAACCATAAGTGAGGCTATTCGTACTTTAGCAGATCTGAGGGAGGTTGAAACAGTAAGAGCCCGGAAGAAAGTATGGGCTAAGACTGAAAGAAGAGGTGCAAAGTGCCCCATGAAGGTCTTGAAGACCCAGAGGTAGATTGATTGGATGAAGATCGGGGTAGTGAAAGAAAATCTTGATGGGCAGCCCAAGAGGATGTTGTTAGAACTGTGGCACCAATTAAAGCGAGAGCAGCAGTTCCAGTGGCTGAGGGCCAGGACACAGAAGCCAGAAGCAAAGCTGGCATGTGTCCCTGCAAGACTTCCTGGGGGACAGTACTTAGGCTCTGTCTGGCCCCTTATTCCTACAGGACGATTGGTCATTGTGGTTCGACTGAGGTGAGGGTCAGGGCCCCCACCTTGGGGGACATGGTGGGGACCAGAGGCCACATGTAGAATTAGAAATTCATTGGTCCCCTGTGAATGCACAAATGTCCTGCTGCTGTTGGACACAGGAGTTGAATGTTCTCTGATTTATGGCAACCCTGAGCATTTCCCTGGGACCCCAGCTGTGATAGATGGCTATGGGGATACAGCAGTTAGAGAGAAAAAGACCCAAATCCCATTGGGGATAAGGCTTTTACCCCCAAAGGGGTATACTGTGTACATTTCTCCTATCCCAGAATATATTTTCAGGGTAGATACCCTTCAGGGCCTGTGGTTACAGACCACTGTAGGGGAGTTCAGACCGAGGGTACGTGTGATAAAGGCAATTCTGAGGGGACATCCTAAACACCCACCAGTAGCTCTGCCTGTACCTTGGCAAGTGACAAATAATAAGCAGTATAAATTGCCTGGGGGCTTTTATGGTGGGCATCTCTAAAGCACACTAAAGATCATGAAACATGAACTTAAGGTATCTCAAGATTGTAGTATAAAATAAGTAAGCCCTTTTACCATGCTTTTAAATACCAATTTTGCTCAAATATTACTTGATTGATTTCTTTTATTGGAGACACAGATTATGAAGACATGTGGAGGTAGTATTCACACTTCATTCATTTTTTTTGGAAACCATCTTAGGTCTTTATTTCCAAACATACTTCATTTATTCTCATCTACTTTAAAAGGAGATTATGTCATTACTTACTCTGATGGCAGGAATCTGGCCTTTGCGGTCTAAGTGATCTCAGAGTGTACTCACAAGAAAAAGACAAAAATGGTCATGGTTTTATATTCTTTCCTGGTATGATAACCTAGGTTAGCGGATGTGAGTTCTATGATCCTAAAAGAAAATATAGCAATAATGTCAAAGAGACAAAGCCTGCAAGAAGCTCATTGTAGATGTGATCAAGTTACAAGACAAAATGAGGAAATGAGAATAATTACTTTCAACTTCTATAGTCATTTACTAAATAAATGGCCTATTGTAGTATAATTTGAAGTATTTATTTTAAAATTATTTTTATTAACAGTAATGGAGAAGAATTAGAAAAAGTATATTAGGTTTTAGCAAAAAGAAGCAACAGAGCAAAGAAATGCTGACTTTGTTCCCTCCTGACAAAGTCATAGAACTTATATTTTTACCACAAGGTGCAAAAATAATTAGCCTCTACTATCCACAATTTCAGCAGGGACAAAATAAATGACTGAGCTCAGATTGGCTTAGTAAGAATTCATTATTGAAGAGTCATTTAAGAATTCATTCTTTAGCTAGATAGCAAATATCCTCCTACATTAAAGATCTCTGAGAAATAATTGTGTTTTTATATGCACCCCATATGTCTTCAACACTGCTGGACATGTAATAGGATATCAGAAATGCCTATTAGTTAATTAATTCACTGCTTTTTCAAAAGCATTCATTGTGAACTCATATATCCTTATAAAATTTTAGTACAATACTAAAGAGAAAATGCTTAAAAGCTTTTTGAGAGTGAAACAACTCATTTGCAGAGGGATGAGAATCATATTGGCTTTCAGATTTTCCAGCCGTAGACTGGGATACAATGGAACAAGGTCTTCAAAAGGTTAACCAAAAGTGCTTTGGAGCATATACCCAGACAACATTTACCTCCTTTTCTGGAAAAAGAAGTCACTTGCGTATCTGCTCTAAGAAATGAAAAAGGAAATAAAAAAAGATGAAGATATGAATTATAAGAAATAATGGCCACATCTCAGAATAGCAATAAAAAGAATCCCTAGGCTGTTGCCTGGGTGGCTGGTATAAAGGCAATTGGCTCAAAGTAAAATACGTAATCAGAAGACTTGCAGATGAATGTATTTGATAGAAAAATGGATTCACTTAAACAAATAAGTAAATATGATCTAAGAAGTTGTATAAACTTAGTGATAGAGCAAAGATGATTGTTTCCTCTGTCAACAAGAAAAAAGTAAGGCCAACAGAAACTTCCTGAAAGATTAAAAGCTCTATGGCAAAATCATGCCCTGTTTTATACATATATACATATATATAAATACATATATATAAAACAAATTACATGTAGCATGATTCTGAATGGAACACAGAACATAATGAATGATAAAACATTCGATCTTGGTTTTTGAAAATACTCATTTTGAAGCTATACATATTTAGTAAAAGCTTTTCATTTTCTTCTCTTTAAGTCCAACTACATTTCTTGATTCTGCAGAAAATACCATGTATACAACTACAGTATTTTAAAGGACCTTTATTGGATTTTAATTTTTGAATCAACTTATATACAAAGCATAGAAGACTTTATTACAGTTCTAAAACAGAAGGGAAATGTTATAAACCTTCAATAATGAACATGTATGAGTTATGAGATGGAAAGGGAAGAAAGGGTATGAAAGCATAAGGGTGTATATAACTTCATTTTTTATAATGAAGACTTGAGAGATACTATCTAATGTTGAATAATCAAGAAAATATTTTCTTTATATTATTTAAGGTTATAAAGTAAGCCAGAAGAAGAGTTACTTGTAATACAACTAACAAAACTTTGAGAAGAGGAGAGAGACAGAGGTGGTGTTAATGAATTCAATCACTAATCTTTGATAGGTGAGAATCAATAGAAGCTTGTGTGTGGTGGATTGGATCACTGCTCCCAACTTTTTCCTCCCTCTCTGTAATACAGGATACATCCATACTCTGTCATATGGGTTTTGCTGTGTTCCTAGTGGGGCATAAACAATTTCATCACTACTCCACTGACTCTGAACTTGGCTGCATGAATTATTTTGAACGATAGAATGTGTGTAGAAGGGACAGTGGCTAATTCTGAACAGAGGCTTTCCGAAGTAGACTGTTTCAGTTGTTTCTTTTCAGCAATGGCCCTCTGACATAAGAAGGGCACAACCCAAGTAATGGATGCCCCTTTAGCCCAAGAAGCAGAATAACATGCACAGAGCCCAACCTAACCAACTACAGCATCACAGCAGCCAATGACTTGTGAATTTGCAGTAAGTGTTGTAAGCCATGATTTTGAGATTGTTTGTATGGCAGCAGAAATCGACAAACACACTGTCTGAAGTTCATAAATCAACAATTGGAGCTGTAATTATCTTATTTAGAGTTTGGGGAGATATTCACGAGAGAGATGGGTGGCAGCCTCCAAACAGAATTCATTATAGTTGGTTACCTCTGGGGATGCTGTTACATCCTGTGCTATTTGCATTTTATCATATGAATGTATTATTTTTATATTTAAAATGTTCAAAGTACAGGGTATACCATCCAACAGGTGGTATAAGCCTTAAGTACATAAAACATTATAGCAACAATATGATGAGGGAGCTAATTTGTATTGGATGAAATTAAAATAATTCAGAAAAAAGAAAAGATCAATTTGAAGCGGTTGTAGAAAATAGAAAAAATTGCACTGGACCAGAGTCCTTAGGGATTAAGCTAGGTGGAGGAAAGAAGGCAAGGAAGGAACAATTAGCATAACAAATGTTGAGAGTGGGGAACAGTGAGGTAGGTGGTGTGGCTAGAGCAGAGAATTCCTATAGGCCATGGGTGAGAGGGCTGGGACAGATGGGTTGGGATCAGACTGTGAAGGGTCTGAGACGCTGACTAATATGTGTGGACAGAGAGTGGCTTTATGAACTATGTGTTTTAGGAGGACCAATATAGCAGGGCTGGGCAGAATAGATCACATTCAGAATCCTCAGAGCTAGCTGAAACTATCTCAGGAGTCACATAGGCATGTGCGGTGGTATATGTGAAGGTATTGTAGACATGTAGCTTCTGTTACCACACTCCTGTGCCCTGATTTTATGAAAAGCAATGCCTCACTCCTTTGCTAGAACCGAGTACACCATTATTCAGATAGACAGTTTGGTGTTCTGCAGGACTGGAAAGCTATGACTTGGGGAAAGAAGAGGCCAAGAAGATGTATTTTATAAACCTCTAAAAGCCAAACACAGGCTGAAAAGCTCTGGTCTTCAGCTCACCCTATGCTACTTTATCATGTTTTTTTTCACTGAGTCTTCCTAAATGTCATCTAATACTACCGTGGTTCATATGCATGCATGATTAAAATCTTGGTCCTTTTACTCCGCAATATTTCTTTTGAACCAAGAGTCCATGATCTCTTCCATTGCTCTTCATTTCAGGTCTATGCCATTTGATTTCCTTTTAAGTATCAACTGCCCAAATCTATTGGCACCTAAGACTTGTTCCTGTTGCCCTTGATTTTTGTACCTGATATAGGTTTTCCTTCTATCCTGACTCCTTCTTTCCGTAAAAATTAAAAAAATTCATACTGATGACTTGTTTGACTCTGATTTTCAGCTTCTTAGGCTCTTTTCTGACCACTGTCTTTTTCACCTTCATTGGCCACATGTGTCCAAATGGCAAATGGTGAGCCTTATCAGTGAAGGCAACTCCACTTGCAGGTCCTCAGAGTTGTTTTCTCACTAGCTATCTCAACTTTTTCTTCCTCCATGGTTGCTGACATCAGACTATACTGAGTCTCTAATCTAGCAGTTCCCAGCATTTTCCCCTTTTTTTCCCCCATTATGACAATTAGAGCCCAAATAAATGTTCCAGAGTGTATGTGTGGAATTCCCAATAAACCAGAAATAAATCTTCCCTTTTCTCTCTGACTCAAGAAAGCCTACTGGGATGCAAGAACCCAGAAGTGACATTTTCTAGAATAATCTGCTCTAATTTATGTTTTAAAACTTGATTCTTAAATTCTGGTTCTAAACCAAGATGGAATAGTAGATGGATTATATTTCCCAGTAAGAACAGCTAAAAGCCCTAGACATTATACATAAAACAAACATGAGAGTACTCTGAAACAAAAAAAAAGGAGAAGAAATGCCTGGTCTCCATTAGCCCAAGGACCAGGAAAGGAGCAACCTGGCAAACTTTTAGACAGCAACTGCCCCATACCATCTAGCTAAAACCTACAGAAAAAAATTTTGACCTCTGCCCTGTCCCAGTCAACAAAGGATGAAGAGAAACCTAGACTCTCACCTTCATTGTTTTGTTACAGGCACCCCTGGTGACCCTTCTAACCCTAGCTGGGGTGGTGTCAAGAGAATGCCAGGTGGGGAACCAGGACTTTCATCCTGGCCCAGTTGACAGAGTAATTAGCACAAGCAAAACATAATGACGCTACAAACAGAGATGTTACACTAAAAAAAAAGAAAAAAAAAGGAGTCAGTCTCAAAAGGTCACATACTGTGTGATTCCATTTATATAATATTCTTGGAATGACAAAATTATATAGAGAAAATTGAGTGGTTCATATGGGTTAGAAATAGTAGGGTGGGGAGAGGGGTGGGTGTGACTATGAAAGGTAGCATGAGGGAGAACTTCATGGGGATGGAATAGCTCTCTATCTTGATTCTGGTGGTGGTTATGAGATACAGCAGGGAAATGGGTCAAGGGTCATGCCATTGTCAAATCTACTTAAACTGCAAAAAAGGCCCAGTTTATTTTTTAACTTAATTTATGCTGTTCTTCCTCTTCTTTCAAACCCTTAATCAATTAAGCAACTTTGCAGCCAGGATGAGACAGACCTCTGGAGTGTAAATTTACTTACATGGGTAAAGAATGCCAAGATCTGATCAACACAGTGACCTAAATATTTTTATTCTTAAGACAAACCTTCGAAGGAATTATTAATCACTAGTATACATCATGTCTTATGCCACAGTGTCAAACATTCTGACAGGATGGGAGAGGGCCCCAGAAAACCCCAAATCCTTAAGCATACCTCTTCTCTCAGGTCACCTGCACTCCTATCTGAGTATGTACTGTCTTATCAAACTTTCTTGTTGCATAAGCCTGTTACACTTGTCTCTGTACAGTTTTTACAACTTCCTATGAATCTATATAATTGTTTCAAAACAAAAAGTAAAAAAGGAAGTGTACTCCAATATGGATACTTCTGATAGTCATTAACATTATAATGCAAAAGCTCTCTACTTTCTGGGACAATGCTGGGATTGATTGCATCTCCCTGCTTCTTTGGAAGTAAGTTGGATATGGCACATAATTTGATTTGGCCATTGAAACACATGCATAAAAGAGACACTTGGGGAGGAAGAACAGAGACCCAGCACCACCCACCAAATGTGGAAAGGGGGAAGGGCATCTGTGTTCCTGAGGCTTCAACCACAAGGCAAAACTGCGCAGCTTTTGGTTGGAAAAGCAAAAACAAGGAGTGAAAAATCGTAACATGGTTAGCACTTACATGTTCTGCATGATTACCACCTACTTCATGGTGTGTGACTCCTCTGTGGCCTTGTTTGCCTGTCCTTCTTTCAATGTCACCCTCCTTTGTTCTCCCATCCTGTCAGGATGTTTGACACTGTTCTGTGTAACAGCCCTTCTCTATTCTGCCTACAACAACAGGGTCAGTCATTTTTGTGCTGCTTACCCTTATTCAGGCAATCTTTCACATCTCCCTTATGCAATGAATCCTTTAGGGGTGCTATTCTCTGGCTTTTTAACTAATTGGGAACAAACAACTAGTCCTAATTCACAAGTTAAGAGTATTAGCATTTTTCATGTAACAATTATGTTAAAGAGAGACTGACAGAAACAATGTACTGAGTTAATTACTCACAGTTCCCTTGGTGTGCTTCTTAGGGGCTGTGGTGAGGAAATGTCATGTGGATGGTAGGTAGATTACTTCCATGTGAGATAATCCATTTTCAACGTGTCTCCATTAATCTTCTAGAGATTAAGGTCCTCTATGGTAAAATCATAAAAGGCATGGAAAATCTATAAAATCATGCAAAAATCCTAAATCACACTATTATACAGCCCAAAACTGGTGCTCCCAATTAGGCACACATCTGCATAACGGAAGAAGCCAAGAAGCCAAGGGGGAACATTGTCACTGGGAAAGTCCATCAGTGTCCTTATTTTAGAGTCCCAGTCTGAGCCCATACACCTCTCCCTGTTGTAAAGGAATCCAGTTCTCTCTTGCTCTCAACAGGCTTACCCCTTTATACTCTATTTCCAATTCTTGTAGTGGGGAAAGTGAAGATACATTTTTGAATGACTAGGAGTGAGTAGATTAGGGGTGTGCAAGGGTAATTGTGTTTGGTTATACAACCAGTTGGAAAACGTGCTTATTATCTTGTAATATGAGAATAGCACACAATTTTCCATTTGTCTTAAAAGTTTTTTTTTAACTGAACTTGTTGCAACTAGGTAAGGTACTATTATCTAAGCTACTTAAAACAGATTTCCTCTCCCTCCATCCCCTCAATGTTTTGTTAAGGTAACATTTATATACCATAAAATTCATTTTCAAATGTACAACTCAGTGTTTAGTAAATAGTTATGCAACCATTACCAAAATCCAGTTTCAGAACATTTCCATCACACCACAAAGGTCTCTGTGCCCCTTTACCTTCACTCTCAATTCCCACCCACAGCCCTAGGCAACCACTAATCAATTGTACAGTTTGCCATTCCTAGACATTTCATATAAATTAAATCATATAATATGTACTCCTTTGCAACTCTCTTCTTTGATTTAACTTAATGTTTTTGAGATTCCTCTACATTGTATCTTTTTTTTGACAATCACCCCTCTACATTTTTATTTAGATTCTTCTCTCCATACCCTCCTCTTCTATACTTTTTTTTGATATCATTAATGTATGATTACTTGAACAACATTATGGTTACTAGACTCCCCCTATTATCAAGTCCCCACCGCATACCCCATTACAGTCACTGTCAATCAGTGTAGTAAGATGCTATAGAGTCATTACTTGTCTTCTATGTATATACTGCCTTCCCCATGTCCTCACACCCACTACATTATGTGTGCTAGTCGTAATGCCCTGTTTTCCCCTTTATCCCTCCCTTCCCACCCATCCTTCCCAGTCTCTTTCCCTTTGGTAACTATTAGTCCATTCCTGGGTTTTGTGAGTCCGCTGCTGTTTTGTTCCTGCAGTTTTTTTCTTTGTTGTTATACTCCACAGGTGAGTGAAATCATTTGATACTTGTCTTTCTCTGCCTGGCTTATTTCACTGAGCATAATACCATGGAGCTCCATCCATGTTGTTGCAAATGGTAGGATTTGTTTTCTTCTTATGGCTGAATAATATTCCATTGTGTATATGTACCACATCTTCTTTATCCATTCATCTACTCAAGGACACTTAGGTTGCTTCCATTTCTTGGCTATTGTAAATAGTGCTGCAATAAACATAGGGGTGCATATGTCTTTTTCAAACTGGGCTGCTTCATTCTTAGGGTAAATTCCTAAGAGTGAAGTTCCTGGGTCAAATGGTATTTCTATCTTGAGTATTTTGAGGAACCTCCATACTGTTTTCCACAATGGTTGAACTAGTTTACATTCCCACCAGCAGTGTAGGAGGGTTCCTCTTTCTCCACATCCTTACCAACGTTTGTTGTTGTTTGTCTTTTGGATGGTGGCCATTCTAACTGGTGTGAGGTGATATCTCATTGTGGTTTTAATTTGTATTTCCCTGATGATTAGCGATGTGGGGCATCTTTTCATGTGTCTGTTGGCCATTTGAATTTCTTCTTTGGAGAAGTGTCTGTTCAGATCCTCTGCCCATTTTTTAATTGGATTATTTGCTTTTTGTTTGTTGAGGTGTGTGAGCTCTTTTTATATTTTGGATGTCAACCGTTTATCAGATTTGTCATTTATGAATATACTCTCCCATACTGTAGGATGTCTTTTTGTTCTACTGATGGTATCCTTTGCTGTACAGAAGCTTTTTAGTTTGATATAGTCCCATTTGTTCATTTTTGCTTTTGTTTCCCTTGCCTGGGGAGAAATGTTCATGAAGAATTGCTCATTTTTATGTCTAAGAGATTTTTGCCTGTATTTTTTTCTAAGAGCTTTATGGTTTCATGACTTACATTCAGGTCTTTGATCCACTTACAGTTTACTTTTGTGTATGGGGTTAGACAATAATTCAGTTTCATTCTCTTACATGTAGCTGTCCAGTTTTGCCAACACCAGCTGTTGAAGAGGCTGTCATTTCCCCATTGTATATCCATGGCCCCTTTATCATATATTAATTGACCATATATGCTTGGGTTTCTATCTGGACTCTCTAGTCTGTTCCACAGGTCTATAGGTCTGTTCTTGCAGCGGTACCAAATTGTCTTGATTACTGTGGCTTTGTATTAGAGCTTGAAGTCAGGGAGTGTAATTTCCCCTGCTTTATTCTTCCTTCTCAGGATTGCTTTGGCTATTCAGGGTCTTTTGTGGTTCCATATGAATTTTAGAACTATTTGTTCCAGTTCATTGAAGAATGCTGCAGGTAGTTTGAATGGAATTGCATTGAATCTGTAGATTGCTTTAGGCAGGATGGCCGTTTTGACAATATTAATTCTTCCTAGCCAAGAGCATGGGATGAATTTCCTTCTTTAGTGTCCACCTTAATTTCTTTTAAGAGTGTCCCATAGTTTTCAGGGTATAGGTCTTTCACTTCCTTGGTTAGGTTTATTCCTAGGTATTTTATTTTTTTGATGCAATTGTGAATGGAATTGTTTTCCTGATTTGTCTTTTTGCCAGTTCATCATTGGTGTATAGGAATGCAACAGATTTCTGTGCATTAATTTTGTTTCCCGCAACATTGCTGAATTCGGATATTAGATCTAGTAGTTTTGGAATGTATTCTTTAGGTTTTGTTATGTACAATATCATGTCATCTGCAAATAGGGACAGTTTGACTTCTTCCTAGCCAGGCTGATTCCCTTTTATTTCTTTTTGATGTATTTATGAATTCAGTTTGCTAATATTTTGTTGAGTATTTTTGCATCTATGTTCATCAGGAATATTGGTCTGTAATTTTCTGTTTTTGTGGTGTCTTTGCCTGTTTTTGGTATTAGAGTGATGTTGGCCTTATAGAATGGGTTTGGGAGTATTTCCTCCTCTTCTACTTTTTGGAAAACTTTAAGGAGGATGGGTATTAGGTCTTCATTAAATGTTTGATAGAATTCTGCAGTGAAACCATCTGGTGCAGGGATTTTGTTCTTAGATGGTTTTTTGATTACCAATTCAATTTCTTTGTTGCTGGTAATTGGTTTATTCACACTTTCTGTTTCTTCCTGGGTCAGCTTTGGAAGGTTGTATTTTTCTAGAAAGTTCTCCATTTCTTCTAGTTTATCCAGTTTGTTATCATATGATTTTTCATAGTATTCTCTAATAATTCTTTGTATTTCTGTGGTGTCCATGGTGATTTTTTCCTTTCTCATTTCTGATTCTGTTTATGTGTGTAGACTCTCTTTTTTTTCTTGATTAGTCTGGCTAGGGGTTTATCTATTTTGTTTATTTTCTCAAAGAACCATCTCTTGCTTTAATTGAGTCTTTCCATTGTTTTATTCTTCTCAATTTTATTTATTTCTGCTTTAATCTTTATTATGTCCCTCCTTCTACTGAATTTGGGTCTCTTTTGTTCTTCCTTTTCTAGTTTCATTAATTGTGAGTTTAGACTGTTCATTTGGGATTGTTCTTTCCTGAGGTACACCTGTATTGCAATATATTTCCCTCTTCTCACAGCCTTCGCTGCATCCCACAGATTTTGTGTTGTTGAATTATTGTTGTCATTTGTCTCCATATTTGCTTAATCTCTGTTTTTATTTGGTCATTGGTCCATTGATTATTTAGGAGCATGTTATTAAGCCTCGATGTGTTTGTGGGATTTTTAATTTTCCTTGTGTAATTTGTTTCTAGTTTCATACCTTTGTGGTCTGAGAAGCTGGTTGGTACAATTTCAATCTTTTTGAATTTACTGAGGTTCTTTTTGTGACCTAGTATATGATCTATTCGTGAAAATGTTCCATGTGCACTTGAGAAGAATGTGTATCCTGTTGCTTTTGAATGGAGTGTTCTGTAGATGTCTGTTAGGTCTGCTGTTCTAATATGTTGTTCAGTGTCTCTGCCTCTTATTTTCTGTCTGTTTGATCTGTCCATTGGAGTGAGTGGTGTGTTGAAGTCTCCTAAAATGAATGCATTGCGTTCTATTTCCCCGTTTAATTCTGTTAGTATTTGTTTCACATATGTAGGTGATCCTGTATGGGGTGCATAGATATTTATAATAGTTATATCCTCTTGTGGAACTGACCCCTTTATCATTATGTATTGTCCTTCTTTGTCTCTTGTGACGTTCTTTGTTTTGATGTCTATTTTGTCTGATACAAGTACTGCAACTCCTGCTTTTTTCTCCCTATTAGTTGCATGAAATATCTTTTTCCATCCCTTTACGTTCAATCTGTGTATGTCTTTGGGTTGGAAGTGAGTCCTTGTAGGCTGCATATAGATGGGTCTTTATTTTTTTTGGTATTATTAATTACATGAAGGACATGTTTACTAGGCTCCCCCATTCACCAAGTTCCTCCCAAATGCCCCTTCACAATCACTGTCCATCAGCATAGTAAGATGCTGCAAAATCATTACTTGTCTTCTCTGTGTTAGACAGCCTCCCTATGCCCCTCCCACACTATACATGCTACTTGTAATGCCCCGTTTCTTTTACCCCACCCTTATACCTCCCTTCCCACCCATCCTCCCTAGTCCCTTTCCCTTTGGTAACTGTTAGTCCATTCTTGGGTTCTGTGATTGTGCTGCTGTTTTGTTCCTTCAGTTTTCCTTTGTTCTTATACTCCACATATAAGTGAAATCATTTGGTACTTGACTTACTCTGCCTGGCTTATTTCACTGAGCATAATACCCTCTAGCTCCATCCATGTTGTTGCAAATGGTAGGATCTGTCTTTTTCTTATGGCTGAGTAATATTCCATTGTGTATATGTACCACATCTTCTTTATCCATTCATCTACTGATGGACATTTAGGTTGCTTCCATTTCCTGGCTATTGTAAACAGTGCAGCAATAAACATAGGGGTGCACCTGTCTTTTTCAAACTGGAGTGCTGCATTCTTACGGTAAATTCCTAGAAGTGAAATACCTGGGTCAAATGGTATTTCTATTTTGAATATTTTGAGGAACCTCCATACTGCTTATCACAATGGATGGACTAACTTACATTCCAACCAGCAGTGTAGGAGGGTTCTCCTTTCTCCACAACCTCACCAACATTTCTTTTTTGTCTTTTTGATGATGGCAATCCTTACTGGTGTGAGGTGATATCACATTGTGGTTTTAATTTGCATTTCTCTGATGACAAGTGATGTGGAGCATCTTTTCATGTCCCTGTTGGCCATCTGAATTTCTTCTTTGGAGAAGTGTCTGTTCAGATCCTGTGCTCATTTTTTAATTGGATTATTTGCTTTTTATGTGTTGAGGTGTGTGAGCTCTTTATATATTTTGGATGTCAATCCTTTATCAGATCTGTTATATATGAATATATTCTCCCATACTGTAGGATACCTTTTTGTTCTGTTGATGGTGTCCTTTGCTGTACAGAAGTTTTTAGCTTGACATAGTCCCACGTGTTCATTTTTGCTTTTGTTTCCCTTGCCCGGGGAGATATGTTTTTGAAGAAGTCACTCATGTTTATGTCCATGAGATTTTTGCCTATGTTTTTTTCTAAGAGTTTTATGGTTTCATGACTTACATTCAGGTCTTTGATCCATTCCGAATTTACTTTTGTGTATAGGGTTAGACAATGATCCAGTTTCATTCTCTTACATGTAGCCATCCAGTTTTGCCAGCACCATCTGCTGAAGAGACTGTCATTTCCCCATTGTATGTCCATGGTTCCTTTATCGTATATTAATTGGCCATATATGTTTGGGTAATGTTTGGAGTCTCTATTCTGTTCCACTGGTCTGTGGTTCTGTTCTTGTGCCAGTACCAAATTGTCTTGATTTCTGTGGCTTTTTAGTAGTGCTTGAAGTTGGGGAGTGAGATCCCCCCTACTTTATTCTTCCTTCTCATGATTGTATTGGCTTTTTGGGGTCTTTGGTGGTTTCATATGATATTTTGAACTACTTTCGTTGAAGACTGCTGTTGGTAATTTGATAGGGATTGCATCGAATCTGTATATTGCTTTGGGCAGGATGGCCATTTTGACAATATTAATTCTTCCTAGCCAGGAGCATGGGATGAGTTTCCATTTGTTAGTGTCCTCTTTAATTTCTCTTAAGAGTGTCTTATAATTTTCAGGGTATAGGTCTTTCACTTCGTTGGTTAGGTTTGTTCCTAGGTATTTTATTCTTTTTGATGCTATTGTGAATGGAATTGTTTTCCTGATTTCTCTTTCTATTAGTTCATTGCTAGTGTATAGGAAAGCCACAGATTTCTGTGTGTTAATTTTGTATCCTGCAACTTTGCTGAATTCCGATATCAGTTGTAGTAGTTTTGGAGTGGAGTCTTTAGGGTTTTTTATGTACAATATCATGTCATCTGCAAATAGTGACAGTTTGACTTCTTTATCAATCTGGATTCCTTGTATTTCTTTGTTTTGTCTGATTGCCATGGCTAGGACCTCCAGTACTATGTTGAATAACAGTGGGCAGAGTGGGCATCCCTGTCCTGTTCCCGATCTCAGAGGAAAAGCTTTCAGCGTCTCGCTGTTCAGTATGATGTTAGCTGTTGGTTTATCATATATGGCCTTTATTATGTTGAGGTACTTGCCCTCTATCCCCATTTTGCTGAGAGTTTTTATCATGAATTGATGTTGAATTTTGTCGAATGCTTTTTCAGCATCTATGGGAATGATCATGTGGTTTTTGTCCTTCTTTTTGTTGATGTGGTGCATGATGTTGATTGATTTTCAAATGTTGTACCATCCTTGCATCCCTGGGATGAATCGCACTTGGTCGTGGTGTATGATCCTTTTGATATATTTTTGAATTTGGTTTGCTAATATTTTTTGAGTATTTTTGCATCTATGTTCATCAGGGATATTGGTCTGTAGGTTTCTTTTTTGGTGGGGTCTTTGCCTGATTTTGGCATGAGGGTGATGTTGGCTTCATAGAATGAGTTTGGGAGTATTCCCTCCTCTTCTATTTTTGGGAAATTTTAAGGAGAATGGGTTTTATGTCTTTTCTGTATGTCTGATAAAATTCTGAGGTAAATCCATCTGGCATGGGGATTTTGTTCTTGCGTAGTTGTTTGATTACTGATTCAATTTTGTTGCTGGTAATTGGTCTGCTTAGATTTTCTGTTTCTTTCTGGGTCAGTCTTGGAAGGTTATATTTTTCTTGAAAGTTGTTCATTTCTCCTAGTATTTCCAGCTTGTTAGCATATAGGTTTTTGTAGTATTCTCTAGTAATTCTTTGTATTTCTGTGGGGTCCATAGTGATTTTTCCTTTCTCGTTTCTGATTCTGTTGATGTGTGTGGATTCTCTTTTTCTCTTAATAAGTCTGGCTAGAGGCTTATGTATTTTGTTTATTTTCTCAAAGAACCAGATCTTGGTTTCACTGATTTTTTTCTATTGTTTTATTCTTCTCAATTTTATTTATTTCTTCTCTGATCTCTATTATGTCCCTCCTTTTGCTGACCTTAGGCCTCATTTGTTCTTCTTTTTGCAATTTCGATAATTGTGACATCAGACTATTCATTTGGGATTGCTCTTCCTTCTTTAAATATGCCTGGATTACTGTATACTTTCCTCTTAAGACTGCTTTTGCTGCATCCCACAGAAGTTGGGGCTTTGTGTTGTTGTCATTTGTTTCGATATACTGCTGGGTCTCCATTTGAATTTGGTCATTGATCCATTGATTATTTAGGAGCATATTGTTAAGCCTCCATGTGTTTGTGGGCCTTTTTCTTCATACAATTTATTTCTAGTTTTATACCTTTGTGGTCTGAAAAGTTGGTTGGTAGGATATCAATCTTTTGGAATTTACTGAGGCTCTTTTTGTGACCTAGTATGTGGTCTATTCTGGAGAATGTTCTATGTGCACTTGAGAAGAATGTGTATCCTGTTGCTTTTGGAGGTGGAGTTCTATGGATGTCTATTAGGTCCATCTGTTCTAGTGTGTTGTTCAGTGCCTCTGTGTCCTTACTTATTTTCTGTCTTGTGGATCTGTTCTTTGGAGTGAGTGGTGTGTTTAAGTCTCCCAAGATGAATGCATTGCATTCTATTTCCTCCTTTAGTTCTGTTAGTATTTGTTTCACATATATTGTTGCTCCTGTATTGGGTGCATATATGTTTATAACGGTTATATCCTCTTGTTTGCCTGATCCTTTTATCATTACGTAATGTCCTTTTTTATCTGTTGTTACTTTCTTTTTTGTGAAGTCTATTTTGTCTGATACTAGTATTGCAACACCTGCTTTTTTCTCCCTGTTGTTTGCATGAAATATCTTTTTCCATCCCTTGAATTTTAATCTGTGCATGTCTTTGGGTTTAAGGTGAGTCTCTTGTAAGCAGCATATAGATGAGTCTTCCTTTTTTATTCATTCTATTAGTCTGTGTCTTTTGATTGGTTCATTCAGTCCATTTACATTTAGGGTGATTATTGAGATATATATATAACTTATTGCCGTTTCAGGCTTTAGATTCGTGGTTACCAATGGTTTAAGGTTACCTTCTTTACTACTTTACTGCCTAACTTATCTCACTTATTGAACTATTATAAACACAGTCTGATGATTATTTCTCTGTCTTCTTATTCCTCCTCCTCCATTCTTCATATGTTGGGTGTTTTGTTCTGTGCTCTTTTTAGGAGTGCTCCCATCTAGAGCAGTCCCTCTGAAATACCCTGTAGAGGTGGTTTGTCAGAGGCAAGTTCCCTCAACTTTTGCTTGTCTGGGAATTGTTTAATCCTTCCTTCATATTTAAATGATAATCATTTTGGATACAGTATCCTTGGTTCCAGGCCCTTCTGTTTCAGTGCATTCAATATATCATGCCATTCTCTTCTGGCCTGTAAGGTTTCTGTTGAGAAGTCTGATGATAGCCTGATGGGATTTCCTTTGTAGGTGACCTTTTTTCTCTCTCTGTTTGCCTTTAATACTCTGTCCTTCTCCTTGATCTTTGCCATTTCAATTATTATGTGTCGTGGTGGTGTCCACTTTGGGTCCCTTCTCTTGGGAGTTCTGTGTGCTTCCATAGTCTGAGCAACTATTTCCTCCCCCAGTCTGGGGAAGTTCTCTGCAATTATTTCTTCAAAGACATTTTCTATCCCTTTTTCTCTCTCTTCTTTTTCTGGATATCCCTATCATGTGGATATTGTTCTGTTAATATTGTGTCATTCCTGGATATCTTTTTATTTCTCTCTGCATCAGCTTCTATGCATTCCTGTTCTCTGCTTTCTATTCCATCAGTTGCCTCTTGCATCTTATCCATTCTGCTTATAAATCCTTCCAGAGATTCTTTCATTTCTGTAATCTCCCTCTGGATGTCATCTCTTAGCTCTTGTATAGTTCTCTGCAACTCTGTCAGCATGTTTATGATTTTTATTTTGAATTCTTTTTTAGGGAGACTGGTTAGGTCTGTCTCTGAAGATCGTCTCTCAGGGTTTGTCTGAACTATTTTGGACTGGACTGAATTTTTTTACCTTTTTATAGTGATAGTGGTGGCTGTAGGCAGGTTGCAGGTGTGTCAGCTGGGAGAAGAAAGTCCTTTCCTGCTTGCTGGATGCCTTGTCTTTCTCCATTGCCTGTGTTGGTTACCCATACTCCTGGAGCAGCCACTGGGTTAATCCCCTAAGCTGCTATGGGCGGGGTCTCAGTCAGAGCAGCGTGGAGCCCTGCGGGGAGTGGCAGGCATGCCAGGTGGACTCTTCCGCAATAGCAGCACCCCTGCCAGGCAGCTGTGTGCCAGAAGTGGCCTTTGGGTCTGGCCTGGGTGGCTGTGTGTTGGGCTGGGATTCCAGTCAGCTGCTGGGAGCGCAGCTGCTCCCTCTGGCTCTGGTGCAGGTGCACGTGGGCCTCTCCTGTGCCCCTCTGGTGCTGCCGTCACTGGCACGCGTGGGCCGCTCCGGGGCCGCTCGGTCACTGTTGCTGTGGGCTTACCCGGACCTCTACCGGGCTCCTCTGGTGCCACTGCCAGTGGCGTGCGTGGGCTGCTCCCTGGCTGCTCATTTGCTGCCACAGTGGGCTCACAGGAGCTACTACTGGTCCCCTGTGGCACTGCCTGTGCACGTGGGCTGCTCCCAGTCTCCTGCAGCACTGCTGCCCCCGGCGCATGCTGCCACTCTACCACTACTGGGCTGGTGTGTCGTGGTCCATGCCAGTTGGAGGAACGACTGGCAGGCTCCTTTAGTGCCATGAGGGGCTTCAGAGCTGTGCTGCTGCCCAGGGGCTTAGGGTGCCTAAAGTTTTCTGGGATTCCCAGCTGATGGCTAAGTGTGCCAGGATGACTTCATCCAGCCGTGGGGTCCCTGTCTCTTTAAGACTTGCAAAAAGTACTTGCTTTTCTTTTGTCTCAGTGGCCCCAGTTGTGGGGACCTGCCTGCAGGTTTTGTTTTTCCGTTTCTCTAATATCCAGCAGCCCATGCACCTTGTGTCCACGCTCTGGGTGCGTATTTCTAAAGCTGGTTGTTTAGCCATCCTGGGCTTTCACTCCCTCCCCATTCCCACTCCTTTCTTCCCGCCGGGTTCTGGGGTGGGGGAGCATTTGGGTCCCGCCTGGTCATGGCTTGTATCTTACCCCCTTTGTGTGATGTTGAGTTCTCACAGATGTAGATGTATCCTGGCTGTTGTACTGTATCCACTGGTGTCTCTTTTAGGAATAGTGTGTTTATTGTATTTTCATAAATATATATGTTATTGGGAGGAGATTTCCACTGAACTACTCACGCCGCCATCTTCCCTTGATCCTGGGGTCGTATTTTTTAATCCATTCAGTGACTCTATGTCTTTTGATTGGTGCATTCATACTATTTACATTTAGGGTACTTATTGACATGTGTGTATTTATTGCCATTGCAGGCTTTTGATTTGTGGTTACCAAAGTTTCAAGGGTAATTCCCTTACTATCTAACAGTCTAATTTAACTCACTTCGTGTGATATTACAAACACAACCTAAAGGTTCTTTCCTCGTTTTTCTTCTTCCTCCATTCTTTGTATGTTATGAATCATAGTCTGTGCTCTTTGTCTATCCATTGGGTGACATCTGTTTAGCCTTAGGAATACTTCCATCTATAGGAGTACCTGCAAAATGCACTGTAAAGATGGTTTGTAGAAGGTAAATTCTCTCAACTGTTTCTTATCTGAAAATTATTTAGTCACTCCTTCAAATATAATAACCTTGCCAGGTATAATATTCTTGGTTCAAGGCCCTTCTGCTTCATTGCATTAAATATATTATGACACTCCCTTCTGGCCTGTAAGGTTTCTGTTGAGAAGTCTGATGATTGCCTGATGGGTTTTCCTTTGTATGTGATCTTTTCTCTCTCTCTAACTGCTTTTAAGTCTGTCTTTATCTTTGATCTTTGCCATTTTAATTATTATATGTGTTGTTGTTCTCCTTGGGTCCTTTGTGTTGGGAGATTTGTGGGCTTCCATGGACTGATTGTACTGTATCCACTGGTGTCTTTCTCTACATTGTATCTTATAGAAGCATTTCCTTCCCTACCTTGGGGAACTTTTCAGCAATTATTTCTTCAAAGACACTTTCTATCCCTTTTCTCTCTCTTCTCCTTCTGGTACGCCTATAATGCGAATATTGTTCCATCTGGATTGGTCACAGTTCTTTCAATGTTCTTTCATTCTTAGATATTTTTTCTATTTGTGCCTCAGTTTCTTTGTATTCCTCCTCTCTAATTTGTATTACACTTACTGTCTCTTCTACTACATCTAATCTGCTTTTAAATCCCTCCTTTGTATGTTTCATTTCAGATATGGAATTTCTTTATGATTGAATGTCCTACTTAAATTAGTTCATGAGTTCTTGATTATTTTTCTGTGCCTACATAAGCATGTTTATGATTTTTATTTTGAACTCTCTTTCAGGTATATTGGTGACTTCAGTTTCATTAGGCCCTTTTTCTGGGGTTTGTGAGATTTTGGTCTGAACCATGTTCTTCTGACGTTTCATAATTCTGTGTGGTTCCCACTAGTGCCCAGAAGTTCCAGTCTCTGAAGCTGCTCAGCGCCTAGAGGGAGGCTGGGGGTGGTAGAGGAGTGGAGCTGGTGCCTGGGGGGAGGAAAGATCTGTTTCCTGATTCCCGTCTGGTGCCTGTCTGAAGTGTCAGAGCCAGTGGGCCAAGCATGCAGGTATAAGCCTCTGTTCTTAGCGTCTATAGCCGTTGTAGGCTGAACCTCCTTCTGGCTGGCCTCATGCCAGCGCAGTGATTGCTGGTTTGCGATCCAGTGCCAGCAGGCTAGGAGGAAGGCGCAGCAGGCTGTGTGTCACACTGGGGGCCTTGGAGCTGAGTAGGCAGCCAGGGGGATGGGCTGCCTGAAGCTCCTCAAAGTTCCCAACCAGCTGAACAAAGCACCCCCAGACAACCTTGTCCAGCTCTCCCCTCCGCTGCGCAGCAAGCTCTGTTCAAACCCTGCTCCATCAGCAGCCCTCTTGCTGCTAGGAAGCTTCTCAAACCGCCTGCCTTTCTTTGTGTCAGAGCAGCTGGCTGAGGATCCCCTCCTCCACAAATGGCCACAATGTGTGTCAAGCATTCCACCTGTCTGAGCTCCTCAACGTCCAGAGCACCACACAGTTTAGGTTTCTGCTCCCAAAGCTGACCTCCAGGGCTGGGTGTTCAGCAGTTCTAGGCTTCCACCCCCTCCACTGCTCCAGTTCTCTCCCTCCCACCAGTGAGCTGGGGTGAGGGAAGGGCTTGGGTCCCATCCAGTAAAGGCTTTTGTATGGTACCCTGAGGTCTGCTCTGTTCGTGAGGTCTGCATGCAGTTTGGTTCAGCCTTTTTTCTTGTTGCTGTTTTAGGGTTAGTTGTAGCAATTAACTATATTTTCATACTATTTGTGGTTCTGGGAGGAATTCTTCATCTCACCTCTCATGCCACCATCTTGAATCTCTCTCCTTCTCTACATTGTATCTTATAGAAATATTTCATTTAGTTTTATTGCTATCATTCCATTGTATGGATATACCACCTTTTTTTTATCCATTCACCTGCTGTTGGACATTTGGATTCTTTCCACTTTTTGGGTATTATGAATAATGCTGCTATGAATATTTACATAAGCTTACTATATGGGTATATTTTGTTTTTTGGGGGTATATACCTAGGAGTGGAATTATTGGGTCATATGGTACTTTCATGTTAACTTTTTAAGAACCTATCAAATTTTTCCAAAGTGGCTGCACCATTTCACATTCCCACAAGTATGTGTGAGGGTTCTAATTTCTCTTATCTCCTCACCAGCACTTGTTGTTGTCAGTTTTTATTACAGCTACTGTAGAGGGTGTGAAGAGCTTTCTCACTGATTCTGATTTGCATGTTGCTAATGACTAATGATGTTGAGCATCTTTCCATGCTTTTGGTGACCACTTAAATTTTTTCTTTGGTAAAACGTCTATTCAATTACTTTGCCCATTTTAAATTGGATTGTTAGTCTTATTATTGAGTTTAATAAGAGCTCTCTCTCTATATACCAAATACAAGTCCTTTATCAGATATAATATTTGCAAATCTTTTTTCCCCCAGATACATATTTATTTTCTGACACAGTATTTTAAAAAGAGATACAAACTTCAAAGTGATGTTTCCTTGCGGTATACTAACAGACCAATCACCATTCACATTTTTTCAAAGTATTTTATTAGAACCTTTAAAAAGCAACTTTTAACTTTTATTGTATAATACTTGAAAAATGTAGATTAGTATAAAACATGGTAGTAAATTCCAGAAATAATTCAGTAACATTTTTTTGCTTACAGCCTTTGGTTCTCTCTATGAACATACATAGCATTTATTTTTAAAACTTAAATGGGGCTATTTAAATAATATAAACATTAGCCTCTCATTATTTCAGCTCTTGGCTGACAAGCAAGACACATAAATTTCTCAATGATTTAAACAGAAAATTAGTTTATTAAAAAAACGGTTGGGTATGCCTAGTGTGAGTGATAGAGGAATAGTGAAAGTTTCTTCTCTTTAGGGTAAGGCAGGGAGGGATAGGTACTGGAATTGTTTTGGAAAATACTGGAAAAACCTGGACTGGATCACTGATGGAAGAAGCAAGCACGCACTCGGAGGTCTTGGACTGTTGAGGCTTTATTTCACACTGGCGGGCTCAGAGGGGAGTAATCTCCCAAAGTCTGAATCCTGAACAAAGGCAAATGAAGCAATATATATCTTTCTGCTTCTGTATCTGTAACATTCCTACAAATAAATATGTAACGAAATAAATATGTTTGCAAGCGAGCAGGCAAAGGGGAGTGAATTTAGGGAGTAAGTGCCTGGCAGAGTGCGGAGTGAAGGGGAGGGGGAAGTTAAGGGAGTTTCTGCTAAGACGTCTTTGCTAAGAAGAGCAACAGAAGGAAGCCACCTGGATTAGGCTGCTGTCCTTGTAAATTGTGTCCTTCTAAATTTTTCCTTATCAGAACTAGTGTGGAGGAGTGTTTCCCAAAGGGCACAGTGGAAGAGCCCCTCTGAGGGCATTTTCCTACAGACACTTCCCCAAACAATCCCTATTTTGCAGGGTCCCTCGAGTTTTTGTCCCCCGAGGTCTACCTACTTCTTTCGGGGTGCCGGTCTGTGGTCTCCCTCTCACCGCCCACCCTGGATCGTGGGCCTCCTACATCCCCGACACCTGGCTCAGGGCTCAGCAAGGCATCACGAATGCACCTCGACAGCCCTTCAGCTCTAGGTCCGCCTTGGCCGCTTTAGGGCTGCTGTACGGGTCGGGAGCAGCTTCATGCTCGACCAGGGACGATCTGAGGCCTTCCCTGGCGCAGTGAGTGCACCTCCACTTCCCCTTACCCCAGGAGTCATTGCCCGAGTGTTATTTTACTTGCTGCGGCAGTCTCTTTATCGGTGGTTCAGGTGGGCACCGCCCGGTCCGGACGGCAGGGCCGAGCCCTCGTGGACAAGCCTCCCGTCCGGGGCCTTCCCCTCGGTTCCACGCCGCCCCGCGCCTCAGGCAGGCAGGGTAGTGTCCTCGAAACACCGTTAAGTCCAGCGCCGGGACGGAAGTGCCTCTGGGCTTTGTGGAACAGGGGAGGTTGGGGGCGGCGCTTCCGGTGAGCGCCCGGCGCCTCGGCTAGCCCCGCGCAGCCGCACCGGCGGCCGCACGCCGCGCGCTGTGACGACCTCGCCCTAGAGGCCTGCGCGGGCGCCCTGCAGCCCGGCCCGCCGCGGCGAGGCGGTCCCGAGCGAGTGGCAGAGGCGGCAGCATGCGGTGCGGTTCCGAGTAGCGCGCCGAGCCCGCGAGGCCCGGCGCGGAGGCGGGGGAGGGCGCGGCGGAGGCGGGGCCCGCGTCGTGCCCGCCCGCTCGCCCGCCCGCCAGGGGAGCCGGCGGCAGTGGCCGAGAAGGCTGCGCGGCGGACGGTGGCCCCATATTAGCACCGCGCTGCGGCCCCCGGGACTGTGCCGCGACCGCCGGGGCCGGCCCGGAGGAGCGCCCGCGCCGCCGCCGCCGCCGCCGCCGCGCGCGGAGGGAGGTGAGTGCCTCCCCGCGCCTGGGCTATCCCGAGCCGCGGCCGCCTGCGTGGGGCCGAAGGAGGAGGAGGAGGCCCGGCCGCAGCTGCGGCTCCCGTCTCTTTGTGGCCGGCGCTGCCGTGGCAGGGACGCGGGCGCGCGGTGCGGGGTCCGAGTCGGGGCCTCCGGGGCTGCTGGACACGTCTTGGGTTGGCAGCCCCGGCAAGCGGCGACTTTCTGTCCTAGTTTGGCATTGAGTTAGAACCGCTTTTCTTTAGAAGACGGAAGTTTGTTCTATTTACCGCAAATAGGCTAAATATGGCCCCTGGGCTCGGCTCGCGGTGTGGTACTGGGAACCGTGGTGCTAAACTGACCCTCGTCGGGCTGGCGCGAAGGGGAAGGGAGGACACGCGGGCGGCCTGGGGCGGGGGCTTCCCCGCTCACTGCTCGCGAAGAGGACCGGGCCCTGAATTAGCAAATGTCTGTGCATGCGAAGTAGTGTGGCCTTTAGTAATGTGGCACCCACACCTTCCTGCAAGAATGAATGGATAAAATGTCATTTACTCATCCATAATCACTATAATGCCTATTTAAAGATTTGGCAGGACTTGGGATGATTTGCATTGTCATTGCCTCTCTTACCTGGTCAGCCTTGCTAAGTGAGGAGGCTCCCCCACTCCCCAAACTTATGACCTTGGCCTCATTCACAAAGCCACTTAGCTAACCAATCCGACCAAACGCGCTTGACATTTTCTGGCAAAGTAGTGTTTGTGATCGTGAACTGTTTCTGGAAGGTAGAGAATGTCACCTTAATCATACTTGATGCTTAATATGTTCAGTTAAGTAAGAACAAGAACCCTGACAAGTTGGAGTTGGGGGGGCGGTGCCTTGTCCTCATTTCACAGATGAAGTTGAGGCCCTAAGAAGTTGGAACTTTTCAGGTCACAAGCCAAGTAGCAGAACTAGGCATTTTTCAGACCTAGGCATTATTAATCCAGTGCTCTTTATATCACACGTGTGTCTAGACCTGGATTGTTCACTGTGGTAGCCACTTACCACATGTGGCTGTTTAAATTAATTAACATTAAATTTTAAAAAATTCAACTCCTTAGTTGCATTAGCCAAGTGTCAAGTGTTGAGTAGCCAGATATGACTGGTGCCTACTATTTAATGGTGCTTGTCTAGATCATACATCCATTACAATAATTATTGAGTGCTATCTGTGAGGCACAATTTCAAGTTCTGGATATACTGTGGTGAATAAGAGACAAATGTCCTTGACTTTATGGAGCTTACATTTTACATGATAATTTCAGAGACGTTACCATGGTGCTTAAGAGTGTTGCTAATTCAAAGGGTGGTTTGTGAGCCAGCAGCAGCCTTGTCATTTTGGGGTTTGGAAGAAATGCAGGCTCTTAGGTCCCAACCATGTAAGTTTAATGAGTATCTGTTAAAGTGATTTAACAGATCACAAGAGTTAGATCAAAGATCTGTCTCAGGTGATTTGTGTTCACATTGAAGGTCTTATTCAGAATGCCAGTGGTAACTGGGTTTAACAAATGTACTGATGGATTGTTTGGTAGGGCTTTTAAGAAGCAAGCTCTACCATTCCTGGGAACAAATACATGTTAAATCCTGGCTTCTCCAATGGAATATAAAGTTTATGAGAGTAGAGATTGTGTCTTCCTTTTCCAGCCAGGTATCCCCAGAGACTTAACAGTGCCTGGTAGGCAGCAGGTTCCCAATAAATGTTGTTGAGTTTATGAATAAGCATGCTAGGAAGTCCAAATTGGTAGTTAATCTCAGGCAGTTGCAGGCATGATGATTCTCATGGTATCAGATAAGACCATGAGACCAGAGTCAAAACGAAGGTAGAGCTATGTGTGGCTTTTCTGCTCCAAGTCCTGGTCTGAGTTTCATTCATAGCTCTGGCAGTTTCTTGTTTTTCTAACTTTGGTAGCCTTGAGGAGTACACTGTCTGGCTGTCTTTGGTGGACAGCTTTCCATAGACCAGATAGGAAAAGACTCTCATATTCAAGAAAGTAAAGGGGGACAGGTGTTTCTGCTCTTACTGGTTTGTCTGTGTAATACGTACATCTATTATGCTTATGTAACAACATGCAGCTTTAGTAATTTGTTTTCATTAACAGATTTTTTTGGGATACAGGTCCTAATTGGTTGAGATTAAGAAGAGTATTACAGCTCTGCAGTTGTGAACCACTGTTTTAAAATATACTGGTTTTTTATTTTTATGATGGGTTAAAAGCTAGGCTGAGGTGGAGAAGCAAGGAAAAGGAGAGATTAAGTAAAAGAAACAGTAGGTCCAGAGAGGGACCAAGTTGAATGGAATAACAGATAATGGAGGAAGAGTGGTGTGGCTGCACAGAGGAGAACTAGGAGTGAATACTTACTATTCATTTCTCCAGTTAATATTTATTGAGTGCTGTAACTTTGGGGAAAAGAAATTCCGGGGCAAAATACCTCTAAAACTGAAATCAGTCAAAGGGAGAAATAAAGTTTAAAATCTGTTTATTGCTTACAAACTGCAGTCCGGGGCCATCTCTCTCTCCTACGCAGGCAAAAGCAAAAAAAAAGACCTCCCCTTAACCTCTCAGATTCTGATAAGCCTGTGGTTGCCCAGGTAAACCCATTGATATGGAGATGGACTACTGCTTTCCACCCCTGAGGAATGCCTGTTGATATGCAAAAGCACTAAAGCCAGGCAAGATATTCTGGAAATATTACAATTTTACTGACAAGTGCTTATTGTGTACCACACCCTAGATACTCAAGATAACATGGGCAAGGAACAGCATTAAATAAACATGCAGTTAAGTAGGCAATAAGTATGTGTGGTGAGCATTATAAAGTAAAAGTAAAGGATGTTGGAGAGACTGTAGGTGGGACAGTTGCTGCTTTTGGTTGGTTGGGTTGGTGAGGAAGGCTTCTTTGAGTAGGTGACATTCGAACTCTCTGGATTCTGGGAACTTCCATAACTACCCTGCACTGTTAATCCCTTCTTTCTGTTATTTCACTACATGCAGATGTCTCTTTCTCTGTAGGCACTTTGCTTATGTCCAGCTCTGCATCTTTATGTATGATTTTTCATTGTTAAGATGTCGCCCTCTCTCCACTTCATCTTGTAAAACTAGTGCAGTATCAGAATTATGATAGTGTCATTATTGGTACAGTCAGGATACAGTCCATTTCCATTGCCTCACATTTCTGCATGATGTTCTTCCATAGCCACACCTACTTTCTTCCTACCTGCACTTGCTTCTTAAGCCTTGACAATCACTAATTTGTTCTCCATTCCTATAATTTTGTCTTTTCAAGAATATTTTATAAATGGAATCATACAGTGAGTGCCTTTTGGAATTAGTTTTTTCACTCAACATAATCCTCTGGAGGTTCATCTGGTGTGTGTAAGTAGTTGCTTCCTTTTATTGCTAAATAATATTTCATAGTACATATGTACTTTTGCAATTCTTTTAACCATTTGCCTGCTGAAGAACACCTGGTTGTTTCAAGTTTTGACTATGAGCATCATTTGTTGAAAAGGCAACATCTTTCCTCCATTGAGTTGCTTTTGTATCTTTGTAAAAAATCAGTTGGGTATATTTGTAACAGAGTCTTCCTGGGTTCTCTGTTCTGTTCCATTGATCTGTGTGTCTGTCCCTCTGCGGATATCACAATCACACAGTCTTGGTTACTGTGCGGTATAAGTCTTAAGCTGATGTAGACTGATTTTTCCCACATCATTTTTCTTTTTCAAAATTGTTTTATGTATTCTTGTTCCTTTATCTTTCCATATAAATTGCAGAATAATTTTATCTATTTAAAAAAAGTATTGCTGGGATTTTGATAGTAATTGCATTAGATTTATTTATCAGTTAGGGGAGAATTGATATGTTACTATGTTGCATCTTCCAGTCTATGAACATAGTAAGTCTCTCCATTTATTTAGGTCTTCTTTGATTTCTTTCATCAGCATTGTATAATTTTATCATACAAGTCTGTGTTTTGTTAGATTTACTTGTAAGTATTTTTATTTTAACCATTGAAAATAGCATTTTTAGTTTTGGTGTCCATGTGTTCATTGCTAGTAGAGCAAAATAGTTAACTTTCTTATGCTGATCTTACATCCTTACACTTCACACTGTTTAGTGTTAACTAGGTTTTGTAGATGCTCTTTATCCAGTTGAGAAAATTACCCTTTATTCCTATCTTTGTGAGAGTTTTTATCACAAGTGGGTTTTGAACTTTGTCAAGTGCTATTTATGCATTGACTGATACGGTATGTAATATTTCTTGTTTAGCATGTCAGTATGATGGATTATTTGGATTAATTTTTTAATTTAGCCAGCCTTGCATCCATGGAATAAATCCTACTTGGAAATGGTATATAATTCTTTTCATACGTTGCTGAATTACTAATAATTTTGTTAAGGATTTTTTGCATTTATGTTCATGAGGACATTTAGCACTATAAAGTTCCTTCTTTTTTAGCTGTGTCCCACACACTTTGATATGTTGTATTTTTATTTTTATTTTCATTTGAAATGTATGTTTTTATTTCCATTGAGATTTCTTTTTTGACCAAAGGATTATTTAAAAGTGTGTTGTTTAGTCTCCAAGTGTTTGACGATTTTCCTGTTTTTCTGTTTTTGGTTTCTAGTTTGATTTTGTTGAGGTTAGAGAGCACACATTGGAGAACTGATTTCAGTTCTTTTAAATATGTTGAAGCTTGTTTTATGGCTCAAACTATGGTCTGTCTTTGTTTATGTTCTGTGGACCCTTAAAAAGAACGTATTTTCTGCTGTTGAGTGGAGTGTTCTATGAATGTCAATTAGATCCTGTTTGTTGATGATGATGTTTAGTTCTATACCCTTGCTGGTTTTCTGTCTAGATATTCTATTAACTCTTGAGAGAGGGGTGTTGAAGTCTCCAATTATATTTGTGCATTTGTCTGTTTCTACTTTTTGGTTACATCAATTTTTAGCTTTACATATTTTGCAGATCTCTCGTGCATACACATTTGAGGTTGCTTTTTTTCTTGGTGGATTGCCTTTTCTATCATATAATTTTCTTCTTTTTCTTTCGTAATTTTCTTTGCTCTGAATTCTACTTTACCTGATATTAACACAGCCACTCTATTCTTTTTCCTTTGATGCTTTCCTTTAATTGTTTGGGTAATATACCTTTTACTATTCTTTTACTTTCAACCTGCCTACATTGTTATATTTGAAGCAAGTTTCTTATAGTCAGCATATAGTTGGGTTATGTTTTATAATTCATTCTTTGTGTTTTCATTGATGCATTTATACTGTATACTAGAGCAAAATAATTACACTTAATGTAATTATTGATCTTCTAGGGTTTAGGTCTGCCATTTTATTTTTTGTTTTGTTTTTTGTTCCCACTTCTTTGTTTCTGTGGGTGTTCCACCCTGACTTCCTGTGCATTACTTCCATATTTTTTATGATTCCATCTTGATTTATCTATACTGTTTTTGAGGGTATTTCTTTGTATAATTTTTATTAAAAACTTATTTTACTTGTTGAAGTGAAGTGTAGAATATATAGCCTTACTTCCCTTTACATCCCTTTACCCTCCTCCATTTTAATACAGTTGTAAATATTTCCTTTTTACACTCATTTAGAACTACATTAGTGTTATAATTTTTTTCCATAATCAAACATAAATGAGAAAACTCGAGAGAAGGAAAGCCTGTTTACCTGTATCTTTCCTTACTCTGTTTTCTCTTGATGTCTCAAGATTCTTTCCTTTATGTATTTTTTATTGTTAAGAACTTTTGCTGTTGTTTAGGATAGGTATGCTAGTGACAAATTCTCTATGTTTTTCATCTTTTGAGAATGTCTTGGTTTCCTTTTCATTGCTGAAGGATATTTACCCTGGATATAGAATTCTGTGTTTTTTTCTTTCTGCACTTGAAAAATGTACACTTCCTTTTGCCTCCATGGCTTTTGATGAGAAATCCACTGTCATGCAAATCGTCTTTCCTCTAGTTATGGTGTTGTTTTTCTCTCACTGTTTTCAGGATTTTTTCTTTGTCTTCAGTTTTAAGATGTATGATTGTGATATATCTTGGTGTGTACTCTTTGGGTTTATCTTGTTTAGCGTTTACACAGCTTCCTGAGTCTGTAGGTTTATGTCTTGCCAACTTTGGGGAGTTTTCAACGTTATTTCTCTTAGTACTTTTTCAGCCCACTCTTTTTCTCCTCTTTTCAAGACTGATGACCTGAATGTTAGATCTTTTGTTATGGTTCCACATGTCCCTAAGAATGTCAATTTTTCCTTAGTTTGTTTCTTTCTGTTTAGATTGAGTACTTTCTATTGCTCTATCTTCTAGTTCCTTTTCTCTGTCCTTCCATTTTGCTCTTGAGTCCATACCATTTTATTTTGGTATTTTTCAGCTCTAAGGTTTCCATTTTCTTCTTTATATCTTCTATTCCTTTGCTGAGGTTATTTATTTTTTATTTTGCTTCAGGCATACTTGAAATTGTTGAAGCATTTCTATCACAGCTGTAAAAATCATCAGATAATTCTAACATCTCTGTCTTTTTGGTCTTGGTATCTGTTGAAGTCTTTTCCATTTAATTTGAGTTCATTCTAGCTTTTTTGAATGGTGAGTGTTTTTTTTTTTATTAAAACCTGGACATTTCCATATCATGCTGGACTTTATTTAGGCCTGTTTTAAATGGCTTTTTTTGGACACCACTCTGGGGGTGGGGGAAGGGGACAGCATGTGGTGCTGCCTTGTTATTCTAGGAGGAATTAGAAATACAGGTTTCCCCACTAGACCTCCCATGACCCAAGAAGTAAAGCTCTTTGTTACTGCTAGGTGAGAGTAGAGAGGTTCAGGATCCCCAGCGGAGATTATGTGGAAGGGTGCCTTGTTACCAGACTACGTGGATGAAAGCTTGGACTTCTGATTTGCCTTCTTATCTAATGAGGAGCATTGCGGTGCCTTGTTACAGCCTGGCAAGTACATGGAAGTCTAAGTGACCCACCTGGCCTTTGCTGGCTTAGGTGGGGGTGACAGGTTTTTCTGTGGTGTTTGTCTTGAGAAAAGTTTATTTTTTATTAAGAGTTTTCTGTCATGCTACCATGTCCTTTTTCTGGTCTGGTCCTTTGCTAGGGATGGCAGCTTTTGTTGGGACTTTCTTTTTCTGTACCTGTTAGTATTTCCAGGTTGTCATTTTTCTCCAAGTCTAGGACATATGAGGCAAAAATAAAACTCAGGAAACTCACCATTGTGTTGTTTCTCAGGGCCTGAGCTTGCTAGGCAGTCTGCCACCTTCTTTCCACACTTAAGAGTCTTCTTATGTTTGTTTTATATACAATGCCCAGAAGTTTAGTTGTCGTTAGTAGAAGGAATAGTGAAAAGTGCATCTACTCCATCTTCCCAGAGGCAAATATCCCTGAAAGACCAGTTAACTTTTCCCCTTTATCATGGGCTGATTCTTTTCCAATATATGTAAAAAGTGAATTATAAGAACAGTGAAATTAAAAACCTACAATATGTAACTCCCAGTTTTAGGCTTAGTAGATGTAAAATATCTGTCATATTGCTACTAAAGCTTCTAAATGCTTTCCCTCAGTCTCTGTACTTAGATCTTTATGGACTAGGTGCAAGCAGTTTGCTGTCTAGGGACTACACTTTGATTTGCACTAACTATAAAGTATGACTACTTGGTTCTTTTTGAAATTATAAATTTGTGCTTAGCTATTCAGTTTAGTTTCTTCTCTGTTGTTTTCCTTGTATTTTTGTAGGGATGCACTCAATGTGAAACCCTTTTAGTCCTTAAGGAGAAGGAATGTTTGGGATTGTTTTTAGGGCAGCTGTAGCAATAGTAATGAGTGTTGAGAGTACACCTCTGATTTTATGTGAACCATGTCTCCTGTAATTTATAGAATTCTTATAAATTGTCATAAATTATAAAATAAATTATAAATGCTTATAAGAATCTTCTCAGTCATTGTAATTTATGAATTCTGATGTTGTATAGATAACATATAACTCTTTTAGTTCTATCAAGATGTCTAAGAATAGGCTTCAAAGATATCTTTTGGTTAACAACTTCAACTATGGGGTAGTTACCAAGGGACTAGGTAAAGTCTTCTGGGGAGCCATGATTTAAAGACAGCTCTTTAGGTTCAGATGTCATGGCTCTTGCTGGATTTTTATGTCTTTGGTAGTTATAACTTCTGTGTCACTAAAAAAATGTTTTTTATGTATCAGTTCAGTTTTTAAAAAGGAGTTGCATTTGCATTCCATTGCTTGAGCCATATGCTAAATTATTGGAAATAGCACATTACATTTTATGATTTATTGTTTTCTTTAAGGAGTGAGTGAAAATTTCTCAGAACTTGTAACTCACACTTTTCCATCCCAGGAATTAGTGAGTTATCTATAAGCCCTTCATTAATATTTACTCGTCCCTGTGCATAGCAGGGACTTTAGAAGGCAGCACTGTCATAATGGTGAGGTTGGCCACTTCAGAGACTGATGTCCATCCGCATTTTGTTCATAATAAGACTAATAAGACTTGCAGAGTTTGTTTTAATTATTTTAAGTGTTTCCATGCAAAGGGAACACTGTCTGATGTAATAGAACTGTTGTAGGGAGACTTACCGTGAGAGTTTCAGCTCTTGCCCAGATTAGGGGCATAAGAGAACTAAAGCTGCTTTGCCACTGGGCATGGGAAATGATGGCAAAATGGTCTTGGGAGTGAAATGATAAAGTAGAGGGAAGGAGGATTGTTAATTGTAGACTAAGTCTTTGAACAGGGCTAGAAATCCTTTGGGGGCATTTCTGTGCATGAGATATAAGGACATTTCTGGAGAGAAAGGAGTTTTGTGGTGGAAGTTTTGACTGGGATTGCTCTTGAGTTGGAGGAGAGGATGCGGTCCTCATAGCTTATCAGGTGGTGCTCATCAGCTGGTGGTGCATGCTGCTGTTTGAGAAGGGAGAGCTCAAGGAGTAGAAGGGGAACAGTGAGTTGGTTCCAATAGACTGGGATGTAGGCTATTGATAATTGGAGATGGGGATACAAAACACAAACACAATGTACCAGGCACTAGTCTAAGGGTTCTGCTTACATTAATTCACTTAATCTTTATAACAACCTTTGGAGGTAAATACTCTTACCATTATCCCCTTGTGTAGCTGAAGGAACTGTATCATGGAGAGACGTTACATGAGGAGCTGAGATCTGCACTAGTTCCTGTGTTTGTACCCTTGACATGCAGTCTTATGTTTATAGTCTTAACTGAACTAGATTGCCTTGTTAGGATAGTATGCACAGGGTTGACTGGGGCTTTGAATACCAAGCAGAAGAGTATGGATGTTATTTTTCAAATAGTAGGGAGCTGTTAATGGACATATTGATTGGCCTCAGAATAAAGTTTTAATGTACACATAGGTGGGTGATTGTAACTTTACAAGACTAGAGGTAGGAGATGAGGCTAATGAACTGTCCAGTTGACCGCATATGTAGGAACATACAGGTGCATTTTTAGACGGAATCAGATGTTCTTGTCAATGGATGAAGGAAAAAGAAGTTAGTCACTCAGTCTGTAAGAGGGTGCTGCCATTAACAGCGATGGAAAAAAAACAGGTTTTTTTTTTTGAGGATAGTGAACAAATGTGTCTTGAGACGTGTCCAGTTGCAGGTACCAGAGAGGGACTCCAGGTAGAACTATCCTGCAGGCATCATAGTTGTGAAACTTGATCTTGGGAGGAGAGATCAAGTTTGGAGGTACAGATTAGCAGGAGCAGCCATAAGGTGATGAAAATAGGGAATGGTTGAGAGGGCTAAGAAATAAACCTGAGGGGATGCTTGCATTTAGGATTCTAGAGGAGAAAAAGGTCTTTTGCATCCTTACTGAGCAAATATTACCTGAGTTTCTGCCCTGTTCCTAATATTGTGGATACAAAGAGAGCAAAACAGGCATGTTTCCTGTCCTTGTTGATTATACAGTCTAATGGGGCAGACAAAAATAGAAACAATTAGGTAAATAATGGAGAAATGACATTTCAGCTGAGATCCAGAAGTCAAAGAGAGTGGGGGCAAGAGGATTTCAGATAAAAAGGATTGTCTTATAGAGGCCATGTAGCAGTAGAGACTCATTCTGTTTAAGGAACCGAAAGATCAGTGTGGCATGGGCCATTGGTGTGAGGGAAAGTGAGGCAGACAGAGGGAGAAAAATTGCCATGGACAGATAATGCAGGACCTTCATAGTGCTGTTGAAAGGTTTTGAGCAGAAGAGAGCTGTTTTGAATTTAGAGCAGATCACCCTACTGCATTGTGGAGAATGGGTTTGGATAGGTAAAGGAGATGCAGGCAAGGCCCTGTTAGTAGATGCTTCAGAATGCCTGGACTGAAGTGGGAATAGTGGGCCTATCTGAGGTCAAGATGGCTCTAGTTCTCTCAGCAAGCAGCTCTGCCCTCCTTGGCCCCATAGCGCTTCTTTTCTTCTTTGTCTATCATGTATCATGCTGATACTGTTCATCCATCTGTAACCCTTCTAGACTGAATTACTTAGGCAAGGGTTAGGATCTTCTCTTAAGCACCAGTGCCTGCCACCTGGAAAGTGACCAGTAAATGTCTAATAAAATCACTGTGCTTCCCTCACAGGTGCAAGACTATGGCCAGGGTTTAGACTGAGTCTTCTCTGTTTTTTACCTTGAGAGAGATTGCAGGACCTGGGATGGCTGTGGCAGTGTTACAGGGGAGGAATATACTGTTTGGGCCTGTAAGGCATTTAGAAGGGTTTCCATGTGCTAACTGTTGGAAGGTCTTGATTTCCTCAGCAGGAGAATTACAAGAGGGCAGAGTCAAGAAAGTCATGGGAGGAGACCTTACAAAGAATGGTGGGGCACTGATGGCTTGTGCCATTGAGCAGGCAAGAATGTGAAAAGATTTTTTGCCCTTCCTCTTTCTCTGTTTTCTGTAGTTTCAGCAGAGAGGTAACAGCAGAAATCATATTATAAGGGGGTAGGAGGGAGTGCATGGTGAAATGGTGATAGCAAGTGTAGACCGTTTCTGGAGGAAGTATTATGGACAGGAAGGAGGAGGAGTAGGTAGCTTGCAGTGGGGATAGCTGAAGGGAAATGTCTTTTAGGATAGGAAGGAGCAGAGCCAATTTTTTTAAGCAATAGGGTGTGGCCTGTGAGAGCCCAGTAATCAGCTCCTAGGATTTTGCTGTTTGGGCATGCTCACTCAGTGGTGGCAGAGAATTCTGTTTGTCCGGGGAAGCCAGAAATCTGAGTTTTCCTGTGAAATGTCCTGATTTTTAAATATTGGCAATTCAATTTTTAAGAATCTTGTTTTGTGGGGAGGGAAGGGACAAAAACCCTCATCTTTGGGCTAGGTTTCCTAAAAGCTACCTCAGGAGAAAGGTCTGTTGAGTGTGAAAGAGAGGAGAGGAGTATTTATGAGCAAGGCTGTAGAAAGGGGTGCAATTAAGTGTATGGGTGGAGAGCATTGTCCTTGGAAAGGAGGATGACTGTGAGGGGAACAGAAGGCATGCGAGGTGCAAGTGTGGTAGAGGGGACTTAATCTCAGCAGGAGAGACAAAGTCAGAGGCCAGGATCTGTTGGATGGTCTGTGATGGTGCACACACGGAAAGGGAGAGGAATTGTAAAGAGCAGTAAGGGCTCCGTCTGGCTAGTTAGCATGGGTTTACAGTGTACTCTGCCAACCTTGTCTCAGCCCTGTTTCTCTGTAATACTAATATCCTGGAAGTTGGAGCAGAAAAACTGAACAGTGAGACTTACCTAGTGTTAAGGATTGAAAGGCCGAGGGGTCCAGTAGGTGTGAGGGATTTTTTTTTTATGTGTCCAGTAAGGCATAGTTACAAAGGTTGTTCAACTTTTATATTGGTAACTAATTATGTGAAACCAGAATCCTGGGTTTGGTGGAGTGAGGGGATCTGTGCACGAGACCATGGGTGGTAGCTTGTGTCTGGGTTTGGTTTTGGCTGAGGTATCAGACTAAAGTATTGATAGGCAGGTTGGTGTTGGGCCCAAGCCAAAAGACAGATCACCAGGATGGAGGCTGCTGAGGACAGTGTTAGAAGGCAGCTTGAGCATTGCAGCTGACAGAGGATAGAGGGGGCTTGGAAGTGGGGAAGAAGATGGTGAATCTGGTGCTGGATTTATCAGCTCAGTGGGGAAGGTTATATGGTTCTGTGAAGATGTCTCAGAATATAAGGATAAATCTTTTGGGCGCAGGTCTAAATGATTTTGACTAATTCACAGTTCAGATTTAACTATCACAATATGCTATTGTAATATTATTGAAAATATCCTATGTAAAATACTCATAATAATAAAACAATAATAAAATAATATGTAAAAAGATTTGGACTGGTCTGTTTTGCTTAGGGCAGACAAGGTAGGGGTCTCCCTGGAATTCGCTTTACCCACACCCAGCAGAGATGCTTGATTGCCCGTCCTCACCTGTTCTGTTCTGATTTACTAGCAACTCCCAGACTTGTGAGAAGTGGCAGTGATTACACAGCATGCCATCCCTGGGAACCTGAAAGTACTCACAGTATGACTTTCTGAGTGGAAGGGGCTTGGAAAAGGTCTTCAGATGTCCCTTAAACTTTCTGCAATGGAAGAATGTTCATCTGTTTAGTAACCAGATCTTAAAGCCAGAGGTCTGTCCACTTGCCACCCTCCAAACAAAACTAGACAAAAACAGTTATGAATTTAGGGGTGCTTCTCTCCATCTAATGTCCACATGTTTCTGCCTAAAAATACTATTGTTAGAATAATTGGAAGGTAATTTTTTTGCATTATTAAATATTGGGAATTTTTTAAATAGGAAAAAAAACATGGTAAAATGTTGTGACAGTACCAAAAGGTACACAGTGAAAAGTCATTCTTCTACCCCATGGAGTCTTTGCCATATGAGCATTGCCTCAAGGTTTTTTGTTTTTGGGTGTGTGTGTGTGTATATTGTGTGAATAGTTAAAACATGATGAAGGGATATGGTAACTAAACTAGAGAGGAGAGAAACCACCAGTTGGATTTGCTGGTGGGCATTATTATAAAGTTAAATTTGGGGTGCACTTTGAGAGATGGGAGAAGATAGGGAATGTGCATTTTGGAGAGAGAAGGTGCTATGGAGACCAGGAAAAACAGGAGAGAATTTGTAGAGAATCTGAGACAGAGGTTAGAGTAGACTGCATCAGAGCACAGAGAAGCACAAAGTCACTTAGCATGGGTTTATCTGAGTGGAGCTAGAAAAAATTATTTTCTCCAAAGACTCAAAAAGGAAGTTAAAAACAGTAGCTAGACTCAGATTGGGCAGGAAGATGGAGAAAGGTAGATAAGTCAAAGTAGAGTGTAGTCTAGTGAAATAGAATTCCTGGAATAAATTGCTGAGGACTTTAAACTGGAACCAAGCCAGCTGGGGACCTTTTATACTGTTCTCTCACCTCTAAATGTACACTGTCCTTAAATACTATTGAATTATAATAGAGTTTCATTGTGAACTTGAACTTTCTGTACGCTAATATGTGCTGAACTAGAGAAAAAGGATTCCCCTGAGAGAAGACTTTCCCCTGTGTATGACTGTATGGATAGCACCAGTGAACCTGAGCTCTATCACAGAGCTCTTTCAAAGAGGTCTCATAAAAATACTTGCCCTAGAATTTCACCAGGCAGGAAACTTCCATGAGAGAGAGGTGGACTGTCTTCCTCCCATGTAACTTTGTCTCTCACTGTGGTTCTCCAGATCTCTGGGGCAGCCCTTCACATACATACACTGGAGTAAACCTTATCCCATTGCTTGTCTTAGCCTAATGGCTTCTCCCTACACTTCCTTTCTCTGCACGTGTTTCTAACACTTGCCTTTCTCATCCTCACAGATTCCTCGTTCCATTCTTGAGTCTCAGCATAGTACCTTCAATGCTTTACTCCAGTGACTGATCTTGGGTGGGTTCTTTGGTTGCAGGCAGTAGAATCCAGATCTACCTAACTTAATAAGCAAGAGCGAATTTATTGGAAAGGAATCAGCAACACAGAACTGAGGGACAGCTAGAGAACCAAGCTTGGAAACAGGTGGAAACTAAGGCTGCTCTTGGGGGCTGGAAAAGAATTACAGGAGTGATCTGATCAGGATGTCACCACTGGGATGAATAAACTCCACCTGTTTCTTTCATCTCTGAAAGTTAACTTGCTCCAGATTTCAAATTCCTGGAGAGGACATCCAATGGGCTGAGCCTGGGTCCAGTGTTAAGAGGAGGGATTTACTTGCAGGAACTTCCAGGAATCCCTTTGGTCTTCATAGTGGGAATGTAGACACATGGATATATATTCTCAGCAAGATTATACAAAGCAGGAGAGGGGAAATTCTCCAAAAGGAAATTAGGAATGAGGAACCAGATGGGTGCTGGTAACTTAAAAAAATGTCTCATACAGGTCCATTTTCAACATAAAAAAATCATGATTCTTCACAACATCGTAGTTAACTTATATTGAGACAAATAATCATTAGAATTTATTTAGTGCCTTGATCAGTACAATTTGTACTGTGATCTTAGACCCTTACATGCTGCCCCTTTATGGTCACAACAGTCTTGTGATGGTGGGTAACCAGTGATGTGAACTTATCCAATAGTAGGTTTCTGAGCTGGGTGCAAGCCCAAGTAGTCTGGTGCTCCATTACCTCTATGCTGTTTAAAAAAATAACCATCAATTAATATTTTTTAATGGATTTGGAGTTTATTAATTTTATAGTATCTGCATATTTTTAAATGGTAGTACCATGTTTCTCTTCCCCTCTCCCTCTCCCTCTCTCACTCATACACATACACACTCATCGGATTATGTGATTTATTGAAAAAGAGTTAATGAGGTAGCTCCTCAACTTGCGAGGGCTCCTTGGGCTGTGGGTTAGGCATTACTGGCTTTCCTTGTGACACGTTGTTCTCTGTGGGTCATAGCTTCTCTTCTTCCCCACTGTGATCGTGAGTGGTGAATTCTGAGTGATCTAAGGCAGTCATGGAAGTCCCATCCCCCTTGCTAGTTATTGATTCAGAAATAGGCATGTTACCAATTTAGGCTGAGGAAAGTTTTCAGAAGCCTCTGGGAAAGACTTTTTTCCCCTTGTCTGAGGCATAGGAAGGGGCCACCACTGTAAATGTTATCATATATGTGAATGTGATGTTCTGAGCTGCAGCAACAGTTTTATCAAACTCAAGGAGCAAGCCAGCTCAAGAAGGTGACAGAGCTGAGAGAATTGCACGGGGATTAAGCTGAAACTAAGTTAAGCCAGTCCTGAATTCCAGTCTGTCCCTTGATGAGCAGTTATGTGAACAGTAAATTTGCTTACATTTAAGCACTTGGAGGTGTGATTTCTGTTCACTTACAGCTACTAACATCCCAACTGATGTCTCTGCAGAATTATAGTTGGGAAGAGATAACAAGATTCCTTCTGCTGGATGGTTAAAGAAAACATCAAGATATTGTTAAATAGGCTAGGCTAGCACCCTAGCCTGGCCAGGTAGAAAGTGCATGAATTAGAATCACAGGACCTGAGTTTTAGTTTCTGCTTTGCTATCACTTAACTATGTCACCAGACTTACATTCCCCTATCAGTAATAACAAGGAGGTTGCCATGGATAAGTTATAATGTGGTTTTTATCTCAAGTATCCTCTAATTTTGGAACTGATGAGAAATATCTGGTTAAACTTAATTAGGAGTTAAGGAGATGTTTTTTGAAAAACTGAACCAGCCCAGGTTTTTACAATAATCTAGTAACCTTTAGAGTCCATTTCTACAACTTGTCTGTAAGTAGCACTGCCAGTCTCTTAGGAGTGTTTTTAAAAGTTTTTTCTTTCTGAGGGCTTAAAACCAGTAGCACTTTTTCTGTTTTGGTTTCTTTTTGTTTTTGTTTTTTGTTTTGTTCATTTTCTCTCTTTCTGTTTAACTTTTTATTGTGGAAAATCCAAATATGTACATATAAAGGTAGAATAATATAACGAACTGCCTTATATTCATTTTCTCACCTCAGTGTTTATCAATATTTTGACAATCTTAAAATGAGTAGCTTTAAAGTGTTTATATTTGGCTCTTCTAGACAGAGACTTTTTTCCAGCTTAACTTTGGCCTAAATTAGGTCTCCCTTGCTTTAAGGCTTCACCTGTCTGCCTATGTTTATTTAATACTGTTCTTTTTAGCATCAAAAGAAATTACAACACTGTGAAAACAAGTCTTTATATTAGCAGTTGTGGTGAAAGAATTATGAATATTTAGGCCTTCATATTTGTACATGTCAAGGTAGGATGACTCTTGCCATACTAACATGCAGCCCCCAAATCTCAGTGGCTTGAAATGACCCAACTTATTGGCTTCGTTGCTGGTTGGCTCGGGATTCTGCTCTGCCTCATCTCCCTTTGGGACCCAAGCTGAGGGAGCACTTTGTCTTGAATGTTGCCAGCACTGTCTTGCAGGGATAGAGAGCAGGGCAAATTGTGCACTGAATCTTAAAGCTTCTGTGTGGAAGTAAGCCATATCATTTCTGTTCACATATCACTTGTCAAAGCAAGTCACATGACTAACCCATGTTACAAGGGGATGGAAAAGTACAAATCTACCATGTGCTTTTGAAGAGAATCTGAAATATTTGGTGGGTAGTACTAATGACTGTCACAGGATCATGACAATATAAAATTTCATCTCCCCTTCAACTTTTTGATTAAGCTTAGGCTTCAAGACTTATTTACCCTCATGGAACAAATGTAGGTAATAGATATTTAAAAATGTCATTGTTTTCTTACCTCTTATTTATTAAAGCCACTTTAAGACTAGTTAATTAGAAAAAAATCTGCAAGAGAGGAAATATCAGTTTCTAGATTGGATCCCTGGTTCTTTCTGGAAAATAGACTTTCCACTTTCTCAATTGTTGCAATGTGTACTGGGAAAGGAATAATTGTAGCAGCTTCTTTACTTCCCATTAATGGAAAACCTTTCCCACCTCTGTCCCTCATCCTTTTTTAAGTATAATTTTGGGTTTGAATTCTAACATAGGTAAAATCCCAGACCATATCCTTGGCAAGTGGGGTTCAGGATTCTGGATCAGATATCTTGGTTTGTGTCTTTTGCTTCTAGAGGCTGGAATTTAAAATAGATTCTGACCATTGCATGTGAAGTGTATCAGTCATAGCATCAGCTGTATTTATATTACCTTCCAGAAGAAACTCCGTCTTCAAAGGTTCTCTTATTTGGCTGTGTTTTATACCTCAGAAATGTGCATCAGACCCAAGGCAGCCAGGTCAGTAGTAGCTACTGTGGTAGGACCTAGCTGGAAAAGGTTAAGTAAGGCCAGCGAGCTCCATTCTGTTACTGAGAATTTAAGTTCCATGCAGAGAGAGAAACTCTCAGTCTAATGATGCCATGAGTTAAAAAGCTATGATCATCCATAGGCAGTCTGAGGATGTGATGATGGGGAGGAAAGAGATAGAGCAGAAAGTAGATTGCTTGGGGATGAGAAGAGCAGGATGCAGGCTTCTGGAGTGATGTTTCATCATCATGTAGTTTGAGGAACTACCCTGCTAATTCCTGGTGTTGGGGTCCTTGTATTCTTCGGGGCTTTTGCATTTCTGCTTCGCATAAGTCTCAGCTCCTTGGTCATTTCTGCCCTATCTTTGGATTCCTGCGTTGCTTGCATGTGTTCTGTAGGACTGGGTTTGTTATAAGTATTGGTTATAGAAACCCAGAATAAGAATAGCTGAAACAAGGAAGAGTAGGTGCTTCTCTTTCATGTCTAAGTCTGGACATAGCTCACCATTGGTATGGTAGCCCCATGACTTTCTGGGATCCTGGATGTTCTGACTTGCTGGGGTATAGAAAGCCACCTTGGGTATAGTCTTCATCCTTGTGGTCTTAAAGTGGTGATTTAGCCATCACTTTCTTGTTCCACACAACAGGGTGGAGAAAAATAGAAGGGACATTCTTCTATTTTTAGATAGTCCTTTTTAGGTACCTCTGGAAGTGGCACACAAGACTTCTTTCATATTTTGTCAACTAGAAGTTCACTGCAAGGGAGACTGGGAAGCAGTCCATGTGCTTATAAAAATTGAGATCTAACTGCAGAAAAAAGCAGACATGAATATTGAGGGATGCCTTGCAGTCTGCTTTTATGTGTTTTGAAGTAAACTCTGTTGCCTGAGGCTGTCTCTGTACTTTGGTATGAAAAGAGTCTAAATCATCTCTTATCATTTCCTTCTTTTGTTTCATGCCTATTTGTACCTGAGTTTCTGCTCCACTAATTGTTTCAGCCAAACTAAACAAAGATTCACTTGCTTATTTATGAAACATTTTATTTAGTGTCTATTGTGTACTTTGAGCACACTCCTAGGTATTGAAAAGATACAAAATTGAAATGATGTTTGGTCTCTGTCCTCAAGGAGCTACAGTTTGGCAGAGACAGATGTATAAGCAAATAATAACAATAGTGTGACAAATGGAATAATGAAGCTTCTAATTAAAGGTATAAACTAGGATGACAGAGAAGAATGTTGGCTTTATCTTCCACCTCTTTCTTCAAGACACAGGAAATGAAAGCCCATACTTTGGCCCTAAGTACTACCTCTGTTGGTCCAAATCCAGATATTCTTTCTTATAAGAACTTCCCAATTCTTCCCTGTCAGTGAATAGAGTAAAAGCTTTCTAAAAACAAATTTATATACCTACCACAGTAAAGAGCAATATACATGTAACAGTGTACATATACCTACTGCAGGGCTTTATGTCACATTAAACCCTTCTCATTACAAACCCCAGTTTTCCAGAATTCCAGTTACCTAGTTTCATCAAAATTAAGATTCTTTTGGACATTTTTTACATGATGGTCTTTGACTTACCATTGGTGTTTTGTTTTATTTTAAATTTTATCCTCATTTACTTTTTATCTGCATTTTCTTTATAAGGTGTCTTTCGTATTAGGGTTTTAGGGGATATCGACAAAATAAGCTTAGGTTGAAATGGAATTTTTGTTAAGGTATCATTGATATACAGTCACATGAGCAACATTGTGGTTATTAGATTCCCCCCATTAGCAAGTCCCCACCACATACCCAATTACGGTCACTGGTATCCACATCAGTGGATGTATAAGATGCTGTAGAATCACTACTTGTCTTCTCTGTGCTGTACTTCCTTCCTCATAGCCCCCCTACATTGTGTGTGCTAATCATAATGCCCCTTAATCCCCTTATCCCTCCCTTCCCACCCACCCTCCCCAGTCCCTTTCTCTTTGGTTAGTCCATTCTTGGGTTCTGTGAGTCTGCTGCTGTTTTGTTCCTTCAGTTTTTGCTTTGCTGTTATACTCTAGAGATGACTGAAGTCATTTGGTACTTGTATTTCTCTGCCTGGCATATTTCACTGAGCATAATACCCTCTAGCTCCATCCATGTTGCTGCAAATAGTAGGATTTGTTTTCTTCTTAAGGCTGAATAATATTCCATTGTGTATATGTACCACATATTCTTTATCCATTCATCTACTGATGGACACTTACGTTGCTTCCGTTTCTTGGCTATTGTAAATAGTGCTGCAATAAACATAGGGGTGCATATGTCTTTTTGAATCTGGGATTCTGTATTCATAGGGTAAATTCCTAGGAGTGGAATTCCCAGGTCAAATGGTATTTCTATTTTTAGTTTTCTGAGGACCCTATACTGCTTTCCACAATGGTTGAGCTAATTTACATTCCCACCAGCAGTGTAGGAGGATTCCCCTTTCTCCACATCCACGCCAGCATTTGTTGTTTGTCTTTTGGATGTTGGCCATCCTAACTGGTGTGAGGTGATATCTCATTGTGGTTTTAATTTGCATTTCTCTGACGATTAGTGATGTGGAGCATCTTTTTATGTGTTTTGTTGGCCATCTGAATTTCTTCTTTGGAAAAGTGTTCAGATCCTCTGCCCAATTCTGTATGGTGTTTTCATATACAATAAAGTGCCAATTAGGCCTGGTTTGTAGACTGTGCATGGTGGGCTCAAGTGAATATGCTGTCCAGCCAGCTGAAGAGAACTACTACAAGTTCATGAAACACTATTCATAGCACAAGAAAATTAAGAACATGATGGAATTAAGGAAGTTGGCAATGTAAACAGCTACTGTGTAACAGGGCTGCATCTCCCATAACAGAAATTAGCTCAGTTGATGAGAAACAGTAAGAACCCTTCTATGTTAAATAATTTGAGGGTTGTCTTTCACTGTATTGCTTGCTGTGTAAGGTTGCCAACTAGAATGTTGAGTCCACTTAACTTCAGTTTTTGATGTATTTTTTAATTTGGTTTGCTAATATTTTGTTGAGCAGTTTTGCATCTATGTTCATCAGGGATATTGGTCTGTAATTTTCTTTTTTTGTGGATTTTGACTGGCTTTACTACCACCTAGTATCTAGCATGTAGCCTTTGCTTCCCCTTAAATACTGACCTAGGAGGTGCAACCGTGATGTGGATACCAGCCACCTCTTGGACCATTAGGATAAAAAAACAAATGGAATAATTCCTGTTTGAGAATGATGCCCTTTACAAAATGGCTCTGAAATTTATTAAGTTTTTAACAGATGGGATTCAGTTCAGTAATCTGATGATAATCTGTTGGCCATCTGAATTTCTTTTGGAGAAGTGTCTATTCAGATCCTCTGCCCATTTTTTAATTGGATTATTTGCTTTTTGTTTGTTGAGGTGTGTGAGCTCTTTATATATTTTGGATGTTAACCCTTTATTGGAGCTGTCATTTGTGAATATATTCTCCCATACTGTAGGATGTCTTTTTGTTCTACCGATGGTGTCCTTTGCTGTACAGAAGCTTTTTAGTTTGATATAGTCCCACTTGTTCATTTTTGCTTGTTTCCCTTGCCTGGGGAGATATGTTCATGAAGAAGTTGCTCATGTTTATGTCCAAGAGATTGTTGCCTGTGTTTTTTTCTTAGAGTTTTATGGTTTCATGACTTACATTCAGGTTTCTGATCCATTTCGAATTTACTTATGTCTATGGTGTTAGACAGTGATCCAGTTTCATTCGCTTACATGTAGCTGTCCAGTTTTGCCAACACCAGCTGTTGAAGAGGCTGTCATTTCCCCATTGTATGTCCATGGCTCATTTATTGTATATTAATTGAATATATATGTTTGGGTTAATATCTAGACTCTCTATTCTGTTCCACTGGTCTGTGGGTCTGTTCTTATGCCAGTACCATATTGCCTTGCCAGTACCATATTGTCTTGATTACTGTGGCTTTGTAGTAGAGCTTGAAGTTGGGAAGCAAGATCCCCCTGCTTTATTCTTCCTTCTCAGCATTGCTGTGGCTATTTGGGGTCTTTTGGGGTTCCATTTGAATTTTAGAACTATTTGTTCCAGTTTGTTGAAGAATGCTGTAGGTATTTTGATAAGGATTGCATTGAATCTGTAGATTGCTTTAGTCAGGATGGCCATTTTGACAATATTAATTCTTCCTAGCCAAGAGCATGGGATGAGTTTCCATTTGTTAGTGTCCTCTTTAATTTCTCTTTAGAGTGTCTTGTAGTTTTCAGGGTATAGGTCTTTCACTTACTTTGTTAGGTTTATTCCTAGGTATTTTTTTCTTTTTGATGCAACTGTGAATGGGCCCTATGTCTTATCTTAACATTTTTCCCTATTTGCTTCTATGTCATTTAGCATTAGGTTTGGTTACATCTAAAAGACCCTTGTACCCTTTCTTCACCCCAAAATCGTATTTCAAGAGAGTTTTTCTCTCAGGATGTGGGAGCTATGTGATGTTCAAGCAAAGCATCCTACTCCTGTTGTTCTGCTTTGCAATCCTTAGCTTGTAGCGTGCTTTCTCAAGGTCATTTTATTTTTGCAAAGAAAGCCCTTGCAGCTCCATGCTTTGTGTTTATGTTCCAAACAGGATAAAGGAAGGGTAAGGAGAAAAGAGCCCATTTCCCAGTGGGGTCTTTCCCTTTCAATACTTTTCTACAGCCCACCCAATGATTCCTATTTTATCTGATTGGCTACCATACTCTGCATGGCAGGCTATGTATATTGCCACTCTTAGTAATACAGCAGTTTGATTTTTAAGACAGTAGATAGATGGTGAGCAGCTGGAGTCTGCCAGAATTTAGGTCATTTATATATATAGGAAAAGTTCCAATATAATTGAACCCTTCTCTGTCTCCTCAGAAATAACCTTAATATAAATTCAGTGTATTATTCTCATGCATATTATTATATTTTTATATAAATATGTTTGTTTCCATGAACCATGTCTTTAATATGCTTTAATATTCAAAACTATATAAATGGATCATACTACTTAGCATGTATCCTTGCTTTTTTTCATTGTTAACCCATATTGATGTGCATAGTTCTAGTTTAATTTTATTTGCTATTTAGTATTCTGTTATACAGTTCAGTTTTCAGTTCTATTCTTGATGTACATTTAGGTTGTTACCTTTTTTCTCCCCATTATAAACAGTGCTGCTGTCTTTGTATGTGTGTCAATAAAAATGGGCAAGAGTTTCTCCAGGGTGTGCATGTAGAAGTAGAATTACTGAGTGACAGGGTAGTGCTTTCTTCAGCTTTTCTAGATATTGCCAGATTGCTCTCCAAAGTGGCTGTGCCAGATTGCACTTGGAACAACATTGTATGAATGTCCCCTTTCATTATTCCTTACTTGAGCATTTTTTTTTTTTTTTTGCTAATCTGATGAAGTTAATTTTACTTCCTTGAGTACTACTGTTGCCGAGCATTTTTTTTTTCATATGTTCATTGGCTTTTTGTGGTTCCTTGTCTGTGATTTGCCCATTCATATCTTTTAGGCATTTTTCACTTGTATGTTGTTTGTTTTGACTTGGAAAAGTTTTTAATACATTCTGATACTAATCATTGTTTAATTATTTTTATTGTAGGTGTTAGATGTTTCACCCTAGTCTTTGGCTTATCACTTAGCTATGATTTCTTTGGTTTTGTTGAAAAAATTAAATTTTCATGAAATAGAAATTTTTCATTTTTTCTTTTATGGTTTGTGATTTTCGAGTATTGTTTAAGAAATTTTTCCCTACCCAAGTGTTGCTCTGGGAGGAGGGGGTTTCCTGCTGGGGCAAGTTTTCTGTGAATTTGATGAGACTGAATTAAGGTGAGGGCTAGCCCCCATCTTCTTGCCCTATCTCACCACCTCTCCTACCAGGAGGAACTCTGTGGGCAGGTCCCTGATGACTGGCAGATGGCTGACCAATTACATACCAGGAACACAGGGAGAAGAGAGAAGGGGTGTTTCTTCTCTACCCCTGCCCTGGGCAGGTAATCCCATGACTGATGAGCCACTCTGTCCCTGATAAACATCCCATAGATGTGCTAACAGGCTCTTATATGATGGGTGCTATTAAGGCCAGGAGGGAATTCTGGTCAGAAATCTCCATTTTCCCCACACTAAGGACATGAAAATATTTGCCTATATTTTATTTTAAAGTTTCAGAAGTATATATCCTTAAATCTTAAATCCATTGGTAATTTTTTTGTATGATATGAGGAGTTAGGACTTTTATTTTTACAATTGGATGAATATTAAGTAGCCCATTCTTTTCACAGATTTTTAGTGCAACCTCTGTCATAATAAAGTTTGCGTATTTGTGTGCATCTGATACTAGAGCTGTCTATCTCTGCTTATGTATCACACTGACTTTATTACTATAGTTTGATAAATGGTAGTTATCTCACATTGTTCAAAATTGTATTGGTTTTCATTATTCCTGATCCATGTGATCTTAGGATCTTTTAAATTTTGGCAAAAAAAGATTTCAGTTGGAACTACATTTAATATATAGGTTGATATTGAGAGACTTCTTTAAACCTTTCATATGTAAGCATGCTATTTTTTTTTTAAGTCTGAGCATTTTTTCAGTTATTGGCAAAAGAATTAACTGAATTTTATATGTTGAAATTGTATCTGGTGACCTTGCTAGAAGTCCTTATTAGTTTTTAAATTTCTTGGGTTTCCTTTCATTTCTTTTTCTTTCCAATTCTTAAATCTTTGGGGTTTTTTTTTTTTTTGTGTGTGTGTGGTGTTATGTCATAGCTTGCTGAGGGTCTCTGTTCATTTTTTCTTTTCTTTCAAATCTTCAGATAGTATAATTGCTTTTTATGTGCCTTTAGGGTGAGCAGCCTATATTCTCTTGTCTCTGATCTGCTGTTAAACCTGTCGAGTGAATTTTCCATTTCAGACTGTTTTTCTGGGTTCTGCATGATCCTGTATTGTTGCTTTATAGTTTTCATTTGGCTGATGAGAGTTCTCTGTGTTTGTTGTTTATTATTAAGTTCTTGAACATATTTACAGTAGCAGTTATGTAGTTCTTGTGAACTAATTACAACATGTATGTACTTGTGTTCGATGCCTATTGACTGCTTTTTTTCTTGGCTGTGGGTAACATCTTTCTGTTTATTTTCCTGTCTAGTAATTTGTTATTGTTTATTTGATGTTTTTGTGGCCCAAAATTCTTTTTTCTTTTCTTTCTTTTTTTTTTTTTTACTTGGTGAACAATTCTTACATAGTGAATAGTTCTTATAAGTTCTTACATGGTGGAACAGTACAAGGGCAGTCATCACAGAAACTTTCGGTTTTGATCACACATTATGAATTATAAATAATCAGGTCAAATATGAATATTCATTTGATTTTATACTTGATTTATATGTGAATCCCACATTTCTCCCTTATTATTATTATTATTATTATTATTATTATTATTGTTTTTAATAATATGCTGAAGTGGTAGGTAGATACAAGATAAAGGTAGAAAACATAGTTTAGTGCTGTAAGAAAGCAAATGTAGATGATCAGGTGTTTGCCTATAGGCTAAGTATTAATCCAAGCTAGACAAGGGCAACAAAACATCCATGGATGCAGAAGATTTCTCTCAAAACAGGGGGGGTGAGGTTCTAAGCCTCACCTCTGTTGATCCCCCATTTCTCACCTGATGGTCCCCCTGCGACTGTGCCTGTCTTAGGTTGTTCCTCCCTTGAGAAATCTTACCCATCTCTGGCTAACCAGTCATCTTCCGGGGCCATACAGGGAAATGTAAAGTTGGTTAAGTGAGGGAGAAGCAATATTGTTTGAAAAGGTTAGCTTTTTACTTCTTTGCAGATTTATGCCCTGTGGCTTTTATGCCCAGCATTTGTCTTGAGGTATCTTTACCACTTGGAAGAATTATGATACTCAGTAAATTCGATATGAGGCACGAATTCTATTTAAGGGTTGTAATTAGGAAGGAAGAAGAAAAGCTATAGAAGTAGCAGATGGAAGAAAACATGAGAAGATTGGTTATTTCTTTGACATATCTTCTTGTAGAGTAACTTAAGCATGTATAGGTTTTAAACTACCCATTAAATTGCGCACACACATTAACATAATAGGAATATAGTTACATAACCAAAGCAGACCTACAATTACCAGCCATCTCCAGTGAAGCCAAGAAAACCAGTTAGGCACCCTAAGCATTTGTGAAAACTTATCTATAATATGGTGGAGATTGTCTAACTGAATTTGAATAGTTTGAGAAAAATCAGACAAATTAAAACAACACATTCCTGGGAACTGTTCACATCCCATATGTTCTTTTAACAGTAGATAGTCTGTAGTCTCAAGATTTTGGAGTGCTGCAACTTGCACTTCTCCTAATTCTTGGTTGAGTTCCAACAGTATAGATCCAGTCAAATTTGTTGTTTTACTGTATGTACAGGCCAGCTTAGATATCTCCTCCTTCATTCCAATGGCAATTCCAGGAACCAGTGGGATGAATGCAGCTACAACTGCAACAGCGCCAGGATCTTTGTTGAAGTTTTTTCATGATCATCTTCTGGAATGACTCTTCCAGAGTATGTTGATGTTGGAACTTCTTCATATCGTATCTTAGTTCGTTTTCTGAGTAGCCAAATTAGGCTTTGATCCTCTGTATAAACACAAACAGACCCTTTGCCCATACTTTGATATGCCCTTTATACCATTGTGAAGAACTTATTGGAGGTCACCATACAGGAACTGCTTTTTTTTTTAAGAGAAAGGAATATTATCGGAAAAATGTACTTCCATAGCTGATCATCTGACACCCTTTAAATGATCAAAATTAAGGATATTTAAAGCATGCATTAATCGTTGATTTACAGTTAGTTTTATCCTATCAGGGAGTAATCCCCCTTTCTTTCTTTTTTTTTTTTTAATTATTAATCTACAATTACATGAAGAATATTATGTTTACTAGGCTCTCCCCTATTCCAGGTCCCCCCTATAAACCCCTTTACAGTCACTGTCCATCAGCATAGCAAAATGCTGTAGAATCACTACTTGTCTTCTCTGTTCTTTTTTCTTTTAAAGAGTGTTGATCTGCTGTTGTTCTATCAGGCAGTTTACTGGCTACACTTGTACTCCAAACTGTTTCCCCTGCTTTGGGCAACATCTGATACCTTTGCTCAGTTCTTTGGGTCACCTACCTGTTGCTTCTCTTTGGGGCCTCTGGAATCTCTCCTGTGTTGTGTGGTTCAGGGCTCAGCTAAGGATTGTGATGGAGTTTATATACATTTGGGGGTTCCCTTTTTTCTATGATTTCCTTCTTCATTTTCCAGTTGCTCTTTTGGCTCCAGACTTCTTTTAATGCCACAAGCCAATATGATTGTGACTTCCTTCTTAAATTTAGTTACTCTGCACAATGTAGGCTTGTATCTGCACTCCAGAAAGTAGCTATATAAAGGCAAATCTCACTTCGTATATGGTATCTGTCTTTCAAGGACTTGCTTTTCTCCAGTTTCGGCCTTTTGGTTGTTTTCCAGTGCTTTTAAGTAGTGGTTTTTATATTTTTGCCAGTTTTATAATTGTTGTTCAGAGTCCAACTTCCTGTAAGTCTTCCATGCTTTTAGTTTTTAAAAAGTCTTCATTTTTTTAAGAACTGTTTTAGGTTTACAATAAAATTGAGAGGAAAGCATAGAGATTTCCCACATGCTTACTGCCCCCTGCTCCATGCATAACCTCCATTATCAGCAACACTCACCAGAGTGGTTATTGTTGTTTTTAATCAGGATAAGTTTATACTGACAAATCACAATCACTCAAAGTCAATAGTTTATCATAGTTACCATGGGTTCACCCTTGGTAGTATATTATGTGGGTTTGGCCCAATGTATATGACATATACCCATAATTATAATATCATACAGAGTTTTTACTGCCCTTAAAAATCCTCTGTGCTTTGTTTATCGTGACTTCCACCCCAGGCAACCTCAGATCTTTATTTTGTCTCAATAGTTTTGCCTTTTCTAGACTCATACAGTATGTAGCCTTCTCAGAGTGGCTTCTTTTATTAAGTAATAGACATTCAAGTTTCCTTCATGCCTTTTGATGGCTTGATAGCTCATTGCTTTTTAACATTGAATAATAGTATTTTATTATCTAGATATGCCAGTTTATTTGTCCACTCACTTGCTGATGAACATCTTGGTTGCTTCCAACTGTAGGCAATTATGAATAAAACTACTGTAAACATCCATGTGCAGATTTTTATGTGGATAAAAGTTCCTTTGGGTAAATACCAAGGAACATGATTGCTGGATGGTATGGTAAGAGTTTAAGTTTTGTAAGAAACTACCAAACTGTCTTCCAAAGTGGCTGTACCATTTTGCATTCTGATAGTTAATATTGGGTGAGAGTTTCTTGCTAGCATTTGGCCATTCTAATAGGTGTGCAGTGGTATCTCACTGTTTTTATTAAATTTGCATTTCCCTGATATATGATGTGGGGCATCTTTTCATGTGCCTAATTGCCATCTGTATGTCTTCTTTGGTAAAGATGCTTTCACTTTTGATTTTCTGAATACTTAAGCTTTTGGTGTAAATAGCATATAGCTTTTATTTTTTTTTAAATTCCAGACTGACAACTTTACTCTTAATGGATACATTTAGTCTTTTTATCTTTATTTTAATTACTTATGTATTGGGATATATTTCTACCATTTCATTTTGTGCGTTCTATATTTGTGTTTTTTTAGTGATTTTAAACTCTTTCCCATTTTATTTGGAATTTACTGGTATTCTTACTCCTTTCTTCAGCTTTGGTTTTTAAGTTATACATTGTGTTTTTACTTAAACCACCTTTTACTTTTTACTTTCACTTTCCCTTTTCCTTTTCAATTTTACCTTTTACTTTTCAATAATATTTGATTTTGAAAAGTCAAATTAATCAAATATATCTATCCTTTACCTAAACACAACCTTCTAATTCTTTAAGTTCAATTACCTTTATTCATTCTTATATGATACTGCTTTCCTGTATCTCATTCATTTAACAAATAATCACTGAACTCTTCTGTCATGTGCCAGGTACTATTGCAGGTGCTATAGTAAAAGCATTGAACAAAATAGTCTTTGCCTTCATGAAATTTACAAGATAGTTAATAAACTAATATATATTATGGTGTACATTAGTGTTTGGTGCCAAAATGGAAAGTAAAGCACCAGGAAAGGATAAAGAATAATCTTGGGATGGAGATACTATTTTGTATGTGAGTTTCTGCTGTTGTCAGACATTTCATAAGATTTTTAAGGGTGTAAGTTTGAAAAACATAATTCCCATGCTGGAGGAGCTTGCAGTTTAACCAGAGTCCTGAAGAAGATACAGATATGGGAGCCATTGGTACATGGTGGTTGAAGCTTTACAGCTAGTGAATTTTCCAGAGGGGTTGTGTAGAGTGTCATGCAGCCTGAGGACAGATCCAGAGCACAGTGGGATAAGCCAGTAAAATAGACTGCAAAGAATGATCAGAAATGTTGGAAAACTAGGAATGATCCTGGGAGCCAAGAAAAAAAGATGTATTTTATTTATAGCCTGTCTATTCCAAAAGTAGTTGAAAAAGCTGAGACATAAGTAGAGTGAGTCTGAGAAAGAGACTGGTCTTGGTAGCAGGGACATCAGAGTGACTTGATCAACAAAAAATTTCATTGAAGTGAAGCCAGACTATGTGGGTTGATGAGTTGAGAAATTAGAAACAGAGAATAAAAACTGCATATACAGAAGGTGGTAAAGGAAAGAAGACAGAGTGATAATTTGAGGGGAAGAGGCAGCATTATAGAACTCAGGGGTAATGTTGATGTTTTGGCAAAACTGCCGAACAAAAGCTTGGAGACTTTGAGGACTCCGTGGCCAGAAAATAGCATAGGCCCCTGGCCTGAAAGGAGGTTCCTGCTGGATCTTTACTTACTAGAAACTTCTCCCCAGGATCCCTGGGGCCGTCCATTGTTGACAGTGACAGTGTATTTCCTAGTGTCTGAGTTCGTGGATGGGAGGAAAGATGTACATTTTTTGAAACTGTAGTGTTCTGTTTTAAGATTTGGCATTTGTAGAAGTAAAAACATGGGAAAGCTTCCCTTGACCATTGCTCTTCAAACTACTTAGGGTGACAGTCAAGATTTCCCCTATTCCGAACTATCCCTTCAACCATATCTCCCAGTTTTTCTGTTTGCTGTCCCCTAGACATCCCCTACATTTTCTTACTCCCTGTTTAAGTCCACACTGTTCTGTCCACTTGAAATGTCCTTTTGCCTTTCCTTAACTCAAGCCAATTTTTCAGTCATTCTCTCCTACCAATTTCTGTCCTTATTGCACTATAGTGTCTTATAACTTGGCATCTGTCACAAAGATATAAAAGCACTTTGTAAGTTTTAAAGTGCCACACAAACTTGCCTTGTTCTCACTCCCCCTAAACTGCAAGCTCATTGAGGGACTGAGCCTTTTTTATATTTATGTACTTAATGCAGTGTCTTGCACATATTTGTTTATTAGAGTTTTAGTGAACTAGGGATATGTGATTCTGTGTGAGATTAAATGCTGTGTCTAAAAAGGGCATGTTATACCCAAAGTTCAATTTTGTAGCTATTAAGTTCATATTGAAATTCTGCTTGCATGCAATCGCCTGTAAAAGTAGGTCCTTAATTTGGATACTCTGCTGGTTCACATCTCATTTTTTTCTTCACAGAATACATGTTTGTTTAAATCAGTAAGGTTGCAGGATGGTGTGTTGTGATGTTTTTTACTGTAATAGTAGAATACTCAGTTAAACAATGAGGGCTTTATCATCTCAGATAACAAGAAGTCCAGTCATAGGAGATTTTGGGGTTGGTCTGTTCATTGGCACCATGATATCATCAGGGTCCCATATACTTCCCATGCTTGCACTTTGTCATCCTGAGCATGATGATATGGGGCTTTCCTCATGGCTTCAGGATGGCTGCAGCACTTTATGCTATACAAACAATATCCAGGGGCAGCAAAGTATAGCTTCTCGAGACTTCAGCATCTCTGTGTTGAAGCAAGCTTTCCATGAATGCTTCCCCACAGATTTCCTCTCAGGTCTTATTGGTTGAGATTTGGTAGCTTGCACTGGCAGTGGAAATAGACCAGCCATGGTTGGCTTGGATTGATCAAGAACAGGTAGTCTACCAGAGAGTGATGACTTGAATTCAGTTGGGGGTCTGATGCAGTGAAAAATATGGAACATGGGGGTGAGATAAGGAACAAACAGTATCTGCCATAGGTGTTATCCATATGTCTGGCTTTTAACGTGGAAAGTTAATATCCTAGATTTCTAAGAGGAGGAAAGATACTTCTGTAGTGTTTCCTATGAGTATGGTGTTAGATCTCAGTAATACTTTATTGTCTCACTTGTTCATGCAATTGGCATTACCTGAGCACCATTGTGTGCCAGGTAATTGTGCTCAGCATTAATGAAGTAGCTGAATAAGGCATGGTCCTTTCCTGCAGGTGATGGCTGGTATACAGTCCAGTGGAGCAGGGTGTCTGAGGTAAGGGGGAGGATAGAGTTATTCTGTTATAAACTGACTTCAGGACATTTATTTTTCAACAGGAGATGTGGGACGTGGATTTGGGATATGAATTCACTTGAAAAACCACTTTGGGGTAAGTTGGTGGCTGTAAGTGAATGACTTCAGGGTTTCATTTCTCTTTACATTGGGGTTTTCTCTTCCAGTTTGATGGGTTTCAGACTTAGGTTGGTTGCATTTTATGCCTCATATACACATAAGAGAATGTCTTGTACTAATGTCCCAGTTTAGTAATTTGAGAAATGTAACCATCAAGCAGAGCCCCAGTACTAATTAATTAGTACATTCACTTATTATTAGGGAGGTCAGTTTAGAAGTAGATACTTATTATTTATACATATATGTGTGTATAAAATACTATATTGTATAGAAAGGTACTTATTATGTACTTGAGCTCATCCAGCAGTCCTGTCATGTGTACTGGAAATCACTCATAGAGTTAGTGTTGAATATAAAGTTTATCTCTTAGCCCATCTTTTCTGTACTACAAATGGCCTTTTGAATTCTCATTGCATCAGTACAAATATAAAAGGCTCCTGATTTTTTGTTTCATCTAGAAAGTGCCTCTATTTAATATGTACTGAGTGTGTACTATGGTATATGAATGTGTTGTGCATTACCTCATTTAACTTCGTGTAATGGGACTGATTATAAGGTGGATATGTTTTTCTCATTTGGAGGAATAAAGAAGCCCAGGTTTATGCAAATACAGTAACAATGCTAGGATCACATATAACTAATACATGTTGGAATTGAAATTTGAACCCAAATATGAATTTTTGCACTTGGACTAATAGACACTCATTTCTCTATTAATATGTTGATTTTGTTGGGGATTCCCAAGACCACCCAAAGGTTTCATGATTGGTTAGGAGGACTCACAGGATTGAGTATACAGTCATAATAATGGCTTAGATTTATTACAGCTTAGGGGTACAAGCAATATTAGCAAAGGGAAAAGTGCATGGAATGAAGTCTGGAAGAAACCAAGCACAGGCTTCCAAGAGTCCTCTCCCAGGGAAGTCACACAGGATTTGTTCGGTCCTTCCAACAATGAACTGTGACAAAACATAGGAAATGCTGTCAACCCAAATAAACTCCTCAGACTTAGTGCCAGTGTTTTTTTTTTTTTTTTTGGTATCATTAATCTACAGTTAACATGAGCATCATTATGGTTACTAGACTCCCCCCATCATCAAGTCCCCACCACATACCCCATTACAGTCACTGTCCATCAGTGCAGTAAGATGCTGTAGAATCACTATTTGTCTGCTCTGTGTTGTACTGCCCTCCCTGTGCCCCCCACCCCCTACATTATGTCTGCTAATTATAATGCCCCTTTCTTTTTCCCTGCCCTTATCCCTCCCTTCCCACCCATCCTCCCCAGTCCCTCTCTTTTTGGTAACTATTAGTCCATTCTTGGGTTCTGTGATTCTGCTGCTGTTTTGTTCCTTCAGTTTTCTTCTTTGTTCTTATACTCCTCATATGAGTGAAATCATTTGATACTTTTCTTTTTCCACCTGGCTTATTTCACTGAGCATAATACCCTCTAGCTCCATCCATGTTGTTGCAAATGGTAGGATTTGTTTTCTTCTTATGGCTGAATGATATTCCATTGTGTATATGTACCACATCTTCTTTATCCATTCATCTACTGATGGACACTTAGGCTGCTTCCGTATCTTGGCTATTATAAATAGTGCTGACATAAACATAGGGGTGCATATGTCTTTTTCAAACTGGGCTGTTGCATTTTTAGGGTAAATTCCTAGGAGTGGAATTCCTGGGTTAAATGGTATTTCTATTTTGAGTTTTTTGAGGAACCTCCATACTGCTTTCCACATGGCTGAACTAATTTACATTCCCACCAGCAGTGTAGGACGGTTCCCCTTTCTCCGCATCCTCGCCAACATTTGTTGTTGTTTGTCTTTTGGATAATGGCCATCCTAACTGGTGTGAGGTGCTATCTCATTGTGGTTTTAATTTGCATTTCCCTGATGATTAGCGATGTGGAGCATGTTTTCATGTGCCTGTTGGCCTCAGTGCCAGTGTTTTTATGGGAACACATAGAGGTACCTCTGCCTAGCAATGTACAAAAATTTCAGGCTGCCAGAAGGAAAACAGGTACTCTGCATAATTTTGAGGCACACATGTCAGGTAAGGTGAGTTTTGTATCAGTGTAGGGAACTGTTTATCATTCAAGTTTCCAGATGCTAGCCAAGGGCCAACCTTGCAATCAAGCCTTTCTAAGGATAGCATTCTCAGGCCTGTTATGTTAACTTGTTCCTATAAACTTAAATTAATAAAATTTAAGGAGTTTGTGATTATGATCATTTAGCTTCTGAAAAATAATGAGAGAAGTAGATATTGGCAAATCAGATTGTTTCATGATGTTTGCTTTAGGGGGTCCCATGATTGCCCACTAGTTTGATTTGCCATAAGGACTCATACAACTCAACATAATGCTGTACTCATGGGTAAAGTTTATTTTGTCAAAGGACACAGTGCAGGTACAGCAGGAATAAAGATATGTGTACAGGTGAATGCTAGGGAGATCAGGCACAGACTTCCATGTCTTTCCTTTTCAAGGATCACATGGACATGATTTTCTCTCTAGCTGTGAATTATAGAGAAATGTACAAGATGTCTCTGGTCAGGTAAGCACATAAATGTTATTCAGTTAACTGAATCCAGAGTTCTTATAGGAAGCTGGTCAGATAGTGGCATTCCTGCCATGGGGCCAGCCTGGTAACTGAAACTTAACAGATACCAGATACCAGGTGTACATCATAAATCTTGATGATTACTTTTAAACAGTGCTGACAGCCTGGTACATCCTGACCCACTGCTTCTGACTGTGAACATTCCCAGAGTTTAGTTCTCAGAGTTTGTGCAGGGGTCATTGCCATGACTCCATGCATCCCCCAGAGATTAGTTAGCAAGGACTGACTAAAACAAAACAGATCAACTATGTTAACTCTTTCCTCACAGTGTCCTGTATGAAATAATGTTGCATTTACTTACTGCATTTTTCTAAGGTTGATATATTTAGAATATGATATTCTTAACTTAGAAAAAAATAACTGATAGTAGAAATAGTTGACAGATTCCACTTCTCTGAGGCTAAGTTTATAGATTCTTTTGGTGGTTGTGAGGATTTATATAATGGTGACTTTTGGGTTTCCCATGTTTGTCCACAACTATTTGTATTAAATACAAGGTATATGTTAATGTTGAAGAACAATACAGGACTGTGTTCCATAAGTTATGTTCTCTAAGTTACTTAAGAAATAACTTAAAGAGAGTTAAATCAAGATATTACAAAAATAACCCTCACTTTATGAAGGTCTTCCTTGTGAGAAGTTTTTATTTCTTTATTTTGTGTGTTTATTTATTAAAAATTTTTTTATTAAGGTATGATTGATATATACTCTTATGAAGATTTCACATGAAAAAACAATGTGGTTACTACATTTACCCATATTATCAAATACCCACCCATATCCCAATGCAGTCACTGTCCATCAGTGCAGCAAGATGCCACAGATCCACTATGTGCCTTCTCTGTGCTACACGTTCTCCCCGCAATCCCCAACACCATGTGTACTAAACATAATACCCCTCAATCCCCTTCTCCCTCCCTCCCCACCTACGCTCCCCCACCCCTCCCCTTTGGTAACCACTAGTTCATTCTTGGAGTCTCTGCGTCTGCTGCCATTTTGTTCCTTCAGTTTTGCTTCATTGTTATACTTCACAAATGAGGGAAATCATTTGGCACTTGTCTTTCTCTGCCTGGCTTATTTCATTGAGCATAACGTCCTCCAGCTCCATCCATGTGGTTGCAAATGGTAGGATTTGTTTCTTTCTTATGGCTGAATAGTATTCCATTGTGTATACATACCACATCTTCTTTATCCATTCATCTACTGATGGACACTTAGGTTGCTTCCATATCTTGGCTATTGTAAAAAGTGCTGTGATAAACATAGGGGTGCCTAGGTCTTTTTGAATCTGAGAAGCTGTATTCTTTGGGTAAATTCCAAGGAGTGGGATTCCTGGGTCAATTGGTATTTCTATTTTTAGTTTTTTGAGGAACCTCCATACAACCTTCCACAATGGTTGAACTAGCTTACATTCCCACCAGCTGTGTAGGAGGGTTCCCCTTTCTCAGCATCCTCTCCAGCATTTGTTGTTCTTAGTCTTTTGTTGTTGTTGTTGTTATCATTAATCTACAATTACATGAAGAACATTATGTTTACTAAGCACCCCCCTTCCCCAAGTCCCCCACCCCACACCCCATTACAGTCACTGTCCATCAGCATAGTAAGATGCTGTAGAATCAGTACTTGTCTTCACTGTGTTGCACAGCCCTCCCCATGCACCCCCCTATATTATACATGCTAATCGTAATGCCCCCTTTCTTTTTCCCTGCCCATATCCCTCCCTTCCCGTCCATGCTCCCTAGTCCCATTCCCTTTGGTAACTGTTAGTCCATTCTTGGGTTCTGTGATTCTGCTGCTGTTTTGTTCCTTGAGTTTTTCTTTGTTCTTATATTCCACATATGAGTGAAATCATTTGATACTTGTCTTTTTCCACCTGGCTTATTTTATTGAGCATAATACCCTCTAGTTCCATCCATGTTGCTGCAAATGGTAGGATTTGCCCTCTTCTTATGGCTGAGTAGTATTCCATTGTGTATATGTACCACATCTTCTTTATCCATTCATCTACTGATGGACCCTTAGGTTGCTTCCATTTCTTGGCTATTGTATATAGTGCTGCAATAAACCTAGGGGTGCATCTTTTCAAACTGGGCTGCTGCATTCTTAGGGTAAATTCCTAGAAGTGGAATTTCTGGGACAAATTGTATGTCTATTTTGAGCTTTTTGAGGAACCTCCATACTGTATTCCATAATGGTTGAACTAATTTACATTCCCACCAGCAGTGTAGGAGGGTTCCCCTTTCTCCACAACCTTGCCAACATTTGTTTATCTTTTGGATGGTGGCGATCCTTACTGGTGTGAGGTGATATCTCATTGTGGTTTTAATTTGCTTTTCTCTACTATCTAGTGATGTGGAGCATCTTTTCATGTGTCTGTTGGCCATTTGAATTTCTTCTTTGGAGAACTGTCTGTTCAGCTCCTCTGCCCATTTTTTAATTGGATTATTTGCTTTTTGTTTGTTGAGGTGCATGAACTCTATATATTTTGGATGTCAACCCTTTATCAGATCTGTCATTTATGAATATATTCTCCCATACTGTAGGGTACCTTTTTGTTCTGTTGATGGTGTCCTTTGCTGTACAGAAGCTTTTCAGCTTGATATAGTCCCACTTGTTCATTTTTGCTTTTGTTTCCCTTGCCCAGGGAGATATGTTCATGAAGAAGTCGCTCATGTTTATGTCCAAGAGATATTTGCCTATGTTTTTTTCTAGAAATTTTATGGTTTCATGACCTACATTCAGATCTTTGATCCATTTTGAATTTACTTTAGTGTATGGGGTTATACAGTGATCCAGTTTCATTCTCTTACATGTAGCTGTCCACTTTTGCCAGCACCATCTGTTGAAGAGACTGTCACTTCCCCATTTTATGTCCATCGCTCATTTATCATATGTTAATTGACCATATATGTTTGGGTTAATGTCAGGAGTCTCTATTCTGTTCCACTGGTCTGTGGCTCTGTTCTTGTGCCAGTACCAAATTGTCTTGATTACTGTGGCTTTGTAGTAGAGCTTGAAGTTGGGGAGTGAGATCCCCCCAACTTTATTCTTCCTTATCAGGGTTGCTTTGGCTATTTGGGGTCTTTGGCGTTTCCATATGAATTTTTGAACTATTTGTTCCAGTTCATTGAAGAAAGTTGTTGGTAATTTGATAGGGTTTGCATCAAATCTGTATATTGCTTTGGGCAGGATGGCCATTTTGACGATATTAATTCTTCCTAGCCAAGAGCATGGGATGAGTTTCCATTTGCTAGTGTCCTCTTTAATTTCTCTTAAGAGTGTTTTGTAGTTTCCAGGGTACAGGTCTTTCACTTCCTTGGTTAGGTTTATTCCTAGGTATTTTATTCTTTTTGATGCTATTGTGAATGGAATTGTTTTCCTGATTTCTCTTTCTATTAGTTCATTGCTAGTGTATAGGAAAGCCACAGATTTCTGTGTGCTAATTTTGTATCCTGAAACTTTCCTGTATTCCGATATCATTTCTAGTAGTTTTGTAGTGGAAACTTTAGGGTTTTTTATGTACAATATCATGTCATCTGCAAATAGTGACAGTTTGACTTCTTTATCAATCTGGATTCCTTGTATTTCTTTGTTTTGTGTAATTGCCGTGGCTAGGACCTCCAGTACTATGTTGAATAAGTCAGGGGAGTGGGCATCCCTGTCTTGTTCCCAATCCCATAGGAAAAGCTTTCAGCTTCTCGCTGTTCAGTATAATGTTGGCTGTGGGCTTATCATATATGGCCTCTATTATGTTGAGGTACTTGCCCTGTATGCCCATTTTGCTGAGAGTTTTTATCATGAATGGATGTTGAATTTTGTTGAATGCTTTTTCAGCATCTATGGAGATGATCATGTGGTTTTTGTCTTTCTTTTTGTTTATGTGGTGGATGATATTGATGGTTTTTCGAATGCTGTACCATCCTTGCATCCCTGGGATGAATCCCACTTGGTCCTGCTGTATGATCTTTTTGATGTATTTTTGAATTCGGTTTGCTGATATTTTGTTGAATATTTTTTTGCATCTACGTTCATCAAGGATATTGATCTGTAATTTTCTTTTTTGGTGGGGTCTTTGCCTGGTTTTGGTATTAGGGTAGTGTTGGCTTCATAGAATGAGTTTGGGAGTATTCCCTCCTCTTCTATTTTTTGGAAAACGTTAAGGAGGATGGGTATTATATCTTCTCTGTATGTCTGATAAAATTCCGAGGTAAATTCATGTGGCCCAGGGGTTTTGTTCTTGGGTAATTTTTTGATTACCGCTTCAATTTCATTGCTTGTACTTGGTTTGTTTAGATTTTGTGTTTCTTCCTTGGTCAGTCTTGGAAGGTTGTATTTTTCTAGAAAGTTGTCCATTTCTTGTAGTATTTCCAGCTTGTTAGCATATAGGTTTTCATAGTATTCTCTAATAATTCTTTGTATTTCTGTGGGGTCTGTCGTGATTTTTCCTTTCTCGTTTCTGATTCTGTTCATGTGTGTTGACTCTCTTTTTCTCTTAATAAGTCTGGCTAGAGGATTACCTATTTTGTTTATTTTCTCAAAGAAGCAGCTCTTGGTTTCATTGATTTTTTTCTATTGTTTTACTCTCAATTTTATTTATTTCTTCTCTGAGCTTTATTATGTCCCTCCTTCTGCTGACTTTAGGCCTCATTTGTTCTTTTTCCAGTTTTGATAATTGTGACATTAGACTATTCATTTGGGTTTGTTCTTCCTTCTTTAAATATGCCTGGATTGCTATATACTTTCTTCTTAAGACTGCTTTTGCTGCATCCCACAGAAGTTGGGGCTTTTGTTGTTGTTGTCATTTGTTTCCATATATTACTTGATCTCTTTTAATTTGGTCATTGATCCATTGATTATTTAAGAGCATGATGTTAAGCCGCCGTGTATTTGTGGGTCTTTTTGCTTTCTTTCTACAATTTAGTTCTAGTTTTATACCTTTGTGGTCTGAAAAGTGGTGGTTGGTAGGATTTCAGTGTTTTGGAATTTCCTGAGGCTCTTTTTGTGGCCTAGTATGTGGTCTATTCTGGAGAATGTTCCATGTGCACGTGAGAAGAATGTGTATCCTGTTGCTTTTGGGTGTAGAGTTCTATAGATGTCTATTAGGTCCATCTGTTCTAGTGTGTTGTTCAGTGCCTCTGTGTCCTTACTTATTTTCTGTCTGGTGGATCTGTCCTTTGGAGTGAGTGGTGTGTTGACGTCTCCTAAAATTAATGTATTGCATTCTATTTCCTCCTTTAGTTCTGTTAGTATTTGTTTCACATATGCTGGTGCTCCCGTATTGGGTGTATATATATTTATAATGGTTATATCCTCTTGTTGGACTGAGCCCTTTATCATTATGTAATGTCCTTCTTTATCTCTTGCTACTTTCTTTGTTGTGAAGTCTGTAATGTCTGATACTGGTACTGCAACACCTGCTTTTTTCTCCCTATTGTTTGCATGGAATATCTTTTTCTATCCCATGAGTTTTAGTCTGTGCATGTCTTTGGGTTTGAGATGGGTCTCTTGTAAGCAGCATATAGATGAGTCTTGCTTTTTTATCCATTCTATTACTCTGCGTGTTTTGATTGGTGCATTCAGTCCATTTACATTTATGGTGATTATTGAAAGATATGTACTTACTTCCATTGCAGGCTTTAGATTCATGGTTACCAAAGATTCAAGGTTAGCTTCTTTAGTATCTTATTGCCAGCTTAACTCGCTTATTGAGCAATTTTAGACACTGTCTGGTGATTCTTTATTTCTCTCCCTTCTTATTCCTGCTCCTCCATTCTTTATATGTTGGTTGTTTTATTCGGTGCTCTTTTGTGTTTCCTTTAACTTCTTTTATGGGTAGTTGATTTTATTTTTTGCCTTTAGTTAGTATTTGGTTGGTCTGCTTTCTTTGCTGTGATTTTATTTTCTCTTGTGACATCTATTTAGTCTTAGGAATGCTCCCATATAGAGCAGTCCCTCTTAAATACCCTGTAGAGGTAGTTTGTGGGAGGGAAATTCCCATAACTTTTGGTTGTCTGGGAATTGTTTAATCCCTTCTTTATATTTAAATGATAATTGTGCTGGATACAGTATTCTTGGTTCAAGGCCCTTCTGTTTCATTGCATTAAATATATCATGCCATTGTCTTCTGGCCTGCGGGTTTTCCTTTGTAGGTGACCTTTTTCCTCTCTCTCGCTGCCTTTAAAACTCTGTCCTTGTCCTTGATCTTTGCCATTTTAATTATTATGTGTCTTGGTGTTGTCCTCCTTGGGTCCCTTCTATTGGGAGTTCTATGTACTTCCGTGGTCTGATCGATTATTTCCTCCCTCATTTTGGGGAAGTTTTCAGCAATTATTTCTTCAAAGACACTTTCTATCCCTTTTTCTCTCTCTTCTTCTTCTGGTACCCCTATAATGTGGAAATTGTTCCTTTTGGATTGGTCACACAGTTCTCTTAATATTGTTTCATTCTTGCAGATCCTTTTATTTCTCTCTGCATCAGCTTCTATGCATTCCTGTTCTCTGGTTTCTATTCCATCAATGGCCTCTTGCATCTTACCCATTCTGCTTATAAATCCTTCCAGAGATTGTTTCATTTCTGTAATCTCCTTCCAGACATCATCCCTTAGCTCTTATATATTTCTCTGCAGCTCCATCAGCATGGTTATGACCTTTATTTTGAATTCTTTTTCGGGAAAATTGGTTAAGTATATCTCCTTCTCAGGGGTTGACTCTGTGATTTTGATCTGTATCAAATTCTTCTGCGTTTTCACGGCGATAGAGGTAGTTGTGCGGAGCTGGTGCGTGTGTCATCTGGGAGAACATTCCTTCTTGCTGGTTTGTGGCCTTCCTCTCTTCGGAGATCAGCAACCTCTAGCAGCTTGTGCTGTGCAGCTGCGCATAGACGCGGCCTCTGATTCTTGCCCGGCCGCTGTGGAGTTAAGCTCCTCAGTTGCTGTGGGCATGGCCTGCCTTGGGCTGCTACTCCAATATGGCAGAGCCGCATCGGAGGGGAAACACATGGGAGGCTGTTTATTGCCGTGAGGGGTGTCCGAGCTGCGCTGCCGCCCAGGGTGTTAGGGAGCCCGGATTTCCCTGGGATTCCCAGCTGCTAGACTAAGTGTCCCAGGACGCTTCCATCCAGCTTTGGGGTCCCTGTCCCTTTAAGACTTTCAAAAAGTATTTGCTTTTCTTTGGTCCCAGGGGCGCCGGCTGGGGGCTGCCAGCTGCAGGGAGCTGCTCACAGGTCTTACTGTTCTGTTTCCCTAGTTTTCAGCGCCCCATGCATGTACTGTGTCTGCGCTCTGGTACGTATGGCTAGGGCTGGCTATTTAGCAGTCCTGGGCTCCCTCTCCCTCCCCATCCAACTCCTCTCCTCCTGCTGGGAGCTGGGGTGAGGGGCGCTCGGGTCCCCCTGGGCCACGGCTTGTGTCTTACCCCCTTCACGAGGTGCTGGGTTCTTGCAGCTGTGGATGTAGTCGGCCTGTTGTCCTGTGTCTTCTGGTCTCTCTTTTAGGAATAGTTGTATTTGTTGTATTTTCAAAAATATATGTTTTGGGAGATTTCCGCTGCTCTACTCATGCCGCCATCTTGTCTCCACTCCTTATGTTTCCGAATTTTGATGATTAAGATGTTTTAATGATTCACATACAGTTATTTGTTTAGACTTACGTTTTCCTTTCTCTTAAGTAAATAGGAATGGCTTGCAGATTCCTGTGGGAAGAAACTGCCAAACTGTTCTCTGCAGGGGCTGTGTACTATTCTGCATTCCAACTGACCACGTGTTAGGGTTCCAGCTGCAGCACTTGGTGTTTTTCTTTTTCCCTATGTCCATTTGCATTGGTGCATGGTGGTGTCTCATTGTGAGCTTAATTTGCAGTTGCCAAATAGTGATGTTGAACATCTTCTTGTGTGCTTATTTGCCATCTGTATCACTTTTTTGGTGTTTGCCCATTTTTATTAGAATGGGATTTTTTAAATTGTATTTTGAGTTACTTTTCCAGATGCAAGTCACTTATCAGATACATAATTTGTAAACTTTTTCTCTCAATCTGACTTCCTTTTTATTAACTTTTTTTTGAAGAGCATATTTTCGTTATGAAGTCCAATTTATCAATCTTTTTTTTAATGGTTTGTGTGTTTTATTGTTCTGAAGCATCTTTGCCTAACATAGGATCTCAAAGATTTTTGCCTTTCCAATTTCCCTCTTTTTCTCTATACTTCTCGTTTCCTCCATACCCCTGTCCTCCAAAATAGACGCACACCCACTGCATATCATCCTCATTTTTGAATCTAATTGTGCTGCCTTGGGAAAATTAAATACAAGTAGATACAAAGTTACAAAGATTGACATTTAAATATTCCGGTCTATAAACATTAAAAGACATATATCAGCAGATTTTAGAGAACATAAAGTCACATTTGCATCTTAGATGATGTACTAGCGGTCATACGGTTTACTTTGCCAGTGCCCAAGAGAGGTAGCTTGTCATGTTGAAGTAGCTCAAAATATAAATTTGTACACATGTAGTTTCTCTGGAGAGAACTGTTTTCCATGGCACTGCACTTTGATGCTTTTTGCCTCCCCTCAGCCCAATTACCATAGTTACCACTAGTTGCTCCCTGCAAGTGACACAATGTCAGATACTGAGTAAGTATGATTCTGTGGCAAGAAAGTGATAGTAATGTCCCTGTTCTCACTGCAGCCAGGGAGTGTTTGCTTTGATGAAAGGAGGACTATAGGCAACAGATCAACAGATCACCCAGAGAGGTGAACAGAAATAATACTTTACATTTATAAGTATCACTTTGAATATTTTTGGGTGCTTTTCAGGTTGCAGTCTGACAACCTTGTAAAGTAGGCAAGAACTATTATATCTTTTTCAGAGATAAACTTGTCTGGCCTGCCCTGAATTGTTCAGATAGATACATCTCTGCTCTCTGTCACGGTACTTGCTACATGAAGTTGCCCTTGTGAGAAACTGCTCTGTTGCCCATACGCCCAGTCCTTCAGAGCATCTGCTCTGTTGGCTTTTATTGTGGAACATGTTTGCAAAGTGTGTGTTTCCTCCATCCACCTTAGCTGAGTGCACTTGGCTTGTCTCCTGATGAGCAGTGACAAGCCTTTGAACCTTGGTGTCAGCTGCTCTGTGGGATGACTCTAACCCTCTGAGGTCCCTCAGACTGCTTGAGAGCTCCCCAAGGTGAACTCCTTATGTGCCAGAAATGCTTCTAGTAGACTATCCCAAATGTATCCCCAAATTTGGTGACAGTTCCTCCAGTTATTTCTTACGGTATTTTAACAGATTGGGGGCATGAGAGCAAGGAAGGTGGGTGGTGGGAAATAGAAAATAAAAGCACGGAAGTCTATAAATTTACTTTCAAAGCCAGAACTAGGTCTCAGATCTTATGATACCCTTTTCTTTTCCATTATGCTTTCCATGAGTCTGTTTCTGAATGGCTGGTGATGGTAGCATTTTTAGAATGGGATTCAGTAGGACAAAGGGATGAGAATTAGCCCAATAGGCTGCTGTAGCACAGGTACTAGGAGAATTCGTATTAATCCTTAGACCCCGAGAACCGGATGTGAGTGGTTGAAATGGACTGGAAGTCCCTGGTTTCTTAAATTCCTATGACAGTTAACAGCTTAGCTTCTGCTTTAGCCTAGTAATTGTATAGAAGGGCAGTTATGCCCCATGTGTTTGATGGGTATGAGATAGTAGCTCACTGTTGTTTTACTTTCCATTTTCCTAATTAAAGTGAAGTGAGCATTTTTCCACATCGTTATTAGCTATTATGTTTCTTTTCTTCAAAGTGATTCTTTACACCCTTTACTAACTTTTCTATCAGGTTGTTGTACATTGATTTGTGGGAGTTACTTCTATATTCTTGATACTATTAATTTTTATGTATTTTACAAATATTTTTCTAAGTTTGATTTAAAAATTTACTCTTTATAATAAAATCTCATGAGTATTAGTCTTCCAGTTCATTTTCTAGTTAGTCCTTTTTTCTTTTTTCTCTATAGGTTATGAATGTGATTTCTGATGAAACTGGATTGGAATAATTTTCATGATCTTTGATGTTTGTATATATATTTTAAAATTTTGCATTTGACTTAAAGTGCCATGAGAAAATTTGCATATTGCAAGGTGGTCCTTGCCACCTCCTTGATTTGGGTACTCTTGGATATGTTCCTGCTGCTTTACTTCAGTGAATGCAACAAATGTGATGAAAAAAAGGAGAGAGGACTTCCTGCAGGGGATGGTGAGTAACATTTTATAATAATACACCTGTTCTAATAAGTATGTCACTGATTTTTCACTTAATTAATCTGGATTCTATAAGATTTTAACTTTTTTAGATTAATAATAATACTTGGATTCCTATATATGATGATTGTATTACCAACAATTCTTCAGTGGGTTCTACCAACAATTAAACTATTAAAGTCAGCATAAATTCAATTGTTAAATGTAGTTAGTTTTCTGCAAGTTGATGTGGAGAATCTCATAGTTGGGACTATCAAAATTGTACAAAACATGGGTCTAATGCCATAAATTCAGAGTGGAGCATTAAAACTGCATTATCAAGTATCAAAAGAGATTTCTTCTGTCTCACCATCTTGGTTCTAAGGGAAGAAGTCATCACAGATATGATCTGAAGTTCTTTTGTTAATGTAGATCTAGTCAGCACTTCTAGGAAAGGCTCTTATAAAAATTAGGCTGTAGGATACAGGCTGCAGTATCTAAAATGGAAAAGAAAGGAAACAGATAGATGAGGACCTAGGTTGGAAGTACTAGCATTTTTTGGCAGAAAACACATGAAAAATTGAGTCTTAGACTCCTTGCGTTCAGGCCAAAAAACAAATGCTGCCTTTTATTTTGTTAAACATAATGAAAATGAGTTGCATTGTGAGTCAGTAATTCAGCTGTTTGGGGCTCTGAACTCTCCTGATGAGTTAGACCATCTGGCTATATAGTAATTCTACTTTTTTTGGGGAATTACATATAATAATTACTGTCTTAGCATAAGTTTTATTTGGGTTTGTAGCCACATTTAAATATTCTGTACTTTTATAATGAATGTATCTGGTCCCCTAAAAATTATAATCCAAAAATATTTATTCATATTGGTAATTGTGCCTACTTACTGTAGTTTTATAGATGGGATTATCCAACCAGTTCTGTTTTTCTTCTTGAGAACATTTGGAGAAGTGCTTGGGACTACAGTAAAATGACTGGAGAAGAAATAAAATATATCAAAAGTATGTAAATAGTGGGATTTATGTAATGTGGAGAGCCTTTGGATATAGGTAGTAAGAGAAAGAAAGGTCTAAGATCCTCATAGGTCTCCCTGTTTGAATGAATTAATATGAACCCCTGGAGGTGGCAGCTTTGATGAGAAGTGGGTGGTGAAGGTGGGTTTGGAATATTTAACTTTGGGGTGCCGGTAGAGATGTTCTGCAGTTAGAGAGTGGTGGAGGTGGAGGACATAGGCAGTAATCTAAACCTTGTCTATACATGAGACTGCACCCAGAGTGTGTGCAGAGGTAGAAAGAAATAGACCAAGAGTTAGCCTAATGGAGAGTCAGTAAAAGAAGAGAGGCTTCTCAGGAGGTCAGAGGTAGAGGGAGAAGCCGAGGAAGCATGGTCATGAAAACTGAGGAGTTTATTTGTTGTAATATTTTACCTGAGATGAAGATGTGTTTCTGATATATTTGTGAACCTGACATGCACCATTTCAGTGCCAGCAGATTTGATGTACTTGGGAAGTAGTAGGGACGTGTAGCTTACTCGTTTAGGAAGCTTCAACACAAAGGAAAAGGGGTAGTAGAGTAGTCAAAGGAATGGAGCCAGAGTTGGTTTTCTGTGTATGTATGTATTTTTTTTGTATGTTGAAGGAAAGGTGTAAAATTAAAGGGGAAGAAGTAATACTTGAAAGAGAAGATTAGCAGCAGGTGGGGCAGTGTGGGATCAAACCCAGAAGACAAGGATTATACTTGAAGAGGATTGTAAGGTTAATAAAGTTTGGTAAAAACCACTGGTTTTCATCAAAGAAAAGGAGTAGCTTTTATACAAAGTACAAGATTACAAAGTAAAGAAGAAATGGACTAGAAGTAACAAGATGGAGCTATTTGATAGCATCATTACCTCCTCGAGAAAAGGAGAGTGAACAGTTCTCCACAGGCTCTCAGGGAGAGCCAGATTTAACTCTGGAGGAAAAATGATTTGAAGAAGGGAGACATTTGATGCTAAGAAAGAATAGTTTGAAAAATCTGCTTGATGTGAAGTTTTGGTGCAGAGGAAGCTTAGAGGTTCTAAGTAGCCTCACAGCCCCGAAGGTGCTAAGATTCTCAACAGAGAGCTGGTGAGGAATTGCTGTGGTGCCTCTGAAGAGGTCTTTTGCTAAAGTTGTTTGGGAGAAGGGTGGGTAGGTAATGTCACCAAGGATTTGGACCTTCCTAGTAGAATTAGCAAGTATACTCAGCAACCTAGAAGAATGTAGGTCTCTTTTTAAAGAACACTCAAGGTCTCCAGAGTCTCATTTTCTATGGCATTTCGTAAGCCAAAACAACCCAAAAGCAAAAAACAAATTAGCAGATATGACACTCCAGAATAATTTTTTTGGAATCACATTTCTGGATATTCTTTCAACTGCTATACAGTGCCAACTTGGTGAAATTTGTCAAATTCTGTTCTTTATATTGTGAATTAAGATGTTCTATTTTTTTTAAGTTCTACTTAAAACCTGTGGATAGATTATCCTTATGATAATGCTGGAGGCCTCTTATGAGATTGTGATTGATATACTTAACCGTTTTCTAGGATTTACTTTTACTTGCTTCAGGTAACAGTGGGCTGGTCTTTGGTGATTACAGAGGGGTTGGTTTTGTTTTGTTTACCTGGGAAGTTCTTTCTCATAGTTCTGACAATAGCAAATTTTCTGTTGCTAGAGAATTAGATTGGACTCCTCTTGAAAAAAACAAAGTCAGTGTGGATGATGTCTTGAGAATATGTTTTGCCACTCTTCTTTCCAGGATTAGCTCATTCATTCAGTTTATGGATTTGAATATTTATAGAACAGTCAGTATTATTACAGATACAATTTCAAGTAGAATTTGATCCTTTATGCTCGCACGGTACTTGATTCTCAGGTCATTAAAATGTTGATGATTCAAGTTTTTGTGTGTTTATACTAGAGTTATTTCAACTGGAAACCTTTGAGAATATAGATTATAGAAATTTCCGGTGATTAAAAACTTAAAAATGTTATTAGTATATAGGCTTTCAGAAACTTATAAATTTCTTGAATGTTGAGAGTTTTATATACTGAACACATTACAAGTAAATTGAAGATAAAATCAGAAAGGAAGTTGAAACTGACAAGGATGTTGAGGTATCAGACTTTTCAGTATATTTCATTATATATAAAATTTTGATGTTAAAAAAATCAGGTAATTTGCTGTATTTCATATCTTACATATCTTTGTTTATAAAACTTAATTTCATCTACCACTAAAAAAGCAAAAACATTCCAGTTACTGTAAGCTTCATTCCAATTTCAGCAATGTTAAAATGTGGAAAGAAATATTTTGAAATAGGTGAAATATAATCCATAAAACAGTAAAAATGATAATTCTGTAATAAGAAAATCATTTGAGGAGGGGCTCAAGATGGCGGCATGAGTTGGGCAGCGGAATACTCCTCCCAAAACCATACATAGTTGTGAAAATACAACAAATACAACTATTCCTAAAAAAGACCAGAAGGTACAGTACAACAGCCAGGCTACATCAACATCAGTCTGAACTCACCATCTCACGAAAAGGCTAAGATACAAAGCCGTGACCATGCAGGACCTGAGCATTCCCCAAACCCCAGCTCACCAGTGGGAGGAAAAGAATCAGAGTGGGTAGGGAGTGGGAAGCACAGGACTACTAAAATAATCAGCCCTAGTAATCTGCACTGGGAGCACAGACACACATTGCATGGTGTACTGGACATTAGAGAAACGGAAAAGTAAAATCCGAGATGGAGACTGTGAGCGGGCCACCACAGCCGGCTGCCCTGGTACAAAAGAAAAGCGGGTGCTTTTTAAAAGTCTTAAAGGGACAAGGGCTCAACAGCTGGACAAAATCATCCCAGCATACTCAGCCCAGCAGGCTGGGAATCTTAAGGAACTTCAGGTGCCCTAACAACCTGGGGGGTAACACAGCTCTGAAGCTCCTCGCAGCAATAAGCAGCCTCCCATTCAGTCCCCCTGGCCATCAGTGCAAGCAAACCAGCTGACATGCCACAGCTGCTGAGCAACCAGAGAACAGCCCCACCCACCGCAACCACACAGAGGCTTCTCCCAGCGCGAAGCTAACTGGGCCAGACCCAGAGGCTGCCGATGGAGCAAGGTACGGAAGGCACGAAGGGGTGCTGTTCCTGCAGGGGAACACACTGGGTGCGTCTGTGATCCCCCACAGCGCCCTAGGCTATTTGGAGGGTCGCCCCACCCACTGCAGCTCAGGAGATTATCTCAGAGACTGCCCCCGGTGTGCAGGTAACTGGAACAGGCAACGGAAGCCAGAGCAAGGTCTGGAAGGCACAAAGGGGTGCCGTTCAGGAGAACACACCCGGTGCATCTGTGACCCCCCTCAGTGCCCTAGGCTATCCCGAGGACCTCCTCACTCACCGCAGCTCAGGGGATTGAACCAGAGGCTACACCCTGCACCTGGTTGACCAGCACAGGCAGAGGAAGCTGGAGCAAGGTCTGGAAGGCATGAAAGGGTGCTGTTCTCATAGGAGAACACACCCGGCTTGTCTGCGACTCCCCGCAGAGCCCTGGGCTATCCCAAGGGCTGCCCCAGCCACAGCAGCTCAGGGGATTAAAGCAGAGACTGCTCCCTGTGTGCGGGTGACCAACACAGGCAGCAGAGAAGGGCAAGGTGAACAGCAAGCAGGAAGGGACTTTGTTCTCCCAGATGACACACATGCCACCTGCCTGCGACCACTTCTATCGCCATGAAAAGGCAGAAGAATCTGGTCCAGTCAAAAATCATTCAGACAACCCGAGAGAGAGAGGGCCTGGTGAGATAGATATAACCTATCTTACTGAAAAAGAATTCAAAATAAAAGTCATAACCATGCTGGTGAAATGCAGAGAAATATGCAAGAGCTAAGGGATGAAGTCTGGAGGGAGGAAACACAAATGAAATAATCACTAGAAGGTCTTAGGATCAGACTGGACGAGGTGCAAGAGACTGTTAATGGAATAGAAATCAGAGAACAAGAATACAGAGAAGCTGAGGCAGAGAGAGATAAAAGGATCTCCAGGAATGAAAGAATATTAAGATAATTAACTATGTGACTAATCCAAATGGAACAATATTTGCATAATACGGGTACCAGAAAAAGAAGAGAGAGAAAAAGGGATAGAAAGTATCTTTGAAGAAATAATCACTGAAAACTTCCCCATGCTGGGGAAGGAAATAGTCTCACAGATCATGGAAGCCCACAGATCTCCCAAAACAAGGGACCCAAGGAGGACAACACCAAGACATGTAATAGTTAAAGTGGCAAAGATGAAAGACAAGGACAGTATTAAAGGCCGCCAGAGAGAGAAAAAAGATCACCTACAAAGGAAAACCCATCATGCTAGCATCAGACTTCTCAACAGAAACCTTACAGGCCAGAAGAGAATGGCATGATATATTTAATGCAGTGAAACAGAAGGGCCTTGAACCAAGAATACTATATCCAGCACGATTATCATTTAAATTTGAAGGAGGGATTAAACAATTCCCAGACAAGCAAAAGTTGAGGGAATTTGCCTCTCACAGACCACCTCTACAGGATATTTTAGAGGGACTGCTCTAGCTAAAGCACTCCTAAGGCTACATAGATGTCACCAGAGAAAATAAAATCACAGCAAAGAAAGCAGACCAACCAAATACTAACTAAAGACAAAAAATAAAATCACCTATTCACAAAAGCAGTCAAAGGAAACAAAAAAGAGTACAGAATAAAACACGTAACATATAAAGAACGGAGGAGGAGGAATAAGAAGGGAGAGAAATAAAGAATCATCACAGTGTTTATAATAGCGTAATAAGAGAGTTAAGTTAGATGGTTAGATAATAAAGAAACTACTCTTGAAGGTTTGGTAACCAAGAATCCAAAGTGTGGAATGGCAATAAGTACATATTTATCAATAATCACCCTAAATGTAACTACTGAATGCACCAATCAAAAGACATGAGTAATAGAATGGATAAAAAATCAAGACCCATGTAGATGCTGCTTACAAGAAACTCACCTTAAATCCGAAGACATACACAGTCTAAAAGTGAAGGGATGGAAAAAGATATTTCATGCAAACAATAGGGAGAAAATAGCAGGTGTTGCAATACTTGTATCAGACAAAATAAACTTCAAAACAGAGAAAGTAACAAGACATAAAGAAGGACATTACATAATGATAAAGGGGTCAGTTAAACAAGAGGATATAACATTATAAATATATATGCACCTAACACAGGAGCACTGACATATGTGAAACAAATACTAACAGAATTATAGGAGGAAATAGAATGTAATGCATTCATTTTAGGAGGATTCAACACATCACTCACTCCAAAGGACAGATCAGCCAGACAGAAAATAAGTAAGGACACAGAGGCACTGAACAACACACTAGAACAGATGGACCTAACAGACATCTACAGAACTCTACATCCAAAAGCAGCAGGATACACATTCTTCTCAAGTGTACATGGAACATTTTCCAGTATAGACCACATACTAGGCCACAAAAGAGCCTCAGTAAATTCAAAAATACTGAAATGCTACCAACCAGATCACAAAGGTATAAAACTAGAAATAAACGGTAGAAGAAAACAAAAAGGCTCACAAACACATGGAGGCTTAACAACATGCTCCTAAATAATCAATGGATCAGTGACCAAATTAAAATAGATCAAGCAATGTATGGAAACAAATGACAATAGCACAATGCCCCAACTTCTGTGGGAAGCTGCAAAGGCACTTGTAAGGGTACATAGTATATAGCAATCCAGGCCTATTTAAAGAAGGTAGAACAATCCCAAATGAATAATCTAAAGTCACGATTATTGAAACTGGAAAAAGAAGGAAGGACATAATAAAGATCAGAGAAGAAGTAAATAAAATTGAGAAGAATAAAACAATAGAAAAAAATCAATGAAACCAAGAGCTGGTTCTCTGAGAAAAGAAACAAAATAGATAACCCCCTAGCCAGACTTATTAAGAGAAAAAGAGAGTCTACACACATAAACAGAATCAGAGAAGAGAAAGGAAAAATCGCAACAGACACCACAGAAATACAAAGAATTATTAGAGAATACTATGAAAATCTGTATGCTAACAAGCTGGAAAACCCAGAAGAAATGGACAACTTCCTTGAAAAATACACCCTTCCAAGACTGACCAAGGAAGAAACAGAAAATCTAAACCAACCAATTACCAGCAACAAAATTGAATTGGTAATCAAAAACTACCCAAGAACAAAACCCCTTGGCCCAGTGGTTTCACTGCAGAATTTTATCAGACATACAGAGAATACATAATACCCATTCTCCTTAAAAGTGTTCCAAAAAATAGAATAGGAGGGAATACTTCCAAACTCATTCTATGAAGCCAGCATCACTCTAACACCAAAACCAGGCAAAGAATCCACCAAAAAAGAAAATTACAGACCAATATCCCTGATGAACGTAGATGCAAAAATACTCAACAAAATATTAGCAAATGGGATTCAAAAGTACATCAAGAGGATCAAACACCATGATCAAGAGGGATTCATCTCAGGGATGCAAGGATGGTACAACATTTGAAAATCCATCAACATCATACACCACATCAATAAAAAGTACGAAAACCACATGATCATCTCCATAGATGCTGAAAAAGCATTCGAAAAAATTCAACATCCATTCATGATAAAAACTCTCAACAAAATGGGTGTAGAGGGCAAGTACCTCAACATAATAAAGGCTATATAAGATAAACTCACAGCCAGCATAATACTTAACAGTGAGAAGCTGAAAGCTTTTCACCTTAGATCAGGAATAAGACAGGGTTGCCCACTCTCTCCCTGTTATTCAACACAGTACTGGAGGTCCTAGCCACGGCAATCAGACAAAACAAAGAAATACAAGACATCCAGATTAGTAAAGAGGAAGTGAAACTGTCACTATTTGAAGATGACATGGTACTGTACATTAAAAACCCTAAAGACTCTACTCTAAAACTACTAGAACTATTATCTGAATTCAGCCAAGTTGCAGGATAAAAAATTAATTCACAGAAATTTGTTGCTTTCCTATACAGTAATGATGAATTAGCAGAAAGAGAAATCAGGAAAACCATTCCATTCACAATTACATCAAAGAGAATAAAGCACCTAGCAATAAACCTAACCAAGGAAGAGACCTATACCCTGAAAACTACAAGATACTCCTAAGAGAAATTAAAGAGGACACTAACAAATGGAAACTCATCCCATACTCTCGGCTAGGAAAAATTAATGTCAAAATGGCCATCCTGTGTAAAACAGTCTACAGATTCAATGCAATCAGTATCAAACTACGAACAGCATTCTTAAACGAACTGGAACAAATAGTTCTAAAACTCATGTGGAACTACAAAAGACCATGAATCGCCAAAGCAATCCTGAGAAGGAAGAATAAAGCAGGGGGGATCTCGCTTCCCAACTTCAAGCTCTACTACAAAGCCACAGTAATCAAGACAATTTGGTACTGGCACAAGAACAGACCCACAGACCAGTGGAAAAGAATAGAGAGTCCAGATATAAACCCAAATATATATATGGTCAATTAATATACAATAAAGGAGCCATGGACATAGAATCGGGAAATGACAGCCTCTTCAGCAGCTGGTGTTGGCAAAACTGGACAGCTACATGTAAGAAAATGAAAGTGGATCATTGTTTAACCCCATACACAAACATAAATTTTAAATGGATGAAAGTCTCTGAATGTAAGTCATGAAACCATAAAACTCTTAGGAAATAAGCATTGTCCGAAACATAAGCAACTTCTTAATGAACGTATCTCCCCAGGCAAGGGAAACCAAAGCAAAAATGAACAAGTGGAACTATATTCAAGCAGAAAAGCTTTTGTAATGCAAGGGACACCATCAGTAGAAGAAAAAGACATCCTACAGTATGGGAGAATATATTCGTAAATGACATATCTGATAGAGGGTTGACATTCAAATTACATGAAGAGCTTACACACCTCAACAAAGAAAATGCAAATAATCCAATTATTACCTGGGTAGAGGAGCTGAACAGACAGTTCTCCAAAGAAGAAATTCATATGGCCACATCGCTAATCATCAGAGAAATGCAAATTAAAACCACAATGAGATATCACCTCATACCAGTAAGGATGGCCACCATCCAAAAGGCAAACAACAACAAATGTTGGTGAGGATGTGGAGAAAGGGGAACCCTCCTGCACTACTGGTGGGATTGTAAATTAGTTCAACCATTGTGGAAAGCAGTATGGAGATTCCTCAAAAAACTCAAAATAGAAATACCATTGATCCAGGAATTCCACTCCTAGGAATTTACCCTAAGAATGCAGCAGCTGAGTTTGAAAATGTCATATGCACCCCTATGTTTATGTCAGCACTATTTACAAGAGCCAAGAAATGGAAGCAACCAAAGTGTCCGTGAGTAGATGAATGGATAAAGGTGTGGTACACATACACAATGGAAGATAATTCAGCCATAAGAAGAAACAAATACTACCATTTGCAGCAACATGGATGGAGCTATAGAGTATTATGCTCAGTGAAATAAGCCAGGCAGAAAAAGACAAGTATCAAATGATTTCATTCATCTATGGAGTATTACTACGAAGAAAACACTGAAGGAACAAAACAGCAGCAGACTCACAGAACCCAAGAATGGACTAACAGTTACCAAAGGGAATGGGACTGGGGAGCATGGGTCAAAAGGGATGGATCAGGGGAAAAGGGGGGCATTATGATTAGCAGACACAATGTAGGGCGGGCACAGGGAGGGCTGAACAACACATAGAAGACAAGTAGTGCTCCTATAGCATCTTACTTCGCTTATGGACAGTGACTGTAATGGGGTATGTGGTGGGGACTTGATAATGGGGGGAGTCTAGGAACCGTCATGTTGCTGGTGTAATTGTAGATTAATGATACCAAAAAAAATGATTTGAGAGAAATTACATTAGCCTTTTTTTAGTAATTTGTACTGAAAAGTTTATCATAACTTTGTACTACCTCTATCTCTACTTTCTCTACTAAAGTACAATTTAGATATTTGTAAGATTTATTAAAATACCTTCAAAGTTAATGTCATGTAAGGTTTGTGTGTCGTAATCTTTCTTGGCATTCTGACTGAACCTTTAGTTTTCCTGGAAATTAAATTTTCTAATTCATAGCACTTAGTGCATTGTGTTGTAAATGATGCTTAACTGAAGAATGTTTGTTCTCACATAATAGTAGTCACTCCCCTGTCAAAGTTGATTTGATTCTTAGTCTTGAACTGCATATAAAGTTTCCCACCAAGCAATTTTTTTTCAGTTGCAGAGTGGTGTCCAAACCCCATTTCAGTTGCTTTCTAACAAAAATTTCACTGAATTCACTTTTAATTTACATAAGAGCTGGTAAGCAGAGTATATGGAAAGTTAATGTTTATGATTTTTTAACTGAAGTGTCGTTGATACACAGTCCTGTATTAGTTTCAAATGTATAACACAGTGGTTCAAAAGTGACCCATATTATTAAATCCTCACCCCCTTTAGTGCAGTTACTATCTATCAAATTGTAAGATGTTACAGAATCATTGGCCATATTCTCTATGCTGTGCTACTGTCCCTGTGACCAACTTATACTGTGATTGACAATTACTGTGTCCCATTATTCACCTCCCTGTCCGTCTCCTCCTTCATAACCGTTAGTCACTTATCAGTGTCTGTGACTCTGCTGCTGTTTTTTCCCTTTGTTTTGTTTTGTTTTTGTATTCTGCAAGTAAGTGAAGTTATATGATATTTCTTACTTTCTCCACATGGCTTATTTCACAGAGCATAAATCCTCTAGATCCATCCATGTTGGTGCAAATGGCAGGATCTCTTTCCTTTTCTTGGCTGCCTAGTATTTCACTGTGTATATATACCACATATTCTTTATCCATTCACCTATTGATGGACACTTAGGTTGCTTCCATATCTTGGCTATTGTAAATAGTGCTGCAATAAACATAGGGGTGCTTATATCTTCTTACAGCAGAGATTTTTTTTTCTTTGGGTAAATTCCTAGATGTGGAATTACTGAGTAAAATGGTATTTCTGTTTTTAGTTTTTTTAGTTTTTTTGAGGAACCTCCACACTGCATTCCACAGCGCTTTAACAAATTACATTCCACCAACTCTGTAGGATGATTCCCATGTCTCTGCATCCTAGTGAGCATTTGTTGTTTCTTGTCTTCTGGATAGTGGCCATTCTAACTGGTATAAGGTGATATCTCATTGTGGTTTTGATTCATAGTTCCCTCATGATTAGCATAGTGGAGCAGCTTTTCATGTGCATGTTATCCATTTCTATTTTTTCTTTGGAGAAATGTCTATATGTTCTCCACCCATTTTTTAATTGGGTCGTTTGCTTTTTTTGGTGTGGAGGTATATGAGTTCTTTATATATTTTAGATATTAACCTCTTATCTGATGAGTCATTTATGAATACATTCTCATATACTGTAGGATCCTTGCTAATGGTGTTCTTTGCTGTACAGAGGCTTTTTAGTTGGATGTACTCCCACTTGTTCATTTTTTATTTTGTTTCCCTTGCCTAAGGAGATGTGTCCAGGAAAAATATGCCCTTTCCTATGTTCAGATTTTTGCCTATGTTTTCTTCTAAGAGTTTTATGGCTTCATGACTTACATTCACGTCTTTGATCCATTTTGGCTTTACTTTTGTATATGGAGTTAGACAGTAATCCAGTTTCAGCCTGTTAAATGAAGCTGTTCCATTTTCCCAACAGTTTTCCAGATGAAGAGGTTGTTTTTTCCCCATTATATATTCATAACTCCTTTATCATATATTAATTGACCATATGTATGTGGGTTTATATCTGGGCTGTCTGTTGTGTTCCATTGATCTATGGGTCTGTTCTTGTGCCAGTTCCAAATTACTTTGATTACTGTAGCTTTGTGGTAGAGCTTGAAGTCAGGGAGCATAATTCTCCCAGCTTTGTTCTTCCTCAGGATTTCTTTGGCTATTCAGGGTCTTTTGTGGTTCCATATGAATTTTAGAACTATTTGTTCCAGTTCGTTTAGAAGAATTTGTTACAACATTGAAGAAGATGTTGGTATTTTGCTAGTGATTGCATTGAATTTGTAGATTACTCTAGGCAGGATAGCCATTTTGACAATATTAATTCTTTCTATCCATGAGCACAGGATAGATTTCCATTTTTTTTCAGTCTTTCACCTCTTGGTTAGGTTTATTCCTAGGTATTTTATTCTTTTTGATGCAATTGTAAATGGAATTCTTTCCCTGATTTCTCTTTTTGCTAGTTTGTTGTTAGTATATAGGAATGCAACAGATTTCTGGGTATCTATTCTATATCCTGCAACCTTGCTCAATTCAGTTATTAGTTTTAGTAGTTTTTTGGTGGAGTTTTTAGTGTTTTCTATGTATAATATGTCATCTGCAAACAGTGAGAGTTTATCCCCTTCCTTACCAATTTGGATGACTTTTACCTCTTTGTTTTGTCTTCTTGCCTTGGTTAGGACCTCTAGTACTATGTTGAATAAAAGTGGGGAGTGTGGACATCCTTGTCTTGTTCTTATCTTAGAGGAAAAGCTATAAGCTTTTTCCTACTAAGTATGATTTTGGCTATGGACTTTGTTATGTTGAGGTGTGTAACCTCTAAACTTATTTTGTTGAGAGTTTTTATCATGAATGGATGTTAAATTTTGCCAAATGCTGTTTCCGCATCTTGCGATGATCATGTGGTTTTTACCCCTCTTTTTGTAATGGGGGTGTCACACTGATTGATTTACAAATATTGTACCATCTTCGCATCCATGGAATAAATCCCACTTGGTCATGATAGATGATCTTTTTGATGTTTTTGAATTCAGTTTGCTAGTATTTTTTGAGGATTTGTACATCTATGTTCATCAGGGATATTGGTCTATAATTTTCTTTTCATGTGGTGTCTTTCTCTGGTTTTGGTACTAGAGTGATGCTGGCCTCATAGAATGAGGTTGGAAATATTCCCTCTTCTGATTTTTGGAATATGTTAAGAAGAGAGAGGTATTATCTCTTTTAAAATTTTTGGTAGAATTTATCCCTGAAACCATCTGGAACTGGTATTTTATTTTTACAGAATTTTTTGATTAGCAGTTCAATTTCATTGCTGGTAATTGGTCTCTTCAGATTTTCTGTTTCTTCCTGGCTCATTATTGGAGGGTTGTATTTTTCTAGGAAGTTGTCCATTTCTTCTAGGTTGTCCTATTTATTGGCATATAATTTTTATTAATATTCACTAGTAATGTTTTGTATTTCTGTGGTATCCATTGTGATTATTTTCTTCATTTCTCATTTTGTTTATCTGTGTACTCCCTCTTTTTTTCTTGGTAAGTCTGGCTGGTGGTTTATGTATTTTATTTTTTCAAAGAACTAGCTCCTAGTTTCACTAATTTGTCTTTTGTTCTTCTCTATTTTATTTATTTCTGTACTGATCTTTATTATTTCTCTCCTACTAACTTTGGGCTTTTATATGTTGTTTTTCTAGTTTCGTTAACTGTGAGTTTAGACTATTTTTTGGGTTTGTTGTTTCTTGAGGTAAGCCTATATTGCCCTATACCTCACTCTTACAACTGCTTTTGCAGCATCCCACAAGTTTTTGGACTGTTGAATTTTTGTTTTCATTTGTCTGCATATATTGCTTGATTTCTGTTTTAATTTTTTCATTGATCCATTGATTATTTCAAAGCATGTTGTTTCGCCTCCAGGTGTTCATGAGCTTTTTTGGTTTTCTTTGTGTAATTTATTTCTAGTTTTATACCGTCATGGTCTGAGCAGTTGCTTGATACAATTTCAATCTTTTTGAATTTATTGATGCTCTTTTTGTGGCCCAGTATGTGATCTGTTCTGGAGAACTTTCCATGTGTACTTGAAAAAATGTGTATCCAGCTGCTTTTGAGTAGAATGTTCTGTAGATAGTCTGTTAAGTCCATCTGATCTACTGTATTGTTCAGTGCCTCTGTTTTCTTTAGCTTCTATTTGGTTGATCTTTCCCTTCATTTGAGTGGTGTGTTAAAGTCTCCTGAAGTGAAGGTGTAATCTGTTTTAGCCTTTAATTCTGTTAGTATTTGCTTTACAGATTTAGGTGCTCTTATTTATGTTGGGTACATAGATATTTACAATGGTTGTATTCTCTTGTTAATCCCTTTATCACTATGTAATGTCCTTCTTTGTGTCTTGTTACTTTCATTGTTTTGAAATCTATTTTATCTGATAAAAATACTGCTGTTCCTACTTTTTTCATCCTTTCACTAGTCTGTATATGTCTGGGTCTCAAAAGAGTCTCTTTTAGGCCATGTGTAGATGGGTAATGTTTCTTTTTCCATTGTGCCACTCTTTGTCTTTTGATTGGTGTATTCAGTCCATTTATATTTAAGGGTAATTATTGATAGGTATGTACTTATGCCATTTTATTAATTGTTTTATTTTTTTTATAGCTCCTGTCTGTTCCTTTCTTCTTCTCTTATATTCGTCTTTTGTTATTTGATGGTTTTCTTTAGTGTTGTGATTAGATTTCTCTTTAAATTTTTTTGTGTATCTATTGTAGGCTTCAGTTTTGTGGTTACCAAAGGTTGAAGGATAGGTGTCTGACTATATAACAGTCTATATTAAGTTGCTGACTGTTCTATTTCAAACACCACCTAAAGGTACTATTTTCTCCTGCTATTTCTTGCTCCACGATTTATGTATCAGATGTCATAACCTGTCCCTTGACTAATTTTGTGTATAGTTGATCTTGCTTTTGTTTTAATTTTGTACTTGCTTGTGAATTAATTCATCTACTACCTTTACTGTGTTTTTTTTCACTGGTGAAAGCTATTTAGCCTTAGGAACATTTCCATCTACAGCAGTCCCTTTTAAATATCCTGTAAGGCTGGCTTAGTGATGTTGAATTCCTTCAACTTTTGTTTATCTGGGAACTGTTTAATCCCTGCTTCAAATTTAAAAATAATGTTGCTGGTTAAAGGATTCTTGGTTGGAGATCCTTTTGTTTCAGTAGATTAAATATTTCATGCCCCTGCCTCATGGCCTGTAAAGTTTTTGCCAAGAAGTCTGCTGATAGCCTAATGGGGTTTTCTTTATAAGTATCTTCTTTCTCTGCCTACTTTCAGTACTCTCTCCTTATCCTTAATCCTTTTCTGTTTAATTATTATATGTCTTGATGTTGTCTTCCTGGGCTTCTTTTGTTAGGGGCTTTCTATGCTTCCATGACCTGTGTGTTTATTTCCTTCTCCAGACTGAGGAAGTTTTCAACAATTATTTCCTCAAAGATACTTTCTATCCCTTTGACTCTCTTCTTCTGGTATCCCTATTGTGAGAATATTGTTACATTTGGATTGGTCACAGGGCTCTCTTATCATTCTTTTATTCCTACAGATATTTTTTCTCTCTGTTCCTCAGCTTTGTTGTGTTCCTCTTCTCTGATTTCCATCTCATTGCCTGTCTCTCTATTTGCAGTAATCTACTATTCATTCCCTACATTGTATATTTTATTTCAGTTGCTGTTTTTTTCAGCTCCGAGTGCCTCTTTTTCAGCTCTTCTCTCTTTGTTGAAGTCCTCCCTGTGATCTTGAATATTTTTCTGTAAATCAGTGAGCATGTTTATGACCTTTACTTTGAAATCTTTATTAAGAAGATTGGTAATCTCCATTTCATTTAGCCCTTTTTCTGATGTGTTGTCCTGTAGTTTTGTTTGGAACATATTTCTCTGCCTCCTCATTTTATTAGGGTTTCTGTGTTTCTTCCTTTGTATTAGATGGCTCTGCTGTGCTTCCTGGCCTATAGAGTAACATCTTTATGAAGGAGGCTACCTATGGTGCCCAGAAACTCAAGACTCTTTACTCTCCGGTGCCTGGTTCTACTTTGTGGGAGCCTCATCGGTTTGTGTGCAATGGGCAGGACCACCTTTTTGTCTGTCTGTAATGCCAGCATTTTGCTTCAGCTGCCGTTGTGATCCGACCAGAAACCTGCCTTACAGCAATGGTGTAGCTTCAGGGTTAATGGAATAGGTGGGCCAATGTGCTGCTTTCGGACAGTGTGGGACCTGCTGCACCAGGCAGACACCCACTGGAGGGAGTTCTTGGGGATGGGTGCTGCAAGGCATCTCCCTTTTTGGGTTGAAACATGGTGTGGAAGCTGGAGAGTCTCCTTCTGCCTGCAAGGCAGCAAATCTGATGTTGCTGCTGGACCACGTGGGTTTGCTCACTGACAGTATGTGAAGGTAGGAGCCTCTGGGCTGTGTTGCCGAGGAGGACAGAGTGTCTGGGGCTCTTGAGAGTTTCCAACCTCTGGGCTAAGAGAGGTTGGTGAGGTATCAACTACCTGCCCTTTCTTCTGAGGAGAGAGCTCCATTCCACCCTCTCCCCTCTATCCCCCTCCAAATACACACACTGCTGGCAAGTCTTTCAAACTGCTGCCTCTGCTTTGGGTCTCAGGCCCAGCAGAACATGCTTCTCCTCCACAAGTGGCTGGAGTCTCAACCTCCCAGAATTTACAAGCTGTCCCTGGTGTTCAGCCCCGCTAAATACCAGAACCCAATTAATGTGGACTTTGTGCTTCTGGAGCAGATTCCAGGGCCAGGTGTGCAGCATTCCTGAGGTCCTGTGCCCTCCCCTCTGGTCCTCTTTCTCCCACCTGTGGTCTGGGGTGGGGTGTGTGCTTGGGTCCTGCTCAGTTGTGGCTCTGCCACTTTACCCTTTTCTGTGTAGTCTTCAATTATTCCCCAGGTGTAGGTGGTCTCTGTTCTGCAGTCTTCAGGTCATTTTAAGGTTTAGTTGTACTTGCTATATTTTCTTGTTTTATGTGTATTAGGGAGGTTCCACCTTTGCCTTCCTATACCGCCATCTTTTTCTCCTCTCTACCATCTTTTTTCTTTTTTTGAACAGTGCAAGAGTGGTGCTGAGAGGGCACCTCTCATATTTATTGATCAAATGGTTGTTAACAACAATAAAATTCTGTATAGGGGACTCAATACATAACCGTTAATCAACCCCAAGCCTAACTTTCAACAGTCTCCAATCTTCTGAAGCATAACGAACAAGTTCTTACATGGTAAACAATGCAAGGGCAGTCATATCGCAAAAACTTTCTGTTTTGATCACACATCATGAACTATAAACAATCAAGTCAGATATGATTATTCATTTGATTTTTATACTTGATTTATATGTGAATCCCACAATATCATACAAATAGTCCACAATATTATTTACCATCTTTTTTATTAGTTACTTTTAATACTGGAAGTGCCTTAGTAGTAAAAATATATTCATTATCCACATGCATTTTATCTCATCTTGTTTGCTGAAGAAAACTAGTTGCTAGTCAGTTTACTTCTTCAGGATGTTATATATCTCTGAGTGAGAGTCCTTTGGTGGATTCTGTAAATCATGCAGTAGCCATATAACTTGTTAATGGCAATTTTAAACGTGGCTGTAAAATCTCATGTGTACCAATAGACTAAAATATATAATGTGGGCACTATAAAAGATATTCAGATTATTAATAAGTACCACGTGCTCATATTAGCAAAATATTGCAGCAGCAGGATTGTATATATTATACAGTTTTGCCTGATTTCTTTAAGAACTCATGGCCAGGGTTTTATTTCATATGATGGGTAAGATTTTAACTTCCTGTTCATATAATCTCTTATGGTTAAGCAATCAAGTTTACTTAGTAGTTCTTATAGTAATAATTTCATGAGCCCTCCTTCATGTTTCCCCAATTTCCATGGAAAATTTCAAACATAAACAAAAATAAGGAAAATAGAAAATTAAATTCTTATGTATTTATCATCTGGTTTCAACAGTTATCAATCCAAGGCTAGTATTGTGGCACATGGATACACAGATAGCTCTTTTTTTTGTCCTCCCCCTTTCTCTTTTTGGTTGTTGCTGAAGAAGGGGAAATTAGGTTTTTCTCTTTTCCAGCTTCCCACAGTTGGCATTTATATCCCTTCAATTCATGTCCTTCTGGCCCTCTATTTCCTGCAAGTTGGCAGGTAGGTTCAGAGGCTTGATCAAATTTAGGACCCCACCCCCAGCAAAATTTTGTTATAGATGGCATTCTGTATAACTCAGTGCTCTTATTTTTAAAACTGAGTAGCGTGAAAACGTTAACATTTTAACTTTCCTTTAAAACATCATTTTATACTAAAATAGGGCACAGATAGCTGAAATATTTATAATTAGGGCCACTAGATGTCTCCCACCTACTCTCCATTGTAACTATGCCATGCACAAAAGTAATTGTTACCTTAAGGACTCTGCTGCTTTCTGTTGACCCCTTAACATCCTAACGCCCAAATCTGTTGATTGCTCTTTATTTTCAGAGAAAATTAAGTAAGTAGAATTGACTCTAAGCATTTTATAATTTATGATGTTTAAAGATTTAATAGCTTATGTGGATATTATACACATCTGCTTAAAGTTTTTAGTATACTTATTGAGAACTTTAAAAAAATCTATCAATCCTTACATTTAAAGACCTTAGTTACTTGGCAGACAGTAGGCAGGATTTGTTCTTTAGAGCTGTATTACATGAGCTTCCTGTAATTTTAAAGTTATGTACTAATATTTGAATGTCCCTCCTAAAATCACAGTTTATTCGGAGAATAGGGGAAAATTGCACATCACTTTTTAATTGATGGTTGTCTAAAATAGGTCTTTATATCCTAGACAGAGAATAATTTCATATTCTACAGTTCTGGTAGTGGTAGGAACACCGTGTGAAACAATCCTGCAGGTTAGCTTTACCAACTAGTTGTGTGCTATTCTTGGGCAACAAAGCCTGAAAGAGAGAAACACACATGTACTGCCTTGATGTCTGTGTGTTTCTGCAGAGACTTTCTGGAGATGCCTAAAATATAAACAAAAAAAGAATAAAATTTTCAGCTTTAAAAATAAACAAATAATGTATAAAGCAGATATTCTGTTCTTAACCTCACTCCATTCTCTACCCTCTTTAGATGAGAAATTGAGAACACCTTTCTCCAAATTTAATACATCCGAAACTTGTTTTTTTGGAACACTTTTTAACATCTCAGAAGCTTAATAAGGAATAAGATTTGGGAATTGCTGAACTGGAATATTGCTCTTTTATTGTTACCAAGAGATAACATTACCTTTGATTAGAATTATCTTTCATAATGCCCTATTGTGCATAATGCTTATTATAATGTCTATTATATTCATTTGTATGATTTCATTTTGATTTATTTTGAATAGCATTTCTACTCACATATCAATTCAGCATATAGTTATAAAACTGCTGTAAGACACTGCTAAACTCACAGAATGTGCACAAATGGATCAAACCGCAGCTAAAAGGAGATCATAATATGGTGGGGGGGACCATAAGGACAGGTTTAACAATCATATAATAAGAGATAGCAATTAATTATAGGTATGAGCCCCAAATGAAATGATGTGGTAGTCAGGAGTAGTTTACTAGAGAGGGATTCAGAAAACCTGCAGGCAAGAGAAGCCATTTTAGCTGATCCTTGAAAGACAAATAGGAGTGGGAAGGGAGAAGCCAAGGGAGGGGACCTGTGTGAGCAAAGGCAGCAAAGCAGGAAAACATGAGATGTAGGTGGAGGAGAGTAGTGAGTTACTATTTGACTAAAGGATGAAAGTACTGGGGGTGAGTGTGGAGGATCTAGCAGGTAGTTGGTTTGGAAATTAGGTTGAATTCCGTATCAAAGATATTAAGACTGTAAGAGACCCTTGGGGTAACACAGTGAAGGTTATGCTTTAAAGAGATTAAGTGGTAATGATGTTGAGATGTATAGCCACCAAGGCTTTGCAGTGATTTAGGTAAATGGTGCAGAGCGAGAAGGTGCTGAGGCAGAATATTGGTATGGCAGTGGAGGACAGGCAGCCCCTAGGAGATGTTACAGACTGGGAGAGGATGAGCTCAGAAATGGCTCTCATTGTTGACAACACAATTTAAACTCAAATGTTATTAAACAGAAACATGAATCAATTGCTATAAAATTAATGTTAGTTTTCTCTTCTTAGTTCTAGAGCCAGTACAAAAGCCTCATGAAGGTCCTGGAGAAATGGGGAAGCCAGTTGTCATTCCTAAAGAGGATCAAGATAAGATGAAAGAGATGTTTAAAATCAATCAGTTCAATTTAATGGCAAGTGAGATGATTGCACTCAACAGATCGTTACCAGATGTCAGGTTAGAGGGGTAAGTACTGAGTATGGTCCTGATAGTATTTAATTGGAATGAAAGAATGTTCTGAATTTACAATAAATTGCATGTCAGTGTTGACTGTTCTTAAAGGAATGTTACATTGCTGTTACTACTTAACCCACTTAAAAAATAATTAGATGCTAATAAAAATAATACCTCAAATTAGTATTGATCATTAGGACTATGTATTTTGGGCTTTAGAAAAAAGTTGTTTACTTTAATAGATTAGTAGAGAATTTTAAGGTTCATTATTACCAAAACTTTTAAAAAAGATTCTTTTAGGTTTAACTTAGTACAGTAATCAGAACTGTACATATTACTTATTTTTACATGTAATACGTAATCATCATCCAAATCAAGATATATGTGTTATGTGAATTTACCGTAATTTATTTACACAATGACGGACATTTGCATTGTTTACACTTTTTGACTATTAGGAATACAGCTGTTATGACATTCTTGTGCATGTCTTTTGGAGGACTTAGTTCTCACTTGTACTGATGAAAAGGAGTAGGGTATACATTTATATAGTGTTAGCACATGCTGCCAAGTACTTTTGCAAGAGGATTGTACTAGTTTACACTCCTACCAGCAATATAAGAGGCTCAGTTGCTTCATATGAAGAAGCTTAGAAGGCAGTGAAAAAATATGGTAGAAGATGAAAACCCAAAGAAGTGAGCCTGAAATTTGGAGGCCACTTTTTACCTAGAGGCATCTGCTGATCCCACAAGGTGTATACTGAGAAACTAAATAGTGATTTTTACAGCCTTTGGGGCGAGAGCATAACAACCTGGAGTTCAGAGCCTATTGTGTCTGTGCATATGTGCATGTGTGTTGGGAGAAGGTTCTTATAACTCCTTCCTGCATGCTTTAGTTATAGGCTTCTAGAAATAATGATGAAATTAAAGTACATTAGCTCTTGCACAGCCCAACTTCAAACCATCTCAATCAGTGAAAACTGAATTAAGATGATTAGGGTTTAGTACCTCTGGATCCCCCTAAAATCAAATGTAAATTGTCTCTGAAGGAAGTTCTTAGGCCTCAAATTTTTTAATGGTATTTCATACACAATATCTGGCTTACACTCAAAAAATAACAGACACATGAGGAACCAAGGCAACATGAAGGAAAACAAAACAATGGGCAATGGAAATAGACCCGGAAACATTCTGAATAATGGAATTATCAAATAGACTTTAAAATGATTGTGTATTATCAATGTTTTCAAGGGATTAAAAACAAAATTGAGAATTTCAGCAGAGAACTGGAATCTATTAGAAAATAACCAAATGGAAATTCTAGAAATAGGAAAATATAGTAATAAAACTTATAAACCTAATGAGTAGGATTAGATTAGACATAACTAAGCTAATGAGTGAACTGAATTACGGATCAGAAGTAAATATCCAGAATGAAGCATGGAGAGTTGGTAGGAAAATAAGGAACAGATAGTAAGAGATATAAGAGATGCAATAAGAAGTCTAAAGTTGTTGACAAATTGTAGTCACAAAGTGAGAGAATAGAGTAGGAGCAGTATTTGGAAGTATAACAGTTAAGAATTTCCAAAACTGATGAAAGACATTAAGGCACAGAATCACTAAGTTTGATGAACCTCAAGCAGAACACCTGCCTTGTTATACCTGGGCATATCATAACAAAGCCATTGCAGGTCAAAGCTAGAAAAAATAATTGTAAAAACAACCAGAGGGGGAAAAAGAGATTAGTTTCAAAGATGCAACAGTAAGTTTGACAGCTGACTTCTCAAGAGAGAGAAAAAATAAGGAAGTCAAAAGACAATAACATGATATCTTTTAAAAGCTGAGATAACTGAAAGCTTAAAATTCTAGTCAGCAAAAGATACTTCAACAATAAAAAACTGAGATAATCCATTACCTGTACTAAAAAAATACTAAAACGTGTTCTCTAGGCACAAAGAAAATAATCCCACTGGAATGGTCAAATATAGAAATGAAGGTAGAGCAATAGAAGTGGTGAATATGTAGATAAATTAATGTCAACTATGTGAAACAATAATATCTATAAAATTAAAATATAGAACAAATATTCTTTGGGTGGGAGATAAGTGGAGTTAAGCATTTGTAAGCTTTTTCTTTTTTTTTAGGAAAGCAAGGTACAGGCTTTTATTTAGAAATCAAGTGAGAGGAAAGAGCTCCTGGCATGACAAGAGAGCCCCTGTAAGCTTTTTCTTTTTTTTGCATTGTCAAAAAGTGGGTAAAAATACCAATTAGTATGAGACTTTAATAAATCAAGGATGTATGGTGCAGTCATTAAGGTAACCACCAAAGAAGGTGAATATCAGTAGAGTAAGGAAAGTGGAATTTAAAATACATAAAGTCAGAAGAAGGAGAGAAAAAAGAGAAAAAGACAAATATTTCTAATTGTGTAAGATGGTAGATTTAAACTCAAATATATCAGTAATTAAATGGATTACAAGTTTTGCTTAAAAGACTAAGATTGTTCGATTGGATAAGAAAAAATGATAATTATGCACTGTTATAAGAGACAAATACAAAAAAAAATAAGGCTATAGGAACACTTAAGGTAAAGAATAGAACAGAGTATACCTACCTGCAGTACCATCAAGTAAAGTAGACTTGAAGGCAAAAAAAACATGAAGTGCATTGAAGAAGAAAATATTTTATCCTAATTAACAATGCAAATACTGTGTATCAAAATTTGTGAGATGCACCTAATTCCAGACTTAGATGTAAATATTATAGATGCATATAATTTTTTAAAAGAAGATAGAAAATAAATGAACTATCTTAAGAAATTGGGGAAAAAACAGCAAATTAAACTCAAAACAAATGGAAGAAGTGGAAACTTAGCAAAGCCAAAAAGTTAGTTTATTGAAAAAACTAATAAAATCGACCAATCAAGAAAATAATAGTGATAAATAATCCATATAAGGTTATGAAAAATTGACATCACTGTGGATCCAGACCTTAAAAGATAATATATTACAAAGAGCATAAATTAATATACAAACATAGAGTATAGAGGGTCAACAAAGCCACAGGTTATTTGAAAAAGTTATCAAAATCAAAAAAATCATTTTCCTACATAACAAATATTAGGAATGAAGAAGAGAGGACATGACTACACATCATGCAGACATTGAAAAGATTTTAAGTGGGTGTTATAAATATTATCCCAACTTACTTAAAAATTTAGATGAAATTGCTAATTCTTAGAAAAATATTATTTAGTAAAACTGACAGAAAAAACAGGAAAATATAAAGAACTGTAATTATTAATGATTTTAAACTTTTACAAACAGACACACATTATCACAAATTTTCAAACATAGATTTCATTGCCAGTGAATTGTATCAAACATGTAAGGAAAAAATAATGCCAATTTAAAACTGTTTAGATTTTAGAAAAATAAAGAACATATCAAACTCGTTTCATGAGGTCAGCATGATCTTGATATGAAAACATTACAAGAAAGAAATACTACAGGCCAATCTCGTTGATAAACATAGATGCAGAATTCTAATAAGATGTTAGTCAGCTAAATCCAGCAATAGTAAAACTAATAATACATTGAAACCAAACTGGTTTATTCCACACATGCAAGGTTGGTTTCATATTTGAAAATCATCATTTGGAGTCACCATATTAATAGGAAGAAAGGAGATAAACTATGCCATTTCAGTAAAAGATTCGATGAAAATTTGTCATTGAATAAAAACCCTTAGGAAACTAGGAAAAAAGGGAACCTCTTTAATTTGGTAAAGGGTATCTTCCAAAAACAAAACAAAGCCTTACAGCAAATATCCATATTTAACAGTAATTTTGAAAGCTTTCCCTTTGAGATCTGGAACATGACATAGGTGCCCATTATCACTGCTTCTATTCAGTGTCATACTGGAGGTCTTGGCCGGAGTAAGGAGGCAAGCAAGAGAAATAATAGCTTAATAATTACAAAGGAAGATTTAAAATTTGTTATTTGCAGTTGACATGCTTGTGTATAATGACATGATTGTGTATGTGATAAAAGATTAGAATCAGTCAGTATTTAGCCAGGCTGATGGTTTTGAAGTCAGTACTTATAAGGAAAATTAATTGTATTTCTATGTCAGTTTTCTAACAAAGTTAGAAAATAAAAAAAAAATTTTTAAAGCACAGTATAATCAGAAAATATCAAATATGGGAAGCTCTCTTCACAGAAAATTCTAAAATATGATGGAGCAAAATTAAAGACCTATATAGATGGAGAAATGCTCCATGTTTATGGGTGGACTATTTAATATTATAAAAATGTTGGTTTCTCCAAACTGACATACAAATTCAGTACATTCCCACCACATTTGTGTATGTATGTGTTATTAGGCAAATTGATTCTCAAATGTAACTGAAATGCAAAGTACCTAGAAGAACCAGACATTTTTGTAGAAGTGTAAGTTTGGAGGATTTGCAATAACATTTATCAAGATTTCTCAGAAAACTGTAGTAATTAAGAGAGTGTGATATTCAACAAGGATGGACAAACAGATCTGTGAAACAGAGAGTTTATTACCAGTTCCATATACTTGAACACTTGGTTTCAGACAAAGGTGACACTGCACAATAGTAGAAGGATGATCTTTTCAAGAAAAAAGTTAACTGTTCTGGGTCAGCCTGGTAATGTAACAACAGAACTGAAATTGTACCTCTATTTCTTACCATATAGAAATATCAGTTGTATATATATTACAGATATAAATTTGAAGACAAAGCAATAAATCTGGAAGATATGTAGAATATTTTTAAGATGTTGAGGTAGGGAAAGATTTCTTAAACAGGACACAAGCACCAAAAATGCAGGAAAAGTTTGATAAATTGGACTACATTAAAGACTTCTTGTTCATTTAAAAAAAAGTGAAAAGAAAAATACATTGAAAAGGGAAGTCATCTGAAGAGATTTATGACACTCAACAACAGCAAACTGCTCACATACAGAATATATGAAGAACTCCTGCACATCAATAAGAAAAAGATGGACAGTCCAATAGAAAAATGGGTAAGAGACTTGAACATGACAGAAATGAACATGACAAGATGCTCAACCTTATTAGTAAAAAACACAAAAGCACAATGAAGTACCACTTCATACTCTCAAACACTGCTGGTGGGAGTGTAAATTGTTACACTCACATTGAAAAATTCAGTATCTACTAAAACGAACATTAATATACTTGACACGGCTGGTCCACTTCTAGGTATATCTGACAGAAATTCACATATGCATCAGGAAGCAAAGACAACTGTGTTTATAGCAGTACCGTTTGTATAGGCCTCTAAATTAAAAACAGTCTGAGTGTTTTTTTTATCAATGATGAAATGTGGTATATTCATACAATGGAATACTATACAGCATGGAAATGAACAAAAGTTACATGCCACAACATGGATGAATCTCATGCATTATACTAAGCAAAAGAGTCGCACAACATTATATACAGACTAATGTTTCTGGGAAGATAAAAAACAGGCAAAACAAAACAATGATGTTAAGTGTTGGGGTAGTGATTGGTCACCTTTGGGGAGGAAAGAAAAGGTAACGGTCGTGCAAGGTGGACTTGGGAGGTGCTGGCAGCATTCTGTTTCTTCATGTATGTTGTGGTTATATGGACATTTGCTCTGTAATAGTTCATTCAGCTCTAAATTTATGTTTTGTACACTGTCATACTTCAAATAAAATCAGCTTGAAAAAAGTGTGGGAAAAACAGTGGGAGAGGAAGCAATGTGGCAGTGCTTTTGAGGTGTTGGCAAAGGGAGAGAGATGGGGGTGTTAACTGTGGAGATCATGAAATCTTCCTTTTTTTTTTTTGAGAGGGCATCTCATATTTATTGATCAAACAGTTGTTAACAACAATAAAATTCAGTATAGGGGGGTCAATGCTCAATGTACAATCATTAATCCATCTCAAGACTAATTCTCGTCAGTCTCCAATCTTCTGAAGCATAACGAACAAGTTCTTACATGGTGAACGAATTCTTACATAGTGAATAAATTCTTACATGGTGAACAGTACAAGGGCATTCATCACAGAAACTTTCGGTTTTGATCACGCATTATGACCTATAAACAATCAGGTCAAATATGAATATTCGTTTGATTTTTGTACATTTCTCCCTTTATTATTATTATTATTATTATTTTTTTTTTAAATAAAATGCTGAAGTGGTAGGTAGATGCAAGATAAAGGTAGAAAACATAGTTTAGTGCTGTAAGAGGGCAAATGTAGATGATCAGATGATCAGGTGTGTGCCTATGGACTAAGTATTAATCCAGGCTAGACAAGGGCAGCAAGACATCCACGGATGCAGAAGATTTCTCTCAAAGCAGGGGGGGTGAGGTTCTGAGCCTCACCTCTGTTGATCCCCAAATTCTCACCTGATGGCCCCCCTGCGACTGTGCCTGTCTTAGGTTGTTCTGCCCTTGAGGAATCTTACCCATCTCTGGCTAACCAGTCATCTTCTGGGGCCATACAGGGAAATGTAAAGTTGGTAAGTGAGAGAGAAGCCATATTGTTTGAAAAGGTTAGCTTTTTACTTTTTTGCAGATTTATGCCCTGTGGCTTCTATGCCCAGCACTTGTCTCGAGGTATCTTTACCACCTGGAGGAATTATGATACTCGGTAAATTCGATATGAGGCACGAATTCTATTTAAGGGTTGTAATTAGGAAGGAAGAAGAAAAGCTATAGATGTAGCATATGGAAGGAAACATGGGAGGATTGATTATTTCTTTGACATATCTTCTTGTAGAGTACCTTAAGTATGTATAGGTTTTAAACTACTAACTAATTTGCACACACATATTAACATAATAGGAATACGGTGACATAAACAAAGCAAATCTATAATTACCATCCATCTCCAGTGAAGCCAAGAAAACCATTTAGGCACCCTAGGCATTTGTGAAAATTTATCTATGATATGATGGATATTGTCCAACTGTACTTGAACAATCAGACAAATTAAAGCAGCCCATTTCTGGGATCTGTTCATATCCCATATGTTCTTTTTAACCGTAGATAGTCTATAGTCATGAGATTTTGGAGTGCTACAGCTTGCACCCCTCCCAACTCCTGGTTGAGTTCCAACAGTACAGATCCGGTCAAATTCATTGTCTCACTGTATGCACATGCCAGCCTAGACATCTTCCTCCTCATTCCTATGGCAAGTCCAGTAGACGGTGGGCTGGATGCAGCCACAACCGCAGCATCATCCAGATCCCTGTGGAGGCTTTTTGATGATCATTCCCCGGCACAAGTCCTCCAGAGAGTGCTGATGCCGGAAGCTCCTCCTCATATTGTATCTTAGTTCATTTTCTGGGTATCCAAGCTAGGCCTTGATCTTCTGCATAGAAACAAACAGACCCTTTGCCCACACTTTGACATGCCTTCTATACCACTGTGCAGAACTCATTGGAGGTCAGCACACGGTAACTGCTTTTTTTTTTTTTTATTAAGAGAAAGGAATATTATCAGAAAAGAGTACTTCCATAGCTGATCATCTGACACCCTTTAAGTGATCAACATTAACGATATTTAAAGCATGCGTTGATCTTTGATTTACCAATAGCTTTAGCCTATCAAGGAGTAATCCCCCTTTTCTTTCTTTCTTTCTTTTTTTTTTTTTAATTTTTAATCTACACTTACATGAAGAATACTCTGTTTACTATGCTCTCCCCTATATCAGGTCCCCCCTAACAACCACCTTACGGTTATTGTCCATCAGCTTAGCAAAATGTTGTAGAGTCACTACTTGTCCTCTCTGTGTTGTGAAGCCCACCCTCCCCTTTCTCCCTCCCCCCCATGCATGCTAATCTTAATACCCCCCTTTTTCTTCCCCCCCCTTATCCCTCCCTGCCCACCCATCCTCCCCAGTTCCTTTCCCTTTGGTACCTGTTAGTCCATTTTTGGGTTCTGTAATTCCGCTGCTGTTTTGTTCCTTCAGTTTTTCCTTTGTTCCTATACTCCTCAGATGAGTGAAATCATTTGGTGTTTCTCTTTCTCCGCATGGCTTATTTCACTGAGCATAATACTCTCCAGCTCCATCCATGTTGCTGCAAATGGTTGGATTTTTCCACTTCTTATGGCTGAGTAGTATTCCATTGTGTATATGTACCACATCTTCTTTATCCATTCATCTACCGATGGACATTTAGGTTGCTTCCAATTCTTGGCTATTGTAAATAGTGCTGCGATAAACATAGGGATGCATCTGTCTTTCTCAAACTTGATTGCTGCGTTCTTAGGGTAAATTCCTAGGAGTGGAGTTCCTGGGTCAAATGGTAGGTCTGTTTTGAGCATTTTGATGCACCTCCATACAGCTTTCCACAATGGTAGAACTAATTTACATTCCCACCAGCAGTGTAGGAGGGTTCCCCTTTCTCCACAGCCTCGCCAACATTTGTTGTTGTTTGTCTTTTGGATGGCAGCTATCCTTACTGGTGTGAGGTGATACCTCATTGTAGTTTTAATTTGCATTTCTCTGATAATTAGTGATGTGGAGCATCTTTTCATGTGTCTGTTGGCCATCTGTATTTCTTTTTTAGAGAACTGTCTGTTCAGTTCCTCTGCCCATTTTTTAATTGGGTTATTTGTTTTTTGTTTGTTGAGGTGTGTGAGCTCTTTATATATTCTGGACGTCAAGCCTTTATCGGATCTGTCTTTTTCAAATATATTCTCCCATACTGTAGGGTTCCTTTTTGTTCTATTGATGGTGTCTTTCGCTGTACAGAAGCTTTTCAGCTTAATGTAGCCCCACTTGCTCATTTTTGCTGTTGCTTTCCTTGCCCGGGGACATATATTCAAGAAGAGGTCACTCATGTTTATGTCTAAGAGGTTTTTGCCTATGTTTTTTTCCAAGAGTTTAATGGTTTCATGACTTACATTCAGGTCTTTGATCCATTTTGAGTTTACTTTTGTATATGGCGGTAGACAATGGTCCAGTTTCATTCTCCTACATGTAGCTGTCCAGTTTTGCCAGCACCATCTGTTGAAGAGACTATCATTTTGCCATTGCATGTCCATGGCTCCTTCATCAAATATTAATTGACCATATATGTTTGGGTTAATTTCTGGAGTCTCTAATCTGTTCCACTGGTCTGTAGCTCTGTTCTTGTGCCAGTACCAAATTGTCTTGATTACTATGGCTTTGTAGTAGAGCTTGAAGTTGGGGAGTGAGATCCCCCCTACTTTATTCTTCTTTTTCAGGATTGCTTTGGCTATTCGGGGTCTTTGGTGTTTCCATATGAATTTTTGAATTATTTGTTCCAGTTCATTGAAGAATGTTGCTGGTAATTTGAGAGGGATGGCATCAAATCTGTATATTGCTTTGGGCAGGATGGCCATTTTGACGATATTAATTCTTCCTAGCCATGAGCATGGGATGAGTTTCCATTTATTAGTGTCCCCTTTAATTTCTCTTAAGAGTGACTTGTAGTTTTCAGAGTATAAGTCTTTCACTTCTTTGGTTAGGTTTATTCCTAGATATTTTATTCTTTTTGATGCAATGGTGAATGGAATTGTTTTCCTGATTTCTCTTCCTATTGATTCATTGTTAGTGTATAGGAAAGCTACAGATTTCTGTGTGTTAATTTTGTATCCTGCAACTTTGCTGTATTCTGATATCAGTTCTAGTAGTTTTGGAGTGGAGTCTTTAGGGTTTTTTATGTATAGTATCATATCATCTGCAAATAGTGACAGTTTAACTTCTTCTTTACCAATCTGGATTCCTTGTATTTCTTTGTTTCGTCTGATTGCCGTGGCTAGGACCTCCAGTACTATGTTAAATAACAGTGGGGAGAGTGGGCATCCCTGTCTGGTTCCCGATCTCAGAGGAAATGCTTTCAGCTTCTCGCTGTTCAGTATAATGCTGGCTGTGGGTTTATCATATATGGCCTTTATTATGTTGAGGTACTTGCCTTCTATTCCCATTTTGCTGAGAGTTTTTATCATGAATGGATGTTGAATTTTGTCAAATGCTTTTTCAGCATCTATGGAGATGATCATGTGGTTTTTGTCTTTCTTTTTGTTGATGTGGTGGATGATGTTGATGGATTTTTGAATGTTGTACCATCCTTGCATCCCTGGGATGAACCCCACTTGGTCATGGTGTATGATCCTTTTGATATACTGTTGAATTCTGTTTGCTAATATTTTATTGAGTATTTTTGCATCTACATTCATGTGGGATATTGGTCTGTAATTTTCTTTTTTGGTGGGGTCTTTGCCTGGTTTTGGTATTAGGGTGATGTTGGCTTCATAGAATGAGTTTGGGAGTATTCCCTCTTCTTCTATTTTGTGGAACACTTTATGGAGAATGGGTATTATGTCTTCTCTGTGTGTCTGATAAAATTCCGAGGTAAATCCGTCCGGCCCCGGGGTTTTGTTCTTCGGTAGTTTTTTGATTAGTGTTTCAATTTCTTTGCTCATAATTGGTTTGTTTAACTTTTGTGTTTCTTCCTTGGTCAGTCTTGGGAGGTTGTATTTTTCTAGGAAGTTGTTCATTTCTTCTAGGTTTTCCAGCTTGTTGGCATATAGGTTTTCATAGTAGTCTTTAATAATTCTTTGTATTTCTGTGGAGTCTGTCGTGATTTTTCCATTCTCATTTCTGATTATGTTGATTTGTGTTGATTCTCTGTTTCTCTTAATAAGTTTGGCTAGAGGCTTATCTATTTTGTTTATTTTCTTAAAGAACCAGCTCTTGGTTTTGTTGATTTTTGCTACTGTTTTATTCTTCTCAATTTTGTTTATTTCTTCTCTGATCTTTATTATGTCCCTCCTTCTGCTGACTTTAGGCCTCATTTGTTCTTCTTTTTCCAGTTTAGATAATTGTGATGTTAGACTATTCATTTGGGATTGTTCTTCCTTCTTCAAGTGTGCCTGGATTGCTATATACTTTCCTCTTAAGACTGCTTTCGCTGCGTCCCACAGAAGTTGGGGCTTAGTGTTGTTGTTGTCATTTGTTTCTATATATTCCTTGATCTCTATTTTGATTTGTTCATTGATCCATTGATTATTTAGTAGCATGTTGTTAAGCCTCCATGTGTTTGTGAGCCTTTTTGTTTTCTTTGTAGAATTTATTTCTACTTTTATACCTTTGTGGTCTGAAAAATTGGTTGGTAGAATTTCAATATTTTGGAATTTACTGAGGCTCTTTTTGTGAGCTAGTATGTGGTCTATTCTGGAGAATGTTCCATGTGCACTTGAGAAGAATATATATCCTGTTGCTTTTGAATGTAGAGTTCTATGGATGTCTATTAGGTCCATCTGTTCTAGTGTGTTGTTCAGTGCCTGTGGGTCCTTACTTATTTTCTGCCCGGTGGATCTATCCTTTGGGGTGATTGGTGTGTTGAAGTCTCCTACAATGAATGCATTGCAGTCTATTTCCCTCTTTAGTTCTGTTAGTATTTGCTTCACATATGCTGGTGCTCCTGTATTGGGTGCATATATATGTAGAATGATTATATCCTCTTGTTGGACTGAGCCCTTTATCATTATGTAGTATCCTTCTTTATCTCTTGTTACTTTCTTTGTTTTGAAGTCTATTTTGTCTGATATTAGTACTACAACCCCTGCTTTCTTCTCATTGTTGTTTGCCTGAAATATGTTTTTCCATCCCTTGACTTTTAGTCTATGCTTATCTTTGGGTTTAAGGTGAGTTTCTTGTAAGCAGCATATAGATGGGTCTTGCTTTTTTATCCATTCTATTACTCTATGTCTTTTGATTGGTGCATTAATTCCATTTACATTTAGGGTGACTATTGAGAGATATGTACTTATTGCCGTTGCAGGCTTTAGATTCGTGTTTACCAAAGGTTCAAGGTTAGCTTTAGTATCTTACTGCCTAACTTAGTTTGCTTATTGAGCTGTTATATACACTGTCTGGAGATTCTTTTCTTCTCTCCCTTCTTATTCCTCCTCCTCCATTCTTCATATGTTGTGTGTTTTGTTCTGTGCTCTTTTTAGGGGTGCTCCCATCTAGAGCAGTCCCTGTAGGATGCCCTGTAGAGGTGGTTTGTGGGAAGCAAATTCCCTCAGCTTTTGCTTGTCTGGGAATTGTTTAATCCCGCCATCATATTTAAATGATAGTCGTGCTGGATACAGTATCCTTGGTTCAAGGCCCTTCTGTTTCATTGCATTAAGTATATCATGCCATTCTCTTCTGGCCTGTAGGGTTTCTGTCCAGAAGTCGGATGTTAGCTTGATGGGTTTTCCTTTATAGGTGACCTTTTTCTCTCTAGCTGCCTTTAAAACTCTTTCCTTGTCCTTGATCCTCGCCATTTTAATTACTATGTGTCTTGGTGTTGTCTTCCTTGGATCCTTTCTGTTGGGGGTTCTGTGTAATTCCATGGTCTGTTCGATTATTTCCTCCCCCAGTTTGGGGAAGTTTTCAGCAATTATTTCTTCAAAGAGACTTTCAATCCCTTTTCCTCTTTCTTCTTCTTCTTCTGGTATTCCTATAATACGAATATTATTCCTTTTGGCTTGGTCACATAGTTCTCTTAGTGTTGTTTCATTCCTGGAGATCCTTTTATCTCTCTCTATGTCAGCTTCTATACGTTCCTGTTCTCTGGCTTCTATTCCTTCAATGGCCTCTTGTATCTTATCCATTCTGCTTATAATTCCTTCCAGGGATTGTTTCACTTTTGTGATCTCCTTCCTGACATCTGTGATCTCCCTCCGGACTTCATTCCATTGCTCTTGCATTTTTCTCTGCATCTCATCCCATTGCTCTTACATTTTTCTCTGCATGTCTGTCAGCATGTTCATGATTTTTATTTTGAATTCCTTTTCAGGAGGACTGGTTAGGTCTGTCTCCTTCTCAGGTGTTGTCTCTGTGATCTTTATCTGCCTGTAGTTTTGTCTTTTCATGGTGATAGAGATAGTTTGCAGAGCTGTTACAAGTGACCGCTGGAAGAGCTTCCATTCTTGTTGGTTTGTGGCCTTCCTCTCCTGGAAGAATAGCGACCTCTATTGGCTTGGGCTGGGCAGCTGTGTGCAGACAGGGCTTCTGCTTCCTGCCGGGTTGCTATGGGGTTTATCTCCGCTGTTGCTGTGGGCGTGTCCTGGCTGGGGCTGCTCCTCCACAATGGTGGAGCCCCGTTGGAGGGGGAGCGGCCGAGAGGCTATTTATCTCCGTAAGGGGCCTCTGTGCTCCCTGCTGCCTAGGGGGTTTGAGTGCCCAGAGATCCCCAGATTCCCTGCCTCTGGTCTAAGTGACCTGTCCTGCCCCTTTAAGACTTCCAAAAAGCACTCTCCAAACCAAAACAACAGCAGCAACGAGAGAGGGAACAGAAAAAAGGAAAAAGGAAAAAACCGCGATTTTTTTTTTAGTCCTCTGGCGCCGGTCTCAGGCACCCGCTCACTGGTCCTGCTGCCCTGCCTCCCTAGTACCAGGGTCCCTGTCCCTTCAAGGCTTCCAAAATCACCCGCGCACTGGTCCCGCAGGGAAAAACGCGCGATATTCTTTGTCCTCAGGCGCCGGTCCCAGGCACCCGCTCAACAATCCCGCCGCCCTGCCTCCCTAGCACCGGGGTCCCTGTCCCTTTAAGGGTTCCAAAAAGCACTCACCAAAAAGAGAAAAAAAAAGGGGGAAAACGCGCGATTTCCTCCGTCCTCAAGTGCCGGTCTCAGGCACCCGCCCACCGGTCCCGCAGGGAAAAACGCGGGATATTCTTTGTCCTCAGGTGCCGGTGCCAGGCACCCGCTCACCAGTCCCGCCGCCCTGCCTCCCTAGCACCGGGGTCCCTGTCCCTTTAAGGCGTCCAAAAAGCACTCCCCCCCCAAAAAAAAAAAACCTCTTCAGTTTCTTTCCACCCGCCAGGAGCCGGGGGCAAGGGCGCTCAGTTCCCGCCGGGCTTGGGCTTGTATCTTACCCCCTTCGCAAGGCGCTGGGTTCTTGCAGGTGTGGATGTGGTCTGGATGTTGTCCTGTGTCCTGTGGTCTCTATTTTAGGAAGATTTTTCTTTGTTATATTTTCATAGCTCTATGTGTTTTGGGGAAGAGATTTCCACTGCTCTACTCACGCCGCCATCTTGGCTCCACCCTTGTAAGTTTATTTTTTAAAGCTGCATCATGGGTGCATTTAAGGCAATTCATGGTATTTTTTTTTTAACCCAGAGTTCAGTCTCTTTATTAACTTATTTTCCTCTGATTTTGATGTTTATGCCTCTTTTAGTCTTTTTAACATTTTCCTGGTTGTCTTTTCTTTTTCTTGTATTTCTTTACTTTTAGCCTTTTGTATGATGTTTAGGTGTATCTCTACTAAATGGCTGTATTTTATATTTTTAATTCACTCTTATAATCTTTGTTTTTAATAGGTGAGTTTGATATATATACATTTATTGTAACTGTTGATATATTTGGACTCCTTTGAGGTTGAACTGTGTGAAATTGATATTCAACCATTTGACTTATGAAAATGTTTCATAAAGTTCAATCTAATAAATCCTGTTTACCATCTTTTTTCCTTCATTTTTCCCCTCCTTTTCCGCCTTGTTGATATAATTTTAGTTGATAAAACTTTTAGTAGTATTTTCCTCTCAGTTAGGAAGCTGCACATTTTGTTTTAATTTCTTTAGTACTTTTGAACTGAGTTTTCATATTCTTCAGTTATAGGACATTTCTGTCTGTCACCTCAGATTGCCCTGTTGCTGTTCCTCCAATCTGTTGTTCTGGAATTACTTGTATGCACATACTAGAGCTTCTCAATCTGTACTTTTACCTTTTCTCCCTTTGTCCTGTTTTTAATTGTATCTAGATGAATTTCTCATTATTATCTAGATAGTGGCAAAGTCCAGGTCTGGCTCTGCCAGATACTGCCATGTAGCTTTGGACAAGTTACTTGACCTTTCTGCACTGCAGGATCCTTATCTGTACAGTAAGGAAAATAACAGGTTGATGCAAGGCTTTGTGGTACTTTGAATACTTTCTGGCACCTAGGATGTGGAGAAGTCCTCTGTTTAGGGTATGAGCTCAAGGTCCCTGTGCAATTCTCAGGAAAAGGCCACTGCAAGCATTCTTTTCCATCCTCTTTTTTACTAGTCTGGCTTCTGAATGTATTGAGAATGAATGTTAAGTGAGAAATATCAGATTAATATTTATTCCTACACTAAGCTGGACATAGCTGACCTGCAGGTGCTTTTCAGACAATTCCCAAAGGAGGAAGGATAAGTAATGTGGACAGCCCCTGTAGAGGACAGCAGTCACCCCTTTTTCCAAATCCAGAAAAGCCTTGCTTGTTCTGAATCATGGGCTTGACTGGTGGTATAGCTGGCAGTGTCCAGTCATCCTGTGTCCGCCAAGAACTTTTACTGCCTTGGAGGGTCTCCAAGACATGCTTCCTGAAGGAAACTGGAGGAAAGAATAACATTGTTCCAGTGTCAAGAGTTAAGTGGAAGTAACAATCAACTAATGACTTATGTAATGTGTGATCATAGGGAAAGGGGTTTAGGACAAATTCCTAGTCACCTAATATGGCAATTCCATCCTGTATAATTAATTAGATGTTTAAAATACAATAATAATATGATTTGAGTGTTTTTCATGGACCAGGCATTGTACACATTATCATATTTAAGCAGACGAGCAAAATAGTGGTAGGATGCTCGGTTTACAGAAGCAGAAACTCAAATTAAGGGGGATAAAATGATGTATGCAAAGTATGGTGGGGAGAGAGTGAAGGTTCCTATGGGCAGGATTCTCACCTGGCTCTGGTCCACTTGCTCACTACACAGGTGTGGGCAATACATTATTAACTCTATATAAAGAGCTCTACCCAGTGTTCTGGGCTGCTGCAAGGCTTCAGTAGAGCAGAGGCTGGAGTGGTGGCAGCGCCGAGGACAGAGACTGAGATGGCTGTGGGGGCAGAGAGGCCCAGAGGCAGAGGCCGGATTACTGCTTACAGACTTACTCTGAGGTGGATGGGATTTTAGTGATTGACCTGCCACTGTGGGAATAAAGTTGGTTATAAACCCTTTCACCCCAAGAACATTCCACTGTTATTTTTTGGTCTCACTGAATTCATAGTGAACTTGTGTGGGGCTGAAACCCATTGGCAAGACATGGTTAATAGGCGACTGTTTTGCCAATGGGTTTCAGCCCTGGGCAAGTTTGCTATGGATTCAATGTGACCAAAGAAATTGACAGCAAAACGTTCTTTGGGGCGAAAGGGTTTATTACCCAGCTTGTTCTCCCGGCGGTAGGTCAAGCACTAGCATCTCTGCCTCTGTGCCCCTCTGTCTGCACAGCCATCCTCTGGGTCCCTCTGTCCACACAGCCATCCTCTGGGCCTCTCTGCACAGTTGTCCCGCACAGCCGTCCTCTGGGCCTCTGTCCTCGGCGCTGCCACCATTCCAGTCTCTGCTCTGCTCTCCTGCAGCCTTGCAGCCATGTCACCCTGTCGCATCCAGAGGACTGGGCGGAACTCTTTTATATAGAGTCAACAGTCATTTATTGCCCACAGGTGTGCAGTGAGCTAGTCAACCAGGGCCAGTTGAGAATCCTGGCCACAGAAATTCTCATTTTATCCACAGGAGGTAAATGCCAGGAGAAATAGGTAAAAGAATTGAATGTGGCTCCTTTATTGGAAGGGAGAAATGGCAGAGAGGTGAGGGAACTGCTTTTTTTTTTTAAACAAGCTTTGGACAGTTATTTACTCTTTAAGGCACATGTCCTTTGATCAAATTAAAAACTTGAAGTTGCTCAGGTAAATCTGATCTCTGTAGACATCCCATCTCCCAGGACACTCACTAGTGCTTCTCAAAACTCACGCTTGCTAGGGAACGGGAAGAGGGAGAAAGGAAACAAGGGTGAGAGAGTTATCTCTACTCTCTGGCCTTAGGACACTCCTTTCTCATTTCCCAGAGCAGAAAGAGCCTATCTTGGGCCCTTTCTTAATGCATCCAGTGCACACTTTCAGTTTTGGGGCTGCTTTTGATGACAGGCTGGCTAATGCCAGAGGGGAAAGAAATGGAAAACTCATCACTGGTTGAATAGAATTCAAATTCCAGTCTCCTTCCCCAGTTGGCCTTCTACCATTTACTCAGATAGCTGCTTCATGTATTATGTCCAGGATTTATAGTTCCACTCACTGGGAGAGGCAGAGTGTAGAGCACCTATTACACCTTTCCTGAAACTAGAAAATACACCCATTTAAAGTGTACCATTCAATTATTTTAAATAAATTGGCAGAGTCATGCAAGCATCACCACTTTCAGAAAATTTCCACTACCCCAAAAAGATCTCTGGTGGACATTTGAGGTCACTCTCTATTCTCATCCTCAGCCCAGGATTAAGTTATCACTAATGTACTCTTATCTATATAGATTGGCCTTTTTTGGACATCCCATATAAATGGAATCATATGATACATAGTCCTTTGTGCCTGGGTTCTTTAACTGAGGATAATGATTCTGGAATTCATTCACGTTACAGCGTGTGTCCTTTGTTCCTCTTTATTGTCCAGTGTTATTCAATTGTGTGGCCATACCACATTTTGTTCGCCAGTTATGAACATTTGGGTTGTTTCCATTTCCTAGTTATTATGAATAATGTTGCCTAAGAACATTTGTGTGCAAGTGTTTGTGTGGATATATGTGTTCATTTTTCTTGCAGATTCCTAATTGTTGGATCATATGGTAGCTCTGTGTTTGTCTAAGAAACTGCCAGGCTGTTTTATAAAGTGGCTACACAGTTTACATTCCCACCAGCAATGTATGAGGTTCTAGTTTCTCCACCTCCTCACCAACACTTCTTTTTCACTGTGTTTTTTATGACAGCCATTCTGCTGGGTGTGAAGTGGTATCCCATATAATGATTTTTAATTTGCATCTCTCTATGGACTAATGATATTAGGGATTCTTTCATGTACTTTATTGGCCATTCTTACTTTGATGACATGTCTCTTCAAATCTTTTGTCCATTTTTAACTGGATTGTCTTCCTATTACTGAGTTGTAAGAATTCTTTATATATTCTGAACACTTACACTTTATCAGATATGTGATTTCCAAATATTTTCTTCCACTTTATGGCTTATCTTTTCATTTCCTTAGTGGTTCTTATGAAGTGTAAAAAATTTTAATTTTGATGAAGTGGGGTGTATCAGTTGTTTCTTTTATGAATTGTGCCTTTATTGTCATATCATACTTAATGCTGCAAAACTGATAGCTTTCCCCTAAGATCAGAAACAAAGAAAGGATGTCTGTTCTCCACTAGTATTCAACACTGTATTTGAAGGCCGTCCAAAACTCAGAAGTATGCACTGGGTACATAAAGAGAGCTCACTCTTTCTGGTCTGCAGAATGAGAAAGGGGTCTCTTAAGGATTCAAGATGAAGAAAAGCTTCTTTTTTCCTCCCCTTCTTCCCTTCTCTGCTGACACAGCCCTGATGTAATATTGCCAAGGCAGCATAGCCATGGGAGCAGTAGCCAGGCAAGCAACTAAAACTGGGGGATGGGAAGCTTCTTTTTGACCATGGAAGATCTCTGGTCTCCAGAGCATGGGTAGACTCTCCCATGCTTTTCTTCTCTGCTGCTGCTTGACCTGGAACACAGACACAGGCATGGCAGTTGTGCAGCAGAGTGAGAAAACTAAAGCTGCAGCTTCCTGTCTGTGTTGGAACACTCAACATAAAAGATGTCAATTTTCCCCCAATAAATATATAGATTTAATGCAATTCAATTCAAAATCCCAGCAAGGGATTTAAAAATTTATTTGGAAAGGCAAAGGAAATAGAATAGCTAAAATAATTTTTGGAAGGATAAAGTTGGAGGAAATACAGTACCCAATCTAAAGGCTTACTGTGAAGCTGCAGTGATTGAGGCAGTATGATATTGGCAAAGAAGCAATACATATATTAATGGAACAGAATACAAAGTTCAGAAATTAGACACACACAAATATGGCTATTTGATTTTTGATAAAGGTGTAAAAGCCAATCAGTAGAGAAAAGATTATCTTTTCAACCAACAATGTGGAACAGTAAGACATCCCTATGCATAAACATGAACCTCAGCCTAAACCTCGTGTATAATATGAAAGTTAACTCACAGGGATCATAGATCTAAATCTAAAAATGTATAACTTTTAGGAAAATATTCAGGACCTAGCATTAGGCAGGGTATTTAGACGTGACACCTAAAGCATAATTTCATAAAAGCAAAATGTTGGTAAGTTGAATTTCATCAAATTTTAAAATTTTCACTCTCCTGAAAATACTTATAAGAATGAAATGACAAGCTACAGACTAAGAGAAAATACTATTTTTCAAACCATATCTCCAACAAAGAACTTATAACTAGAATATATAAAGAACTCTCAAACATAAAACCCAGTTCTTAAAAAATGAATGCAATAAAATGTCAAAAGACTTGACACTTCACCCAAGATATTATATGGATAGCAAATGAGCACATGAAAAGACATTAGCCACTAGGGAATGCCAATCAGAACCATAATGAGGTACAACTCTGCTAATTTAGATGGCTACAATAAAAAGTACTGGCAATATCAAGTGTCGATGAAGATGAAGAGCAATTGAACTCTCGTAGATTTCTGGTGAGAATGCAAAATGATATAGTTTCTCTGGAAAACAGTTTGGAAGTTTAAAAATTACACTTCTAAAATATACTTACCATGTCACCCAGCAAGTTTGAGTATTTACCCTAGAGAAATGAAAGTAGTTTCAGGCACAAAACCTGTATATAAATGTTTATAGCAACCCTATTTATAATGCCCCAAAACTGGAAACAAGTGAATGAAGAAAACAAACCATGATACATTGGACTGGGCTACTATTCAACAAAAAATAACAAACTTTTGATACACACAACTTGAGTGAATCTCAGAGACTGTATGCTTAGTGAAGAAACCAGTCTCAAAGACTGCACAGTGTATAATTCCGTTTATATGACATTTGTGAAAAGACAAAACTATAGTAATGGAGAACAAGTGTTGGTTGCTAGGGGTTGGATATAGGGGGGAGGGTGTGGTTATCAAAGGATATCAAGGGAGTTCTTTAGGGGGTTGGAACTGTTCTGTTTTCTGATTGTGGTGGTAGTTATATGAATCTATACATTTGTTAAAACTCATAGAAGTTATTACTCTCCCCACCGAAGTAAAAAAATGACACAGTACCAAGTGTTGATGAGTATGTGGAACAACTGGAATTCTGTAACACTGCTGATGAGAGTACTGATTATTATATTCTCTTTGGAAAACCATTTCACAGCATCTTTTAAAAGCTGAGCCTATATGTGTGTATGTATGTGTATATATATATATATATATATATATATATATATATATATATATATACAGGCTCTTCATCTTCATCAACAGCATTTCCCTAGAGTGGGGAAGCTTGCCCTAGTTATTGCTGTCCAAACCTGGTGCACAGCAACTCCTGGTGTGGGGACTGGTAGGCAAGCCTAACAAGCATGAAACACACTTTGAAGTGCATTTAGGGAGGAAATCAGAGCCAGAACTAACAAACATGAACCACCCTTACAGGTTTCAGGCAGCCAGATCCTGGGAACCAACTGCTGGGGTTCCTGGGAGGCTCACTGAGAATCTGCCTGTGGGTAGGAAAGGTACTGAAACTCAGCTGGGGTGAATGCCTCTGGGTATCCACCACACACTACACTGGCAGCCACATGGTAGGATGGAGAAGAAAACACATGGAAGCACACTGGAATGAGGAAGGAAAGTTTCTTTTTCCTGCAGTGTCCCAAACACTCTCTACTGGCAAAGCATATGTATGCATCTTGCTAGCTGCAAAGGAGAAATGCTTATAGGAGTCATTTACATCACAGAGCAGGCAGTGAAAGGAGCTAAGAGGCAATAAATGTATAATGGACATACTATATGATTCATTATATAATAATGAATCATCTCTCCATTAGCTAATGTAATGCATGTTTTCAGATTGTTACATTTTAAAATTTTTCTGTTTTTAGTTTATAGTATGATTTTATCAATAGCTATAACCCCCATAAATGAAAATACCTTGGGGTCTGCAATTTTTAAACATGTAAAGGGGTATGAGAACCATTGCTTTGTATTACTCCTTTTAAATAAAGTTCAAAAAGGGGGGCAAAACTAATCTGTAGTGCTAGAGGTCTGGGAGAGTGATTATCTTAGGAAGGGGCACAAAGGAAGCCTTTGGGGTATTGGTAATAGCCGGTGTCTTCATCTGGGTGCTGACCACTTGATGCATTCACTTTGTGGAAATTTATTCAGCTGTATACTTATGATTTGTCAGCTTTTTTGTATGTGTATTGCAGTAAAAGTTGACTCCTCCCACTCTTCCTAACACACGCCCTGTTGTAAACCTGTGTGTAACTTTTTTTCAAGTAGCACAGCTTTTCACTGGCTACTTTTCATTCCTGAGGATGAAAGACTCAGGACAGGGTGACAGAAAGCTGCTTCGCAAACTGCCTGTGGCCTTCCTCAGGCACTGCCTGCTCATCCTCAACTTTGTGTCCTTCACCCTCAGAGAGATCCCTCCTTCCCACCTCCTCAAGAACTGGTGGTCTCTCCATGGAACAGCTTAGCTAAAATGATGAAAAGATCTTTGGTTCTTGTCAGGTGCTCTGGTATGGTTTTCATGCATAAAGCGGGTGCATGTTTAACTGTTCTGAGATCAGTTAAGATTTCTCCATATTTTCTCTATATTTTCTGTTTTACTTTCAGAGAATATTTATGAACTTATATGTTCTGTGAATGATTAACTCTGATTTAGGAAATAATTTTCCTTTTTGTCAGGATCCTAATATTTGCTTTGCTTTCTGATTCTTCCATCATATTGTGAATGATTTCTGTTTTAGTCTTCACTTCTAGTGTTCCTACTTCCTTTCTTACTTCCTTTCTATACAGCTTCAGGAATTAATTCTTTAACATGTTATCCAAAAAATAAATCTGGCTTATCACTTCTCTTCTGCAGAATGTGCCATCTCAGAATCTTCTGTCTTCTTCCTGTCCACCTCCCAGCTGTGCACATGTGAACAATACTGTTTGGGCACTGTGCGTTTTGCCTAACCATCTTCCCTGTCTCATTCAGTTTTCTTTTTCTTGTTTTGGTAAGCTAGCAGCTTTGTAGTCACCTTGGCTGTTTTCTGCTCCCCAGTTCTCCTATAATAAGTAGGATTAATTTGGGAAAAGAGGTCATATATGACTTTATACAGTTCAGTTAAATAATATTAGGAACTCTTTTTCTGAATCCCCTTTCCCTGTATGAAGGCCATTCCTGATTTCAAAGTCCTGTTCTAGTAGTCTGTGAGTCAGGCATTCAGTGCATCTTCCTTTAAAAGTCATGAGTGTCTTGGCTTCCTCACCTATGATGTACCTGAAGCATAGTTCCAATTATATATGTACATAAATATCATTATATATAATCTAGCCAACATATATAACATGACAGAGTTTTGATGATACGCTTTTTCAGAAATGTATTTGGAATGCTAAGGACACATTATATTTTGTATTTCCAATCTTATAGATGCCACCTCTGTAGTTTAGAGGTGGGGAGCTTGGAGTTTATAGACAGGCTGGCAGGCTGCATTGTGGCCTTCTAGTGGTGAGAAGAGTGGACTGTGATATGGAAATGAGGCTATGAGTCTTGGGTCAGTGAAGAGGTACTAGTAATGCGAAGTGGAGCCCACACTTTGGAAGAGAGCTTGGAAATAGGAAAGAAGCAGGAGGGACTCAATTGGGATTTAATGCAGAAGGACAATGGAAACTGTTTGTTCCTTCTTGGGCAGAGGAGGGCCCAGTGCTGATGGGCCCCTGTGGTGAACTCTCCTTCCGTGTCTCCTTCTTTTGGCCTCTTTACCATGTCATCTTTTTTTCCTTCCATTTCCCTTTTCTACCAACTGTCAGCCAGCAACCCTACAGTGGCACTCTCAGTAAGTAGAGTTGGGTAGCAGCTTCAGAAGAGGGGTTTTATTGGTATTTTTCTCATTTCTCCCCCTTCTTTCTTTTCTTCACTACCATCAACAGAGAATAACAGGTGAGACTGGAAAGACTACAAGGTTTGAGGAACTCGCAAGAGAGCAGAAAAATAGGTGGAAAGAGAAGAAGTCTGGAGCAATGGTTACAAACTGGGGAAACACACAAAAGAGATACATATGTACTTTTCAGGAGTGCTTATGTCCTAAAACGCATCCACGATACTTGGTTACTTACTGCACTTAGCATTCTCTGATAATATTTATCTTGAAATTGCATCTAACTCACAAGATTGAAAGAAGAGATCTTGTTGTCTAATACAGTGCCAGAAACATAGTTAATATGCTGTGTGTCTGGTCTTTCCAATGATTCTAGACATAGACTTTACTAAACAAGATGCATGTTGATATTTCCTTACGAAGGAAGCAGTGTCAAGATCATGGATTGTGCAGTCCCTCGTCAGACCCTGCCACTCCCTCTCTGTGTCTGTCCTCATTCTCGTCTGTGAAAGGGCGGCTGCCAAGTACCTCACAGAATTATTAGGAAGCTTAAGTGCCTAGTATACAATACATACACCATAAATATTAGTTCTCCTCTGGGAAAAGTATAAAGTATATTTTTGTTTAGATTATTAAACTGTAAACCCCAGTGGTCCTGATTTTTTTTGTAATTGGATTCTCAAGATACATTCAGTTTGGGATGGATGATATAATCTTAGTACCTTCTCTGTTAAAATGAATCAACAGAAAACATTGACCAGGAAGAGGTGCCTAATTTTAAGAATATAGTTGTCATCTTTAAAATAATTTTAATATATAGGTACTATTTATTAAACATGCAACATTAACCAAAACTTAAATGAAAAGTGACCACTAGAATAAACTGTTTTATTATTCTATTACCCCTTCTAGTCCAAGTTCATTGATTATGCTGTCTTAACAGTCACTTCCTATAAAGACATTTGTTTTGTCTCCAGGTGTAAAACAAAGGTGTATCCAGATAATCTTCCTACAACAAGTGTGGTGATTGTTTTCCACAATGAGGCTTGGAGCACACTTCTGCGAACTGTCCATAGTGTCATTAATCGCTCACCAAGACACATGGTAGAAGAAATTGTTCTAGTAGATGATGCCAGTGAAAGAGGTAAATTTAAAATTTTAATGCCAATAATATGTTACACCTTTTATCATTAATGGTTTAAAAAACTAGTCACTATCATTTTAACCTAGTACCTTTATGTAAACTTCTAATTTATTCTAAAAATATTTATGGCACTTGGACTCATATATGCAAAAGTTATACTCTTGTGAAACTTAAAATCTTACTTTAATTAGTATTTTACTTGGATCACTCTTAATCTTGTTTTAAAAAGAAGTAATGCCATATAATATAAACATTTATGCAGAACAATTAAAAAACCCACATAATTTTGTTAGGGTTTTCTCTGTGGGAAGCTGCAGAGTTAATAGAGAAAGATGATTCCACTGAGAGCTGTGAATGAAGAAATTTAGTTACACGTACAGTGGGAAGTATCTCTGGCAGCAAAATGGAGGTTTAGCTGTGTGAGTCTTAGTTCTCCGGATTCTTCTTAGGTTTTCCCATTTTCTCTATTTCTAAGTTCAGGAATAATTTATAGCTGAGTGCATAGAAGAATGAGTAAGGATTTACAAAAATTTATATATAATATGCTCTAATCTCATAATAAATCTCCATAGTGATTTTTGCCCAAATATTCTTCCAAGAATCTCAGAATTTTTCATAAATTGAGAATCTCTCAAACTATTTCATGAAACACTCTTTTGGAAAAGGTATGTGAATTAAGAGTACCTTGGACCAACATTATTTATTCTGAATCCTACTTGATGATTTTACATGACAAGGTAGTAAAGAAACCTCTCTTAAACTCAGAGATATCCAGCATTTCCCAGGGTTTTTTTTCCATAGCACTTCCATTTAGAATCATCTCTGTCATGTGTTCCTCCAGCATTCCTGTGCTCACATCAGGAAATTTTGGAGGGAACTACAGAACTTCCTTCCTTGACAGCGTCAAATTCCATGACCAATTATTTCAACCTCTTTTTTTCATCTTCAGCTTTCTTGCCTGATCTTTCATTACAGTGGCTAAGATGGTTTAGTCAGGTATACCTTCTCCTTCCTGTGCCGACACTAAATATGTACACTGAAGCATGATTAAATGTTAGTCACTTCGTATACAAATTACTGGGAGTAATTTGCATATTAATAACAGTTTAACAAATGAAGATATAGTCTTACCCCATCAACTACCTTAGAGCTTACCTTCTTAGTTTAATTGAGGAGACAGTTTATAATCACACAAAACATTCAATAATAGTGTGATATATAATGTAACAAATGTCAAAATGAATGAGAGCTATTATAAACTAAGAATACCACACTTAAATAATTACTGTTGACAATAGAAGTATAAACCTAATGCAGATGATTGTTTGCTAGGAGTTAATTAATCCCTGTTTAAGGAATGAAGCTGGAGCTCATTTAAGTACCAATAGATAGAAACATCTGTCGTGCCAAGTGACTTGTGTTTGGTTCGCTTAATATGTTGATTTTTGCTAAGTTAAATATTCTTCAAGGAGAGAGATTTTCTTCAGATAAAATGAGTTATTTTTCCATTTCCTCCTTTGGTTTCTCTATTACTCTGCTGAGGACCTGAGAAGGCTAAGCAGAAGTAAGTTTTTGTAGGATGTGGCCTAATCAGAAAGACACATGTGCCTACCACTCTAATGTGACAAAGTCACATATCATTATCTTTTTCCATTCTTCATGTAGGCCCATGTTACTCAACCAAGCTGTATAAATCTGTGGGAGATAACATGTGGACAGATGGCTGTTCCACTGGTCCACTTGGGGCTCTCTTGGTCACTAGGTCCCTGAGTGCCCTCCCAGAGCCCCTGGTCAGAGGTCTGGGTTTCCTTTGTCTTCCTGCCTGGAAAGCCTTAGGTCTGTAGGTCACTATTTCTGACATTTGGGAACCACTCCATATTGTGTTTTTGTGGTTATAATTGTGGTCTTGCTATCCAGTAAGTGAGTGTTATCTGATATAATTCTCTTTGACTCTCTTGTTTAGGTGGTAACTCTTGGCCGAGGAACCAGAGCAGGCTCTTTATTCTTATATAACTCTTTAAGTCTGCTTTTTCCTATTTATGAGACACATGCAAGACACCAACATTTCTCACCTGGAGTGCTGAAATACTCTTACTAGTCTAATCTTCCCGTGCACACTCTCACCTTTTCCCATCTGTTCACTCACTGCATGTAGAGTAAGCTTTTAAAAGTGTATGTGTGATCATGTCACTTCTCTGAAACTTTTCCTCTGAGCTCTGCATGTCTGGCCTCTGCCTATATCTCTAGTCTCATCTTGAACCATTCCCTGCCCATCCCAACTGCACAGTTCAACTCCAGTATTTACTCAGAATCAAATTATATTTAGAGAGGCCTCCCTTGACCTTCCGAGACCAGGTCACGTCCCCCTGTACACACCTTGGAGCACTCTATTCCTCCATAGCTCTCATCAGGGTTTCAACTACTTATTTGTCCATGTAATGCCTGTCTCTCCTCCACCCACCACACACACACACACACACACCCCCACCACACACACACACACACACACACACACTCACACCTCTACACTCTATCAGGGCTGTTTGTTCACCATTGTCTCCTCAGTGCAATGATCTGCCAGTCAGGTAATCCTTGCTTGTACTTCTTATCTGTGCATACTTCCTAATTATGTTGTGTAGCATGCATAGTCTACTCATTGCCTCAGAATACTTGATTTCACAGTTAGCCTGCTGAATTGTTAGTAGCTCCACTTATTGAAGGAGCATGAAGTAGGTGCTATAATTAGCCCTATTTTATTGATGAGGCTTAGCGTAAACCCAGGGCTTGACCTCTTAACTGCTGAATACATCATGTCTGGTGTAACTTCATTGTTAGAGGGTTTACAGTGAAGACAGTCTGAATGAATCCCTACTTTATGTCAGAAGTTATGTAATTGTAATCTCAGAAAGTTATCTTTAAGACTTAGAACTGGTATAATGTTCCTAATCTGAGATGACTTTTTCTCATTTACACAAAAGGAAATAGAGGTCCTTATATTTAGGGATTAAGAATCAGATTTATTAGACTCTAAATTCTCTGCTCATTCTACAGCTCTTCTGGGTAAGATTTCTCAGTTGTTGCTGTAAGCAGTGAAATTTTCCCTGACATTCATACTCTGACAAGCTCACAGTCCTTGATGGAGAAATGCCTAGGGATCTATTTATAGGCTAATAGTGTAAAGATATTCTAGTAAACAAGATTCTCCTTTATATTTAGATACCATAGTAACTTCTAACCATAATCACTTAAACCCCACCCCCCGCCCACCCCAGAGTGGCTTCAATTTTGTAAAATGGAGCTTGAATAAATAGTTCCAAATTTAGCCCTAAGTCTGTCTTTCTGCATCAACTGTTAGGAAAACACCTGTTTCTCAGCCTTGCTGCATGAAAGCCACAAGGATGTCAAACAAAGATGCCAAGAAAACTTGTGGAATACCAACTGTTCTGAGCTGCCAGACCAGAGAATCATGCATTTTTCATTTTATTTATAGGCAGGACAGAGTATTATAGCTCTCCGGTACATGAGACTTGGGGATTAGATTTCTTTGATTCTTAAGAAGGACTTTAAAACTATAGTATTTTTGTGAAAAGTTACTGGGAAATGCATTGTTTGTGACACACCAACTTTGGTCTAAATTACTGGAATATATCTCACATGAGATTCTATCAAACTCTGAACATAAAGTAACTTAAATTTGTGTCAGATCAGGTGATTCCATAATCCTGAATTGTTCTCTTGTAAATTCCCTTCTAGCATTTCTTGCTGTGGGTGAAAAGATGGGCTTTGAAGTCAGGCAGACCTGAGTTTAAATCTTGGATCCACACTTTAATAAGCTGTTGTCACCTTGATCAGTTCATTTAACATTCTGAACCTTGGATTTTCATGTCTAAAATATGTGTAATAACAATCTCATAGGGTCATTGTGAGGATTATGTGATATAAGATATGTAAAGAGCCTAGCAATAGCATTGTGCTAAACAGACACAAAATGATAGCTACTATGCAGAGTGTTGCTCTTATCTGGGATTGATTGGCAGGACCCTCATCTTTTTACTCAGAATCAAGTTGTATCTTTCTCACCCTAAGATTTAGTTGATAAAATCACAGCAGTGATCAGGTATCAGGATCTACTCCACATATTTTCAGATCCTCTTTTTAGAACAAATAAATCGGCAGAAATGGACATGGTAGGTGTTCTGGTATGGTGGGACACATAAGCCTTTCTCTTTCACAATTTTCATAATCCCTGATAATTTCATCATTGAGTCACTCTTATCTTACCAAGTCAAACAAGCAAGAACCATTTCACTCCCATTTGTCTTTCCCTCTCTACTATATAGGAAGCCTTTTGGATTCCCATGATTAGTATTTAAAGAGCCTCTTAGTACATATATCCTGATCTCTGTGGGACCTTTCCATTACTAGAGTCCTTGGGACAAAGCTATCCTAGGAGTCCTAGTAATTCCATCTCAAGTTTTTCCTTCCCTGGAGAGATTTTCCTCATACCTATTATATTAGTTGAAAAGACACTTGACCATGTATCACCACCAATAGCTTCTCTAGGATAAATTCCATGAACTAAACTGATTTGAAAAATTCCTTCTCTCTGCTTTGAGGAAGCTGAGCCTTTTCTGCTTTTTAAAGTCAGAATTATGTACTTCGGAGGCAGGATATCCTTGCTTAGGAACGTAACTCTATCTGAACTCCCCAGGATAGCTATTGATTTCACAGACCCACTTCCTCTCCCTTTCTCTTTTCCCTTTCAGCTACCCTTCCCTCTTAAAACCATTTTTACTCAGACCTATACTTGTCTTAAGGATCTCTATCTGGTTTTGCTTTTACAGTTCACCATTTCTCTACTGAGCTTGACCTCACTCCCTGACTCCTGATAAAAGAACTAAATAGTCAAGGACTGTGGTATTCAGGAACAGGATTAGTTTCTGCCATTGAAGAAATCCCACACTTTTCAGAAAAGTAACAGCTATTGCATATTCTGTTCCTTTTCTCTGTTGAGGTCTGAATTTAATGCTCTTGAACTACTTTCTTTCTGTTCCTGTTCCATGATTAGAAAAAGACGAATTGAGCCTGACAGAGCTGCTTAGAGAAATGTTGTGACATGTCTGTCTTTGACTGAGCCTGAGCCCAAAGACTCTGCTAATTCCTCGTGTAATAAGGTAGAGGCAGCTCTATGATATACTCAGGAAACAAAACGACTGCTTGTAACTAAATGGGTTTGGGAGTCAGGGATCCTTACTGAAAAGTGCAAATGTGTAGAATGAATTTTGCACATCAAAATTGCTTTACATCTGGGTAGCTCCAGGTCACAGTTTTCATGCTATTTTTTTGTCTTGTTTTGTTGATTTTTCAGACTTTTTGAAAAGACCTCTAGAGAGTTATGTGAAAAAATTAAAAGTACCAGTTCATGTAATTCGAATGGAACAACGTTCTGGATTGATCAGAGCTAGATTAAAAGGAGCTGCTGTGTCTAAAGGACAAGTGATCACCTTCTTAGATGCTCACTGTGAGTGTACAGTGGGATGGCTGGAGCCTCTCTTAGCCAGGATCAAACATGACAGGTAATTTTCTGGAGTCTGTAAATTTGATAATCAGTGCGTTTGTCCTAAACTATATGGTAAGTTGCAAAATTCTGTATTTAAAATAAATACAAAAATAATTTTCCTCTGAAGTTTCCTTTAAAATATCCAGGAAAGGCACTGTAAACATGAAGAAGACCACATTCTAAAGTCTGGAAATAATGTTTGCAAACTAATGAGGATAAATTAGGAAGCACTGTATGTTCTGTTCACTAAATAGGAGAAGAATAGATGGACAGTGAACTTAAGGAAAGTAGGATAAAACCTTTTATGTATCCCTTTATTTATTCTAAGGCTAACACTGGGGCAGGCAGGTCATCTCATCTCCATCTACATCCTTACTGGGACTATAGCAATCAGCTTGTACATAGCAAAAAGTAGAAGGGGTTGGGGAGATACATGTTACATCCCAAAATGCTTAATTGTGTATGGAAAAGCACCATAATCTTTTATACAGAATAATACAGGAAGGGCAGGGAGTGGAAACAACATTTGCCCATGGTTGTAGTCTTTCATAATGCACATTTTTCAAAGAATTACCTACTGCTGGGCTCTGGCTTAGTTATTATGTATTAGGAGAGAACCTAACTTCAGTCTGCTAGAATTAACATCAGGTGAATTTCTGCTTGTCATTGCTATTTGAGCTAGAGTTTGTGTCACCATTAGGGTTTAGGTTTTAGCAGGTAAACTTTTACTAGTCAACTGGAGGAGTATGGTTAAAGCCACTGCGTATGTTCTGTTTGTTAGCAAATACCGACGTACATCTCTCCTCTATCAAAGATGGATCAATAGGGAAAACCAACATTGGGGCAATGAAAAGATATAGCAACTTTAGGAAGGAGAACATCACCTAAGGAAGGAATATTTCTGTAAACTTGTTTTCTGTAAGTAATAGACTGATGTAGGAGGTTTTGGCTTGCATAAAGACAACATACAACCTTTATGAAACAGGAGACTGATCTGATGTAGAGAAAGCAGTGTGAGGTGATGAAAGAAATAGAAAGGGGAATTGGCTGAAATAACCACCACAGTGATTTCCAATTTGGGCTGTGTGGTAGGTTAGGTATCCTGAATAACTTTTCCAACTGAAAAAGCTAAAGTACTTGATAAAATACAAAACACAGTTTTAAATACGTCACTGAGTTGGCACCAAGGTAAGAAATTCTACAGATCTCAAAGACAAAGTGAGAAAAGTAAGCAGTACAAACACTAAACCAAGGATATTCTGCATCCAAAATACACAATTTGACTTGTAGGGTTCTGCTGAACTTAGAGGATACTGAGCTTCTGCCTTGATAGACAAACAGATGGGAGGACAGGAGACCAGGCATAGGCCCTGCTAAGATGGGAGGATGACTAGCAGACTCCTGTGTAAAGCTTGCATCTGGACTTGTGTCCCGAGGTGTGAAAATGAGAAATCCTATCACACCAAAGAAAGCTTGCTTGTTACAACCTTGGTATGGGGTGGAGGAGGGGAAACAAATCCTCTCTAAGGACTTTTAACTCAAATAGAGAAAAAGAGGGAACTGGTTCAGATCTTTTTATGAGACTAATATAACCTGAGTATGAACACCAGGATAGAATTATGTGGAAAGTTACTCAAACCTACTCATGAACACTAATACAAAAATCTCACAATACCATCAAATTGAGTCCAACAGGGAGGGACGAAGCGGGGACAATATATATGTAAATAAATATATCATGACTAATTGGTTTAATTTAATATTACAAAACAAATTCATGTAGCATACCCAATTAACATTTATAAAACTAAGATTAAAACCCTACCATAAAAAATCTGTGATCACTTCAATAAAGAAAAAAGTATTCATTTACAATTAAAATGAACACCTATTTATGATTAGAAATACTTAATGAACTATTATATAATGGAAATTTACTAATCTGAGAAAGGCTAGCTTAAAAGAAACTTTAGCAAGCACACATCATATTAATGGAGAACTACAGAAAATATTTTTTAAAAGATTCAGAGCAAGATAAGGATTACCTAAATTACTATTCAGTATTTTTTAGAAGCCTTAGGTTTTGCACTTATACAAGAAATAAAGACTATAGATTCAGAAAGGAAAAAATACCCAAGTGCTGTCAATTGCAAATGAAGTGGGGTTTTTAAAAAATTTTTTTTACTAAGGTATTATTGATATACATTCTTATGAAGGTTTCACATGAAAAAACAATGCAGTTACCACATTAACCCATATTATTGAGTCTGACCCCATAGTAGTAAGATGCCACAGATTAACTGTTTGCCTTCTCTGTGCTACACTGTCTTCCTCATGACTGACCCCCACCATGTGTACTAAACAAAGTACATCTCAATCCCCTTCTCCCTCTCTACCCACCCGCCCTCCTACATCCTTCCCCTTTGGTAATCACTAGTCAACCTTTGAGTCTGTGAGTTGGCTGCTCTTATGTTCCTTGAGTCTTGCTTTATTGTTATACTCCACAAATGAGGGAAATTATTTGGCACCTGTCTTTCTCTGTCTGGCTTATTTCACTGAGCATAATCTCCTACAGGTCCATCCTTGTTGTTGCAAATGGTAGGATCTGTTTCTTTCTTATGGCTGAATAGTATTCCATTGTATATATAGTACCACCTCTTCTTTACCCATTCATGTACTGATGGACACTTAGGTTGCTTCCATATCTCGGCTATTGTAAATAGTGCTGTGATAAACGTACAGATGCATATGTCTTTTTGAATCTGAGAACTTGTATTCTTTGGGTAAATTCCTAGGAGTGGACTTACCAGGTCAAATGATATTTATATTTTTATTTTTTTGAGGAAACTCCATATTGCTTTCCACAATGGTTAAACTAGCTTACATTTCCACCAGCAGTGTAGGAGGTTACCCCTTTCTCCACATCCTCGCCAGCATTTGTTCTTAGTCTTTTTGATGCTGGCCATCCTAACTGGTGTGAGGTGATATCTCATTGTGGTTTTAATTTGCATTTTCCTGATAATTAGCAATGTGGAACATCTTTTCATGTGCCTATTGGCCATCTGAATTTCTTCTTTGGAGAATTGTCTCTTCATATCCTCCACACATTTTTTAATTGCGTTATTTGCTTTTTGGGTGTTGAGGCGTGTAAGTTCTTTATATATTTTAGATGTTAACCCCTTGTCGGATATGTCATTTACAAATATATTTTCCCATACTGTAGGATGCCTTTTTATTCTGTTGATGGTGTACTTTGCCATACAGAAGCATTTTTGTTTGATGTAGTCCCATGTGTTCATTTTTGCTTTCATTTCCCTTGCTCAAAGAGATGCTTTCAGGAAGAAGTTGCTTATGTTTATATTCAGATTTTTGCATATGTTGTCTTCTAAGTTTTATGATTTCATGACTTACATTCAGGTCTTTTGATCCATTTCAAGTTTACTTTTGTGTATGGGGTTAAACAATAATCCAGTTTCATTCTCTTGCATGTACCTGTCCAGCTTTGCCAAAACCAGTTGTTGAAGGGGGCTGTCATTTCCCCATTGTATGTCCATAGCTCCTTTATTGTATATTAATGGACCATGTAGGGTTGGGTTTATATCTGGGCTCTCTAGTCTGTTCCATTGGTCTATTGTTCTATTCTTGTGCCGGTACCAAATTGACTTGATTACTGTGGCTTTGTAGTAGAGCTTGAAGTTGGGGAATGCAATCCCCCCACTTTATTCTTCTTTCTCAGAATTGCTTTGGCTATTTGGTGTCTTTTGTGGTTCCCTAAGAATTTTAGAATTATTTGCTCTAGTTCATTGAAGAATGCTGTTGGTATTTTGGTATGGATTGCATTGAATCTGTAGATTGCTTTAGGCAAGATGGCCATTTTGTCAATGTTAATTCTTCCTATCCATGAGAATGAGATGTGTTTCCATTTATTGGTATCTTCTTTAATTTGTCTCATGAGTGTCTTGTAGTTTTCAGAGTATGGGTCTTTCACTTCCTTGGTTAGGTTTATTCCTAGGTATTTTATTCTTTTTGATGCAATTGTGAATAGAATTGTTTTCTTGATTTCTCTTTCTGCTAGTTTATCATTAGTGTATAGAAGTGCAACAGATTTTTGTTATTAATTTTGTATCCTGCAACTTTCCTGAATTCAGATATTAGATCTAGTTGTTTTGGAGTGGATTCTTTAGGGTTTTTTATGTACAGTACCATGTCATCTTCAAACAGTGACAGTTTAACTTCTTTACCAATCTGGATGCCTTTTATTTCTTTGTGTTGTCTGATTGCCATGGTGAGGGCCTCCAGAACTATGTTGAATAAAAGTGGGCAGAGTGAGCATCCTTGTCTTGTTCCCAATATTAGGGTAAAAGCTTTCAGTTTCTCACTGTTAAGTATGATGTTGGCTGTGGGTTTGTCATCGATGGCCTTTATTATATTGAGGTCCTTGCCCTCTGTACCCATTTTGTTGAGAGTTTTTATCATGAATGGATGTTGAATTTTGTTTAATGCTTTTTCAGCATGTATGGAGATGATCATGTGGTTTTTGTCTTTCTGTTTGTTGATGTGGTGGATGATGTTGATGGATTTTCTAATACTGTAGCATCCTTGTATCCCAGGATTAAATGCTACTTGATCGTGGTGGATGATCTTTTTAATATATATTTGAATTCACGTTGCTAATATTTTGTTGAGTATTTTGGCATCTCTATTCATCAGGGATATTGGTCTGTAATTTTCTTTTTTTGTGGTGTCTTTGCCTGGTTTGGTATTAGAGTGATGCTGGCTTCATAGAATGAGTTTGGAAGAATTCCCTCCTCTTCTACTTTTTGGAAAACTTTAAGGAGGATGGGTATTAGGTCTTCACTAAATGTTTGATAAAATTCAGCGTTGAAGCTGTCTGGTCCAGGGATTTTGTTCATAGGTAATTTTTTGATTACCAGTTCAATTTCATTGCTGGTAATTGGTCTGTTAAGATTTTCTGTTTCTTTCTTGGTCAGCCTTGGAAGGTTGTATTTTTCTAGAAAGTTGTCCATTTCTTCTAGGTTATCCAGTTTGTTAGCATATAATTTTTCATAGTATTCTCTCATAATTCTTTGTATTTCTGTGGTATGTGTCATGATTTTTCCTTTCTCATTTCTGATTCTTTTTGTGTGTGTAGACTTTCTTTTTTTTCTTGAGAAGTCTGGTTAGGGGTTTATCTATTTTGTTTATTTTCTCAAAGAACCAGCTCTTGCTTTCTTTGAATCTTTCTATTCTTTTATTCTTCTTGATTTTATTTATTTCTCCTGTAATCTTTACTGTGTTTCTCTTTCTACTGGCTTTGGGCCTCATTTGTTCTTCTTTTTCTAGTTTTGTTAATTGTGAGTTTAGACTGTTCATATGGCATTGTTCTTTTGTGAGGTAGGCCTGTATTGCAGTATACTTCCCTATTAGCATGGCCTTCGCTGCATTCCACATATTTTGTGGTGTTGAATTCTTGTTGTCATTTGTTACCATATATTGCTTGATCTCTGTTTTTATTTGGTCATTGATCCATTGGTTATTTAGGAGCATATTGTGAAGCTTCCATCTGTTTGCTGGATTTTTCATTTTCTTTGCATAATTTATTTCTAGTTTCTTACCTTTGTGGTCTGAGAAACTGGTTTGTACAATTTCAGTCTTTCTAAATTTACCGAGGCTCTTTCTGTGTCCTAGTATATGATCTATTCTTGAAAATGTTCCATGTGCACTTGAGAAGAATGTGTATTCTGTTCCTTTTCGCTGTAGAGTTCTGTAGATGTCTGTTAAATCCATCTCTTCTAAATTCATTGTTCAGCGCCTTTGTCACATTACTTATTTTCTGTCTGTTTGATCTGTCTTTTGTAGTGAGTGGAGTTTTGAAGTCTCCTAGAATGATTTCATTGCATTCTATTTCCCCTTTTAATTCTGTTAGTATTTGTTTCACATATGTACGTGCTGCTGTTTTGGATGCATAGATATTTATAATGGTTATATGTTCTTGTTGGATTGCCCCTTTATCATTATGTAATGTCCTTCTTTTTCTCTTGTGACTTTCTTTGTTTTGAATTCAATTCTGTCTGATCCAAGTACTGCAACACCTGCTTTTTTTCTCCCTATTTGTTGCATGGAATATCTTTTTCCATCCCTTCACTTTTAGTCTGTGTATTTCTTTGAGTTTGAAGTGAGTCTCTTGTAGGCAGCATATAGATGGGTCTTGTTTTTTATCCATTCAGTGATTCTGTGTCTTTTGATTGGTGCATTCAGACCATTTACATTTAGGGTGATTATCAATAGGTATGTATTTATTGCCATTGCAGGCTTTAGATTCGTGGTTACTAAAGGCTCAAGGTTAACTTCCTTACTATCTAAGAGTCTAACTTAACTCACTTAGTATGCTATTACAAACACAATCTAAAGATTCTTTTTTTTCTCCTCCTTTTTCTTCCTCCTCCATTCTTTATATATTAGGTATCATATTCCGTACTCTTTCTCTATCCCTTGGCCAACTTTGGGGGTAGTTGATTTAATTTTGCATTTGCTTAGTAACTAACTGTTCTACTTTCTTTACTGTGGTTTTATTACCTCTGGTGACAGCTATTTAGCCTTAGGAACATTCTGTTTATCCTGTCCCTCCAAAATAGACTGTAGAGATGGTTTGTGGGGGGTAAATTCTCTCAACTTTTTCTTATCTGAAAATTGTTTAATCCCTCCTTCAAATTTAAATGATGATCTTGCCAGATAAAGAATTCTTGGTTTGAGGCCCTTCTGCTTCATTGCATTAAATATATCATGCCACTCCCTTCTGGCCTGTAAGGTTTCTGTTGAGAAGTCTGATGATAGCCTGATGGGCTTTCCTTTGTATGTGATCTTTTTTCTCTCTCTAGCTGCCTTTAAAAGTATGTCCTTATCCTTGATCTTTGCTGTGTTAATTGTTGCATTTCTTGGTGTTGTCTTCCTTGGGTTTCTTGTTTTGGGAGATCTGGGCACCTCCATGGCTTGAGAGTGTTTTCCATTCCCCAGATTGGGGAAGTTTTCAGCAATTATCTCATTGAAGACACCTTCTATCCCTTTTTCTCTCTCCTCTTCTTCTGGTATCCCTGTAATGCGAATATTATTCCATTTGGTTGGTCACACAGTTCTCTTAATATTCGTTCATTCCTAGAAATCCTTTTTTCTCTCTGCACCTCAGCTTGTTTGTATTCCTCTTCTGTAATTTCTATTTCATTTATCATCTCCTCCACTGTATCTAATCTGCTTTTAAAAACCTCCATTGTATTCGTTAATGATTGATCTCCAACTGGAATTCGCTCCTTAGTTCTTGAATATTTTTCTGTACCTCTATGAGCATGTTTATGATTTTTATTTTGAAATCTTTTTCAGGAAGATTGATAAGATCAATTTCATTTGTCTCTTTTTCTGTTGTTTGTACAATTTTGGTTTGAACCAGGTTCTTTGACGTTTCATATTTGTATGTGGTGCCCTCTTGTGCCCAAAAGCTCTGTTGTCTGGATCTGCTTAGCCCCTGAAGCAATGTCAGGGGTCACAGTTGAGCAGTGTTGGTGTCTGGGGGTGCAAGGGAAGAGCTGTTTCCTCCTTCCCGGCTGCTATGCCTGTCTCCACTGCCTGAACCAGTGGGCTGAATGCACAGGTGTAAGCCTCTGTGCTTTGGGTTAGTAGCTGCTGTAGGTGGGTCCTCCCTGAGCCTGGCCTGATGCCTGGGCAGGGACTGCCACTTTGCGACCCAGTAACAGCAGTCTAGGAGAAAGGTGCAGCAGGCTGTGTATCACGGTTGGGGGCCTTGGAGCTACTCCGTAGCCAGCCATTGAGATGGAGTGCCTGAAGCTCCTGATAGTTCCCAACCTGCTGGCTAGAGTGCCACCAGACAATTTTGTGTACCTGTCCTTTCTCCTGAGCAGTTAGCTCTGTGCAATCCTTGCCCCTTTAGCAGTCCTCTTGCTGGTAGGAAGTCTCTCAGACTGCCTGCCTTTCTTTTGTCCCATAGCAGCTGGATATGGATCCCTGTTTTCTACAAGCTGCTGGACTCTCAGTCTCTCCAGGTATTCCACCTGTCTTAGTTTTCCAACCCCACTAATCACCAGAGCACCATGCAATGTAGATTTGTGCTCCCAGAGCAGATTTCCAGGGCTAGGTGTTCAGCAGTCCCAGCCCTCTACTCCTTCCCCACTCTGTTTCTCTTCCTCCAGCCGGTGAGGTGGGGTGGGGGAAGGGCTTGGGTCTCACTGGATCTCAGCTTTGGTATGTTACCCTGTTTCATGAGGTCTGTTCTTTTCTCCAGGTATATGCAGTCCAACCCAGCCTTCTTTCCTGTTGTTCTTTCAGCATTAGTTGTATTAATTGTATTTTTGTATTATATGTGGTTTTAGGAGGAGGCCTCTCACCTCTCACACTATGTTTTTTGCCAAATGAAGTGCTTTTTAATGAAGAAAAAGTCTGTATACAAAAATAGTAGAAATTTTAAGAGTTTAACAATGTTGCCAAACATAAGATCTCTATAGAAGTAGTCAGTTGCCTTCTCCATACTAGCAAGGGATAGTTAGAAAATACAATGTAAAAAGAAATTATACCATTTATAATATCAGTAAAAGTCATAAGATATAATTTGGAATATGTTTAACAAGATGCATAAAATAGAACACTTGAAAGTCACTGAGTAATAATCTAAGTGGAGAGAAGGATAATGATCATGGATATAAAAGTCAATACAAAAATAGCAATTCTTCCCACACTAACCTGTAAATTCAGAGCATTTCCAATTGAAATATCAACAGAATTTTCTTTGGAGAATCTAGCTGATTCTAACATTTATATAAGAAATATGTGTTTAAAAAAATAAGCATTTAGTAATAATTGATGAATCACTAAGTTCATATGAAACCAATATAATATTATATATAAATTGTATTTCAATTTAAATAATGATTTTAAAAAATCACAACATAGCTCCAGTACTCTTGAAGATGAGGTAGGCTCAACAGGGCTGCCTCACCAGACAGCAGGGCTTATTTTAAAGCCACAGCAATGGTGGCAGGGACATGCTGACACAGGAATCCACAAGTAGACTAGTGAACAGAATACTTCCCACATAAACCTAGATCATCCTAGGTTTATGTGGGAACTTGATTTACAACAGAGCAGGCATTGATGACTACAGCAGAGGAAAAAAGGACCGTGAAATAAACAATACTAGAAAGTAAATGAAGTTGGATTACTTATTGCAAATCATATTGAAAATCAATTCCATATAATTAAATATTTGAATATGAAAAGCAAAATTATAATTTTTTGGAAACCATATAGCAGAATATCTTTTCATGATTTTAGAGTAGAGAAGATTTCTTAGACAAGGTGGATGGGGACGGTGAAGCTATAACGTACTCTAAAATGTGACTAGCTTTGAGCAGGGCACCTTTCCCTAGAAGGGGCTGTGGCCAAGTATGAGTTATTTAAGGTTAATAAAAAATGCCATAATATTTTTGGAAAGCAGTAAAGAATAATGCTACAAAAGGTTCCTTCCTTTAAGGTGATCTCACTCCTGGAAATTTAGTTTACTCTTAAAGCAAAAGTGAAGTATTATACATATAAACATGTTCACTCAGTATCTTAATAGCAAAAAACTATAAGGAACACAAATATCCAAGAGTTGTTTATTAAGAAAATTATTACCTTAAAATGATTAAATATGTAGTCATTAAGTGTCATTTTTGAAAACTAGAAGTATTTTAAGTGTTTTCACATATGACAAATATGTAAAAGAATGAAAAAGGTATGGAAGGTTATCAGTGAATTATAAATACTTATGCTAGCTTGGTAAGATGTAACAGGAAATTTTTCATCATTGTCTTTAACATTATAAAATATTTTTTTATTTTTAATATACTCAGTATACATTTTTATATAATTGTTATGCTAGACCTCAAAAGGAAAGTTTTAAGATTTTTTAATATGCTTTGCATTTTTAGGAAAACAGTGGTATGTCCTATTATTGATGTGATCAGTGATGATTCTTTTGAGTACATGGCAGGCTCTGATATGACCTATGGTGGCTTCAACTGGAAACTCAATTTTCGCTGGTATCCTGTTCCCCAAAGAGAAATGGATAGGAGGAAAGGTGATCGGACTCTTCCTGTCAGGTAATTAGTGTGGCAAACATTCACAGGGGATTGTCTAGCTTTGAGAATCATATCAAAAGGATAAATGTATTCTGAGGTATGGGGAAAGGGCCTTGTTGTCTTCATCCTGTCTAATCTTAAGTCTTTGCAATATTTGCCACCCTTTGGAACCTAGCGTTTTAGAGTTGCTAACTGAGTCTAGTTGGTTAATGAGTCTAGTCAACTGCATTTCTAGTTGCTAGAAACTGTAGAGTAGATACACAGTCAGATGGAGAGGATTACAAGAAATAGCTTTAATGTAAGGAGCTTCAGCTGGAAGCTCAGTTTGGACCCGGAGACAAAGACAGAAAGAGCCATTGGGACTGAACAGAGAAGGATGTGCCAGCTTAAGCTGTGGCATAGTAGGCCCAGCAGTCAGCATGACTAGGGTACAGGTAATATCCCAAGACCAAGTAATAGCATAAAACACAGAAAGCCTCTGAGAGCCTATGAAAGTTTCTGAGTGTGAGAATAAGCATTTATTGTGTAGTTATAGTCAGTTATAAAACTACTACTTTAAAAAAATGCTTGTGAATTTTAAATTATTACAATTAATGGTGTAGTATTATGATTGAATTTCAGAACCCCTACAATGGCAGGAGGCCTTTTCTCGATAGATAGAGATTACTTTCAGGAAATTGGAACCTATGATGCTGGAATGGATATTTGGGGAGGAGAAAACCTAGAAATTTCCTTTAGGGTAAGTTCCCTTTGAAAGTGTTTTATTTAACCTCAAATATAGATGTGCTTTAATTATTCATATTTCTGTAAATGAAAAACAAATATTGAATTTAATATGAGTTTCACTGGACTTTGGAGCCTCAGTGCATTACAATTTTGGTGCCACTACTAAGGATTCATCATAAACTGTTTTAAGCAAATAATACAGTTATCTTAATAGCCCAACTATAAAACTTATACAAGATTTCCTACTTTTTTAAAATTTCTGTTGTTTTCAAGGAAGTAAGTCAAGCTCTAAAAATAATATGAAGTTTGCATGTGCTAGTTTGGTACTTACTGGCAAAAACATAATTCTGTTTTCTGTAATATGCTTTGTCCTTCTGATGTGAAAATTGTTCTTATATAAAGCCTGGTTTACTTTATCAGCTTTATATCTTTCAATAAAAAGAAAAAGGCAAAAGAATTTTTAAATTGCTCTAATTAAATTTAACCCAGTCAACCTTACATTAAATTCTTACACATTTCACTTTCACTAAAATCAACTTATTATTTGAATGACATTGTGTATTTCTGAAAATAATCAACTTTAGACACACGGCTTATAGTGGACCACCCTGAACTGCACTGCAGTCTAAACCAGCTAGTTCACTTTGTTCCTAGTGGCCCACTTTGCCCGAAAAAGGTTTGGACTCTAGGTCATCTTGGAAATTCTTCTGTCTAATTGTATTTCTTTGTGACCCTGAGAAAAGTTAAAGTAGACATGCTGGTTATTTAACAAAATCAAAACTTTTCAAAATGTGTTTTAATTATAAACAGTAGATTTTTAATTGATGAAAAATATTTTGAAAGGAGAAGGATAATTTCATTAAATCAAAGATGTTTAAAGCATATATAATGATCTTCTACCTCTTTATTCTTTATATTCTCACAAAGACACTGTCCCACTGAGTAACTCATGAGAGACCCAGTTTATATTCCTAGGCTATGTTTAAATGCAGGCTGTAATGTACAGGTCTGGGGAAAATGGAACACAGAGGACTCTGGTGGGATACCATGATCAAAGTTTTTTTTTACAATGAACAACATTAATAAATACATAGTATATTACACATTCACAACACAGTAAATTAAAACATTGTACAAAACAGTATGTCCTTCTGGCAAGTGTTGGTTGCAGTTCATCAAATTTAAATTTATGATCCTTTTATGAGTCATGGCCTGCAGTTAGAAAAACATTACTCTAGACCTCATATATTTTTTGTAGTAGCCTTTAACCTGTCTTTTCTGAATTTAACCTTAACTTCTGGTTTGATGAGAATGAAAAATTACAGGAAGATTTGCTTCTTAGGAAGCCCTGGCTTTGTGGCTGTATAGCAGGAGCTCCATTATATGTATGCTCTTGATTCTGTGAAATCCAACTATGAAAATCAATAGAGGTGAACAGTTTTTTTTGTTAAAAAAAAACAACTGTCAGTTTCTCTTATGTGGTCTTCTTTGCTGTTTTCAGATTTGGCAGTGTGGGGGAACTTTAGAGATTGTTACCTGCTCACATGTTGGACATGTGTTTCGGAAAGCCACACCTTACACATTTCCTGGAGGCACAGGGCAGATTATCAATAAAAATAACAGACGACTTGCAGAAGTGTGGATGGATGAATTCAAGAATTTCTTCTATATAATTTCTCCAGGTTGGCATTATTTTGCATTAGATATATAAGACTGTATCTTTCTTCCTGTAATGCATTCTGAGGGTGAAGTAAGAGATAGAAAAGAAGGTTTGAACAGAGACAAATTGTTGTAAGGAAAAAATGAAATCACACACATTATAGAAAGGTCTTAGCAGACTACCTGGTATATTGTTAACAATAACAATAAAGTCTGCATGTCAGTACTGCAGAAATTACTGTTAGCCCAGGTGTTGTCCATTTTGTTTATTTTTTAACCTAAGTGCAGTTGTTAACATTTATGTGAAAATGTTGAGAACTCCAGGCTAGAGCAGAGCTCTAGCACATGCCTTAAGGGACTTCTCCCCCAGGAACTTTTTCCTGCTATTCCCTGCTGTTCAGTTTTGTAGGAATCATTGTTCCATTAGCTATAAACTTGCCTGACATTCCAATCATTTTCAATTACCACAAAACTGTCAAATCATTGTGTGTGCAATTCAGTGACCTGTATGACAGAAGCCTGACTGAAAACAATTGTTCTGTTTAAAATTTGAGCAAGATGGATCTTGATTTTTGTTTTTCTCTCAACATAAAGTTTTCTAATCTCATGTAACTAACATTTGTGTTTAATATTATTAGCTTGTATTTCTTTCTCACATAAATTTAATTCTTTGCAAAAAATAAAACATATTAATATGTTTTCTTGTTTTGTATTTTGGGCAGTGGATTCGTCTAGTATATGACTTGTGTAGTCACATATAACCAGAATGAAAGGTCTCTTCCCATTTGCTTTTGGCTTGTTAGATGCAATATGTAAATAGAAATGTGGTACATACTAGAACATTAAAAATTCAGAGCCAATTATATCTTTCAATTATGTCTTTCAGGTGTTACAAAGGTAGATTATGGAGACATATCGTCAAGACTTGGTCTAAGACACAAACTACTATGCAGACCTTTCTCTTGGTACTTAGAGAATATTTATCCTGATTCCCAGATTCCACGTCACTATTTCTCTTTGGGAGAGGTAAAAATACACACACACACACACACACATTTTTTTTAATGTGGTTATTATGTTCTCATTTATCAAAACAATAGAGGTTAAACTTCCAACAAGGGAGTAGCTTCATATTAAAAGTACATAACCTCAAGTGTGGGGAAAATTCTTAACACAGTCTGTCTCATAATATGGAATCTTGTTAATTTTGTGTCATGTTATATTCTGTTAGAATAAGAATGCTCCCCCTGATATTTCACAGTGGGGCTTTTGTTGTAAGTTTTTTCCATAGACTTTTTATTTTAACAAACTGACCCATTTAGTTGAAACCATGTACTCCTAAAGCTAATGTCCTGGTGTTAATTAGCCTGAATCAAAGCTTAAAGAACTTAAAAGTAAAGACAAATTGTAAAGAATTGACAAAGAAACTTGAAAATAGTAAATAGAAGTTACAGTGGCAAATGGTGATGCATGTGGAGAGTCCACAACCAGGCCCCATTCCAGGACTGAACCTCCCAATATTCAGAAAAATAAATCCCTCATTCCATAGTCCTTTCATTTGTTCAGCAAATATTTGAGAGCCTAATATGTGATAGCTACTATTTTAAGTACAGGGAATACAATAGTGAATAAAATAAAGTCTCTGCTCTTGTGAATCTTGACAGTCTGTTAAGGAAGACAGATTGTTAAACATATGCAATGTAAGGTGGTGGTAAGGGCAAAGAGAGCAGAGAATGGCTGGGGGGGGTGGTGGGAGAAGTCATGCAGTTTAATGTAGAGTAATTGGAAAAGGCTTTGCATATAAGATTTTTTACTTTTGAGCAAAGATCTAAGGGAAGTGGATTAGCAGTCCATATGAATTTTGGGGGAAAGAACATCTTGGGTACAGGAAAAAAGCAAGTACCAATAAAAGGCCCAAAGACAAGAGTGTACTTGGCACATTCCAGAAACACCAGAGGTACCAGTTACCTGGGATGGACTGAACAGCTGCTACTGGGGAAGGTAGTAGAAGATAAAGTCAATACATACTGAGGGGTCAAATCACATTGAGCTTGTAGGCCTTGGTAAAGACTTGGGGTTCTATTCTGAGTAAGACTGGAAGCCATAGGAAGATATGAGCACACTTTCATTGGGAAAGGATCAGACTGTCTGCTATGTGGAGCAAAACTGTATGGGAACAAGAGTAGAGCTGGTATATTGGAGAGGATTATATTAAGATTTTAGCCTGAGAAACTGGGGCATTGTAGGTGTGGACGGCATTTAACATTGCACTTTGGGACATGTTAAATTTGATCCTGGTAAAGATATTGGGTAGGTAGCAGGATAAGAGTTTGTGGCTGGAGATCTAAAGTTGAAAGTACTCAGCATATAGGTAGTTTTTTAAACCACAAAACTCAATGAGATTACTGTGGGAGGATCAAGCATCGATGGAGAAGAGGGAAGGAGTGAGGACCAAGCCATGGCGTACTCCAGTATTCTAATTATGAAATGAGAAGGAATTAGACCAAAAAGTTGAGAAAGAGTGACCTTTGAAATAGGAGGAGAATCAAGAAAGTGGTGCCCCAGAGACTAAGTGAAGGACATATTTCAAGAAAGAGGAAGTGATTGACTGTGTTGAACACTGCAGAGAAGTTGAGTAAGAGTAGTACTGAGAATTGGTCCATGGATTGTCAAGGGAGACATTGTCAGCAGGCTCCATCTCTCTGTGCCCAGAGGGTTCCCATAGAGATTGGTAGGGACAAAATCTCCGGTGGCTTTAGGGGAGACTGGAGAAGAGCAAGTGGGGATCATGAATATTGACAAGGCTTGTAAGAAATTTTGTTGTAAAGGAGGGCAGAGAAATTGTCAGTAGTTGAAAGGGGATATGGAGTTAAGGAAGGGGTTTTTTGCTTTCTTTGTTTTGCTAAGATGAAACTGTGCTGATGCATATGACCCAAATGAGAAAAGGTAAAGATGCTGAAGGAAAGAGCAATGATTGCAGGTGTCATATGTTTAGTAGGTGGGAGGAGATGCACTCCAGTGCTCATGTGGAGGTGAGTGGGGTAGGGGTCAGGGAGACAGTTAATCCATTGCAATAGGTAGGAAAGTAGAAGGAATGGGGACAAGCGCAGGTCATTTGTAGATCTGAAAATAGAAACTGGTAGTTTATGAGGCAAGTGTGAGGAAGTTCCCCTTTGATGACCTCTTTTTCCTCAGTTGAACACAAATCATTGGTTGAGAGGGAAGAGACCGGAGATATTGGTGATGGGGGCTTGGAGAAAGAGGAAGAGATGCGAAGTAGAAAAGTAGGATAGGGACAGCAAACAGACGAGAGAGGGGAGCTGGGCAGTGGTAAGTTAGAGGGAAAGCATTCGGCTGCCTGCTTGTTCCTCCACGCTAAGGCAAGAGCAGACTCCTATGTCCATCCTCAGTAGTTACTTCAGGGTTGACCTGAGCACTCTACCTCTGAACTTTTTTGTGATTTAAGAGGTTCATCCTCAAACAAGTGAAGGGTATGCTGAGTTTCTTGCCTCATTAATGAGCGTCTGTTTCCTTTACTACAACCTTGTTCTGGTTGAGAAAGGCCCAGGGTGGGTGATGTGCCATGGGAAGATTTATAGTAGTTGCTCCTATAACTTGCCTTTAGAATAGAGAGTGAGGAGTTGTTTTTTCCTTTGAACTGACCCAATTTAGGATAACACCTAAGCATTGTTAGCTAGGCTAGAATATAGGTGTAGTACAAAGAGCCACTTATCTAACCCATAGTAGACTATTGCCAAAGCAAGCTTGCCTTTTACCTGCCTCTTGTTGGCTGGTTTTCTGTGTAAGGATCAGATTTTACCCTCTGTGGCCTGCTTGTTACTGTCATTAACTAACCAGCTGGTCTTCAGCACATATGCTCCCAATATCAGGCTGTGTACCAGATTAATGCCTGTTTCAGGCTGGGTTTGTCAGGCACCCACCACAGCACAGCCAGGGATCTTATGCTTGTGATCATAACTCCACCTCCATGAGCCTGCTGTAGCTAGACACTGGAATTTAGCCTTTGGGAGATCTTTTGTCATAATTCAAGGGCCTTTAGAAATCTGAAATCATAGGATATTAAGAGTAGAAAAGGAAATTAGGTGTAAATTTAGAGTCTGTGGCATCACTCTAAGTCCACCTGTCATAGCTCCTCTAGGACCTGGAATTGAGTAAATGTGTTTTATTGTGATATCTTAATAGTTGTTAATCTAGGAGATGAATATTCTCAGCAGAGAAAGCAAATAATCCACACCTCTGGCAGGTTAGCCAGTTTTATGGACTGACCAGTTGCTTCTCCAGGCAGATCTAATAACCTAAAATTTAGTGATTATGAACTCTTATGTCAAGCACCAATCTAGTCCTTTATAAATATTAACTCATTTTATTCCTCACATCAACACTGTGAGACATGGTTGCTGTTACCCTCACTTCACAGTGAGTAAATTGAGGCATACATAAATAAATGGTTTAAACATGGCTGAGGTCATAGCCACAAAATGGAAAAGACAGGATTGAACACAGGCAGTCTGGCATGAGAGCTTGTACTCTTAATCACTAACACCCATACGCTTTCTCACATCTAACCAATGTTTCCTTTTTGGCAGAGAGTAAGAATCCCCAGTTCCATTATACTGGATTCCAAAAATTCTAAGCACTTAACATTTATTTTGTCCGTCTAAATGGAGGTACCCAGATTCTGGAGGGGATTATAGCAGAAACTAAGAAATTTAGGCTCTAACTTCTTGCCTGTTTCCCAGGAATGAGTGCATTCACAATTATTTTCAACTCTTAAGGTAAAACGGTATTTTTCTGGATAGCTATGTACATCTAAGTTGCTACTTCAGAAAGGAGCTGAAGAATTGCTAAAATGTGTAAATAAGGAAGGAAACAGTTATTGTGGGCCTACTGTGTCAGTTCCTGCTATGCCTCTGTATGTGTTACCTCTTTGAGAGATTATTATCCCTGTTTTATAGATGAGAAAATGAGGTTCTTACAGTAACATTTCCCAATTACTGTACTAAAAATGCTGATGCCTGATGTCCCTCAAGGTGCTTGATTAGAAAGGCCTGGATGGGAGAGGAGGGAATAGATTTTTGTGGCCAAAAATATTTGGGAAATGCTGTTTATATCTTCTTACCACCAGTCCCCACCCCTACCAACAGTCATAGTGCATTAAAAGACTTTAAGATGTCCTTCAGTAAAGAAACCTATTTAAATTTGTTTAACCTGGTATCTCCCAAACGTATTTGATCACAAAGCCCTTGTTAATTGATGTCTGTCAACACCTGGCCAGATTGTGGTTTTCTGAGACACTGTCTTAGAGGACTAACCTGGCAAGACCTCACAGATAGTAATGTAGAGATGGGAGTGATGAGGCCAGGTCTCCATTCCCCACACCCTAAGCTCTCACTAATCCCCATCTGCCTCCAGACACCTTGAAAGTATGGCTATTTCCCCCTAGCACCATAGTTCAGACACTGCTGTGATTCAGATAGAGAACTTCCTGTTTCTGGCAGTCCCTCACTGTTTGGCATTCTCGTAGTTGTACATGGTACCTGTGACTTCTTTGGTATGACTCATTGGCAAGTCTGGTTCTGTAAGGAAAGATGTTTTATTCAGTCATAAACAAATCCTACAAAAAGGACTATTAGCTTGCTGTCCTTCCCCCTTTAAATCAGTTAGGTCCTTTACAACTTCCCCTAATTCTAGAAAGTACACATCAAACTTGGGCACTTCCACATGTCTTTTACAGAGTTCCAAGGACATGATAACTTGGCTTCATGAGCATGTTGTGCACTGTTCCCCTCATTGACAAGAGCCCCTCACAAATGGTGGAAAACTTTCTCCTATGTGTCAGCATCTAGTCCTACACATCCAATATGATAGCCACTACCCTATATGGTTATTTATAAATTAAGTAAAATCAAATATAATTTAAAATTCAGTTCCTCAGTCATACTTGCTCCATATATGGTACTCAATAACAAGAAGCACAAGGAAAAAAATAATAAAGGGCCCAGTAGCATATGGCTAGTGGCTACTCTATTGTACAGCACAAATATAGGTTATTTCCATTATCACAGAAAATTCTGCAGGACAGTGGTGGAGACAGTAACACAACAGTCAGCACTGGAGGTTATCCCTCTATTTTGCTGTCATTCCGCAAATTTCTGCCTGCCAAGGCCCTCTAAATTGATGTGTCCATATTTTTGCTTGCCTATCCCAGTGTTTTAAAAACTTTTAACTATACTATATGCCTTCTATAATTGTCTTTACTCTCAAATAACTTACAGTAGATACATCCTAAAACAACTTTAGAAGAGTTAATGCTATATCGAATTCCCAAGCCATCCTGTCAGTAGTTATTTTCCTGCTAGATTAAGTAGAACATCAGAATCTTATTTATATTCAGGATTATTGACTCCAGCGAGGAAAAGCTCCTTTCTTTTCCTATATGAAATCAGTCTTTTAGTTTAAGGGTCCCTGATAATTTAGAATCTCAGTTGCTATTAGCCATCCTGATGATATAAAATATTAAACCAACCAAAAGGACTACCTCATTTTTTCTCTTTCCAAGATAGTCATCAAGATGTAACTTGAAATGTGAGAAAACTAGAAGGAATTTATAGTGTAATAAGACTGAGCATTCTGCTGTCAATCCACACTCTATATATCCCAAAAGGTGGGACAAAATCCTCTAGAGAGTGGGAGAACCCAGAAGCTAGCCCATCTTTTCCTTAGACTGAACTTCAGAATACTCCCTACTTGTCCAAAGGTTCCCACTCTTTTCTTTTTTTCTAGTTTTAGCCTACTTTTTTAGAAACCCAATGAAGGAGACTTCTGAGTAGAACATCCTTACATTAATTTTTAAATTCTTTAATGTATTTTCTCTTCCTTTTCCCTGATAACGTGCCTACATTTTATATTACTCTATGTTCTCCAAGTGCTGTTTTTTCAATTACTTTTTTAAAGTGTCAGATTTTGGGTAACCTTGCCTATTTGCATCCCAGTATAGACATTGGAGCAAGTGTTTGTAACCAGCATTTCTAACTTCCATACCTCACTAGAAGCTGGCAGTTGGTTACATAGCCTTAAAGCTATATGGAATTACAGTTTTGAATATCTTATTCAATTTGTTCCTAATTTTTCCTTTCTCCGAAAACTTTTCAAAGTTAATTCTCACCAAACAAAGCTATTAACTGGTATCCCAAAGGACAAAATTGTTCCCAGAACTCACCCCCTAGTCATCTTTGTTCTTCATATCCTTGAAAAATCATCTTACACACCCCATTGAGATAGGGCACATATATTTCTCCAAGGATGAGGATATTCTCTGAAAACTGTCTTCTCCAGCCATCCAGTGTGTAGAAGAACCAGCTGGAAAGCAGATGTCCTCTTCAGCTACAGAGATGTCACATATTTGTTAAGCCAAACAGAGTTCTCTCTGCCTTCAAATATTAAAGCCACCCAGGGACCAAAACATTCAACAGCTACAGAAGTTTCTACTTCACCTCATTGTGCAGGACATCGTCCAGTCCTCCCCACATTTAAGAGGAGTACTATCAGGCCCCAGCAGAGATCCACAACCAGGTCCCTGACCACTCACCTCAGCTGGGCCTCACTGATGACATTGTGTCAAGGTTCATTGTCAGTCTAACAGTTGATGGGAAGCAGCAGTTTCCTATCCTTGGAGAAAGTCTACTTTTAACATGTAATGGTTAGTAGTAATGCAAAGGGATAAAGGCTCAGATCTCTCATGTCAGAAAACAACCTGAAATTAATTATAGAAATGTTGTAAAGATGGTGTATAAGCTGTTATATAAAAACATAGAACAGTGCCTAGCTCAGGGTAAGCATGATTTATTTGCTGTAATTTGTTAGCAACATAAATCATGGAAACAAAATAACCAAAGTTGATTTATTATATGATAGTACAGAGTGATAGGAAGTCCTCTTCCATTTGGGGAGAATTGTATTAATTTTAATTCATTTTGAGTTTGGTAAAGATAATCAGTCATTTAACCAAAAGGCCACTCCATTTGACAGAAAACCAGGATAATAGTGGTTGTTCTCTAATCATTCCTGTGGTATTTGTTACTTTCTTTTTTTTATATTTTGGTATCATTAATCTACAATTACATGAAGAACATTATGTTTACTGGGCTCCCCCCTTCACCAAGTCCCCCCCACATACCCCTTCACAGTCACTGTCCATCTGCGTAGTAAGATGCTGTAAAATCACTACTTGTCTTCTCTGTGTTGCACAGCCCTCCCCGTCCTAATCATAGTGCCCTCTTTCTTTTTCCCCGCCCTTATCCCTCCCTTCCCTCCCATCCTCCCCAGTCCCTTTCCCTTTGGTAACAGTTAGTCCATTCTTGGGTTCTGTGATTGTGCTGCTGTTTTGTTCCTTCAGTTTTCCTTTGTTCTTATATTCCACATATGAGTGAAATCATTTGGTACTTGTCTTTCTCCATCTGGTTTATTTCACTGAGCATAATACCCTCTAGCTCCATCCATGTTGTTGCGAATGGTAGGATCTATTTTTTTTCTTATGACTGAGTAATATTCCATTGTGTATAGTACCACATCTTCTTTTTCCATTCATCTACTGATGGACACTTAGGTTGCTTCCATATCTTGGCTATTGTAAATAGTGCAGCGATAAACACAGAGGTGCATCTGTCTTTTTCAAACTGGAGTGCTGCATTCTTAGGGTAAATTCCTAGAAGTGGAATTCCTGAGTCAAATGATATTTCTATTTTGAGCATTCTGAGGAATCTCCATGCTGCTTTCCACAATGGTTAAACTAATGTACATTCCCACCAGCAGTGTAGGAGGGTTCCCCTTTCTCCGCAACCTCGCCAACATCTGTTGTTGTTTGTCTTTTCAATGATGGTGATCCTTACTGGTGTGAGTTATTACTTTCTTAAGCAACCCCTACATCTGTATTTGAAAGAAAAAAAATTGAGAAAAAGGACTGAAGAGTTTGTAATTTTTTCTAAAAGTGCAAGGAAATAATTGGTTTACATGAATATATGACATAGGGACTCATCTTGTTACATTTTGAACTAAGTTCTTTGTCAATGTACATGATTAAGTATTGATTACCCACAGAAGTGCAGAAAGATGTTTTATATATATATATATATATATATCGCATTTTTTTCATTTTTTATATATGTATAAAATTAGATTGTAACTATAAAACCTTTTGTAAAATTTGCTTCTGAGATAATAAGTTTCTGAGTTAAAACTTCATGGTAAAAGAATTCTTGGATACTAATATGATGTGTTGGACTTGGGGAAAAAGGCACTGGGATTTCCATCTTGAATAATTGGACAAATTGTGGGATTATTAATAAAAATAAGAGTATGAGGAAGAGAACTCTTAGAGAAATGAGGTTTGTTTTAGATTCTCAAGGTCAGAGTGGAGTGGCAGGGGCATATTGAAGTACTCGGATAAGGAAACATTAGCATTAAAAGATTGGAAAATATTGTTTTGCATGAACTGAATTTGAGGTTTAATAGCTAGCTGGAGGTAACTAGCAATAACATGGCAATGCAGATTGTTACTATTTCTATATATACTATGTGCTAGACTCTGAGGTAGGTGTATGGATGCTTCGTTGTACATAACCTCAGCAGAGAGCCAACATTACCTTCCAGTTACTATTAGGAAATTGATCTCAGAGGGTTTGAGTCATTTGTAATTAAACCCCAGTCTCTCTTCTGCCAAAGCCCCACTTTTTGTTCCTGACTGCCTGGGAATAATAGTTTTTCACACCTACTTCCTTGTATCTTTATAAGGAAAAAAATTCATATGTACTTGTTAGTGCCTTATCAAAATACTGGAATAATATGTAAACTATACATTCATTTATAAAAGTGAATGACCTGTTTGTGGTTTTAACTTTGCACCCACTCTGTCATACAAAATTAGTTATTTTTTTTTTTATCTACATGTCATGACAGATGTAGTTGTCACACATCTCCATTCTGGCATACTTGCTAACAATATCATCCCTGGGAATAATTTAGGACTTCCAAATGTCTTTCAACTTACCATGTACTTTGAAACTGCAATGGTTCAGAGAAAACAAAACATTAAGGGGCATTGCTTAAAAAATTCTTCCTAATTATATCACTCTATGCTTAGGCTTATGGTTAAGCCAAGCTCCAAACTCTTTGATTAGAAAGTACCAACTGTGAGTTTCCTGAGAAGTTAGTTATCAGAGTGGTTGTCAAAAGTAATGTCCCTCATCTTGGTGATTAACAAAGTTGTTAAATTGCCTTAAATTATTAAGTGAAGTAGAGCTTATTGAACTAAATACAAATCCTAGAAGAACAGCTTGGAAAAATGATAAAAATGAGAATTTAAAGGAGTTCTCCCCGAAACAGAAAAATTATATAACTACATCTTTCTAAACCATTGAATCTTATTTTTAATTCCAATTATTATTTTTTAATGTTTTTTAAATTAAGGTACATATAAAATCTCAGTGTAAAACTTGCTGAATTTTGACATGTGTATACACTCATGTAACCATCATCCAGATCAAGATACCAAATATTTTCAAATGTTTTCCCCCTTCACCCACCTCTGCCCCCCTCCTCTGTGGCAACTACCAGTCTGTTCTCTGCCTTTAGATCACAGAATTTTAGATAGCTAGATAGTGATTCCCCCACCATCCCCCAACTTAAAGCCCTTACCTCAGGAATTCCAGGTGGTTTTATAGTAATGGAAAGTTTAGGTTTATGTCATGTTTGTATGTATCTGTATGTATATCTGTCTACTTAACCTAACTCTTTATATTTTTATTATTTGTTGTCCTATAGATAAGAAATGTGGAAACAAATCAGTGTCTAGACAACATGGCTAGAAAAGAGAACGAAAAAGTTGGAATTTTTAACTGTCATGGTATGGGAGGTAATCAGGTGGGTGTTTTTATAAAGTTTTAATTTGTTTTAATCCTCTGCCCTTTTTATCTCATGATGTCATTCAGGAAATATTTTCCTACCTTTAAAGAGAAAATAATAAAGACCTTGAGAAGGGAGCCTTCAATATAATTATTTTTAAATGTAACATTTCTAAAAGGCTCCTTATAAGAACTGTATTTACATTGCTGTGTGTGAGATTTATTTTGCCATTTTTAGACAAGCAGGTGACAACCCTTGATAAATACATTATGTATTCAGAGAATTCAAGATCATTTTTTCTTTCCTCTGTGCAAAATTAGTGTAGCTTTTGAGTCCTTTATTCTCCATTACATTAATAAGGTTCAAAAATCATGTATCTTAAAATACATGTTTTTTCCTACCAGATTATTGAGCATATAAAATGCTGATTTCTTGTACTGGTAAGCTTTTATGTGTGCATATTTGTTTTTCAGGTTTTCTCTTATACTGCTAACAAAGAAATTAGAACAGATGACCTTTGCTTGGATGTCTCCAAACTTAATGGCCCTGTCACAATGCTCAAATGCCACCATCTAAAAGGCAACCAACTTTGGGAGTATGACCCAGTGGTAAGTTACCCAGTTGCATATCGGAATGAAATTGTGTGTGTCATTGGATATATTTGTATATTTTATAGATAAAAGGATGAATTCTCATGGAGTTTGAATATGGCAGATGGGAAAAATAATATAAGTAAAATAAACATGTTTTAATCTCCCCAGTAATTAATCTTTCCTCTTTCCTCTAGTTCCTCTTTCCTAATTATCACTATGCATCCACTCTTCCCACTGTTAGGTCCTTAAGCTCTGTAGTCTAGGTGGGAGAAATGGAGAAGTAGGTTTTTTAAATTACTGAACTAAGCACTTAAGTAAAAATTGAGCTTTAATTCATGAAATTCTCTGGCCCTAACTTTTCACTGACATATATAATAACTCTTTTTATATTTATCTTTGCTTTGCTGTGGAGCTTCTCCTTCTCTCACCTAGTATATGTTGTGTTCACATAGAGGTACTTAAAAGATATTAGTTCAATCCAAGGGTCCCCAATAAACTTCTGTTCCTTACCACGTACCTGGCTATCTCCCAGTGTGTGCTTTTACTCTGTGGTTCTGGAACTAACACCGTCACCTTCAGTGTGTCTTCCCTGGTTCTTTTTCTCTCCTTACAATAAAGTTTTTGCTTCATATTAGGAAAGACTTCTGTTCCTACTTTACTTTCTGCATGCCATCGTACTTTTCTCATGGGTTGTATGACAGTGAGTGAATGGCCAGCAGTTTAGTTTCCTCTCTAAGCTTGCTTTGTTCCTTTTGTCTGCTTGGCTCACTCTTCCCTTTAAATGGAGATGTCCAAAGTTACAACTTTGACTGTCTTTTCTCCCTGTACTGTGTCATACACAAACCCTGTCTACTTTAATCATTAACCTGCCATTCCCTGAACATACCCTGTACTTTTCCACTTTACATTTAAGATCATACAGTCCTCTTCCTAACAAATCCTGCCCATTCTTGAAGCCCCAGCTTTGACCTCATGTCCATGAATCCCACCTAGAAATTAGCTCTCTCTGTCCTAACGTAATTATAATCATCTCTAACCCTGTAATGCTGTGCTTCTTTGTAGTTATTTATCTACCAGTCTTTTCTCCACTATTAGATTCTTAGATCCCAGAGGGCAAAGACCATATTTTGTAAATCCTGGACTCCCCTCACAAATTATAGTAAAAATATTATTAAATATAGCAATAGCTCTGTTACTGTGACATGAATACTCTGAGGGTTTTCTATCATGCATGCTTACTGCCATTTTGCATATAGCTGCCAACATGCACTGTGGCATCTGTGACTCCAGATAGTAAATGCCAGTGTCACCACACAATCAGTGTGGTAACCAGCATATTTAAAAAATTTATGTATGTTCATTGAAAAATGCCAGTGTATTTGGTATCATAAAACCTATGTATAGTAGCAGGAACAAATATGGGTTTATTTTTTTTAAGTCTGGAGGTAAATGGCTTTTGTAGATTCAGTGGCACAATGATATCAGGGATAACATTGCTGCAATCTTCTTGGCTTTTCCTTTTGGCCATGAGATGGTTGCTACAGCTCTCACCATCACATCCCAGTTCAAGGCAGGAGGAAGGGAAGAGAGAAGGTTGCACTATGCAATGTATTGCTCTTTATCAGGAAAGCCAAAGCTTTTCCTGAATCCCCCTCAGCAGACTCTGCTATGTATCATGGGCCAGAACTTCATCACATAGTGACTCCCCAACTGCAAGGGAAGTTGAAGGCAGGTCTTTTGTTTTTCTAGTCTTTATGATTGGTATGGCCAGGAAAGAGAAACACCTAATGGCTCTCTGTAGCCTCTGCATAAACGTACACAGTCTACAACTGTTATTACAAAGTGTTTGATTAGAAATTTTAAGAGCTACAGCTGGTTTAAGGTATTTAGAATGTAAATAACAAACTTAAATTTACAGTTAAGAATGTAAAGGTAGATATAAAATTGCCCTTGGAGATTCTCAAGATGGCAGCGTGAGTAGGGTGGCAGAAATCTCCTCCCAAAACCATATATATTTGAAAATACAGCAAATACAACCATTCCTAAAAGAGTGACCAGAAGATATAGTACACAAGCCAGGCTACATCTACATCTCCGAGAACTCAACATCTCATGGAAAAAGGTAAGATACAAAGCCGTGACCCGGCAGGACCCGAGCACTCCCCGCACCCCAGCTCACCAGCAGGAGGAAAATAATCAGAGTGGAGAGGGAGTGGAAGCACAGGACTACTAAATAGCAAGCCTTAGTAATCTGCACCGGGAACACAGACACACATTGCATGGTGTACTGGACATTAGAGGAACGGAAAAGCAAAATCCGAGACTAAGACTGCAAACAGGTTCCCACAGCCGGCTGCCCTAGGACAAAAGAAAAGCGGGCAATTTAAAAGTCTTAAAGGGACAAGGGTTTAACAGGTGAACAAAATCGTCCAGGTACACTCAGCCCAGCAGGCTGGGAACTTTAAGAAACTTCAGGTACCCTAACCCTTGGGTGGCAATGCAGCTCCAAAGCCCCTCAGTGAAAAGCAGCCTGCCATTCACTTCACCCACTGGCACTGCAAGCAAACTGGCTAACCTGCCATTGCTGTGGAACAGCTGGGGAGCAGCCCCACCCACAGCAACCACACAGAGGTGTCTCCCAGTGCGTGGCTAACTGGGCCAGACCCAGAGGCTGCCGCCTGCCTGCAGTTGACCAGCACAGACAGCAGAGACTGGCACAGAGTCTGGAAGGCACAAAGGGGCTTTGTTCTCACAGCGAACACACACTGCCCACCAGCAAACCCTGCCAGTGCTCTAGGCCATCCCGAAGGACATCCCGCCCATGTCAGCTTGGGGTTGAACCAGACGCTGCCCTCTGTGCCTGATTGACTAGCACAGACAGCAGAGACCTGCGCAGAGTCTGGGAAGCACATAGGGGCTCTGTTCTCGAGGCAAACACACACTGCTCGCCTGAAACCACTGCGAGTGCCCTAGGCCATCCTGAGGGCTGCCCCACTGATGGCAGCTCAGGGGATTAACCCAGAGTCTGCTGCCTGTGTGAGATTGTCCGGCACAGGCAGCAGAGACCGGTGCAGAGTTCAGGAAGCATGAAGGGACACTGTTTTCATGACAGAACACACGTTGCTTGCCTGCAACCCCTGCCAGTGCCCTAGGCCATCCTGACGGCCACCCTGCCCATGCCTGCACAGGGGATTAACTCAGAGGCTACTGCCTGTGTGCAGTTGACTGGCACAGGGAGCAGAGATGGGCAAGGCAACCAGAAAGCAGGAAGGGATTTTGTTCTCCCAGATAACACACATGCCACTTGCCAGCAACCACACCCATCACCATGAAAAAGCAGAAAAACCTTGTTCAGTTACAACTCCCTCAGACACCAGAGAGAGGGCCTGGTGAAACCAAAATCACCAATCTTCCTGAAAAAGAATTCAAAATAAAAGTCATAAGGATGCTGATGGAGATACAGAAAAATATGCAAGAGCTAAGGGAAGAATTCCGGAGGGAGATAACAGAAATGAAACAAACAATGGAAGGATTTAAGAGCAGACTGGATTAGGTACAAGAGATTGTTGATGGAATAGAAATCAGAGAACAGGAATACAGAGAAGCTGAGGCAGAGAGAGAAAAAAGGATCTCTAGGAATGAAAGAATATTAAGAGAACTGTGTGACCAATCCAAACAGAACAATATTCCCATTATAGGGGTACCAGAAGAAGAGAGAGAAAAAGGAATAGAAAGTGTCTTTGAAGAAATAATTGCTGAAAACTTACCAAAGCTGGGGAAGGAAATAATCTCTCAGACCATGGAAGTCCACATATCTCCCAACACAAGGGACCCAAGGAAGACAACACCAAGACATATAATAATTAAAATGGCAAAGATCAAAGACAAGGACAGGGTATTAAAAGCAGCCAAAGAAAAAGAAAGATCATCCACAAAGGAAAACCAATCAGTCTGTCATCAGACTTCTCAGCAGAAACCTTACAAAGCAGAAGAGAATGGCATGATGTATTCAATGCAGTGAAACAGAAGGGCCTCGAACCAAGAATACTGTATCCAACAAGATTATCATTTAAATTTGAAGGAGGGATTAAACAATTCCCAGATAAGCAAAAGTTAAGGGAATTTACCTCCCACAATCCATCTTTACAGTGTATTTTAAAGGACTGCTCTAGATGGAAGTGCTCCTAAGGCTACATAAATGTCACCAGAGAAAACAGAACTACAGCAAAGAAAGCAGACTAACCAAATACTAACTAAATGAAAACAAAATCAGATATCCACCAAATCAGTCAAGGAAAACACAAAGGAGTACAGAATAAAACACCTGACATATAAAGAGTTGAGGAGGAAGAATAAGAAGGGAAAGAAAGAATCATCAGACTGTGTCTATAATAGTGTAGTAAGTGAGTTAAGTTACATGGTTAGATAGTAAAGAAGCTACCCTTGAACCTTTGGTAACCACGAATCCAAAGCCTGCAATAACAAAGAGTACATACCTATCGATAATCACCCTAAATGTAAATGGACTGAATGTACCAATCAAAAGACACAGTAATAGAATGGATAAAAAGCAAGACTTATGTATATGCTGCCTACAAGAGACTCAGACTAAAAGTGAAGGGCTGGAAAAAGATATTTCATTCAAATAATAGGGAGAACAAAACAGGTGTTGTAGTACTTGTATCAGACAAACTAGACTTCAAAACAAAGAAAGTAACAAGAGACACAAGAAGAACATTACATAATGATAAAGAGGTCAGTCCAAGAAGAAGACATAACCATTATAAATATATATATGCACCCAACAGAGGAGCACTGACATATGTGAAACAAGTACTAACAGAATTAAAGGAGGAAATAGAATGTAATGCGTTCATTTTAGGAGACTTCAACACACCACTCACTCCAAATGACAGATCAACCAGACAGAAAATAAGTAAAGACACAGAGGCACTAAACAACACACTAGAAGAGATGGACCTAACAGACATCTACAGAACTCTATACCCAAAAGCAGCAGGATACACATTGTTCTCAAGTGCACATGGAATATTTTCCAGAATAGACCACATACTAGGCTGCAAAAAGAGCCTCAGTAAAATCAAAAAGATTGAAATTCTACCAACCAACTTCTCAGATCACAAAGGTGTAAAAGTAGAAGTAAATTTTACAAAGAAAACAAAAAGGCTCACAAACATATGGAGGCTTAACAACATGCTCCTAAATAAACAATGGATCAATGACCAAATTAAAACAGAGATGAAGGAATATATGGAGACAAATGCAAACAACAACACAACACCCCAACTTCTTTGGGACACAGTGAAGGCAGTTCTAAGAGGAAAGTATATAGCAATCCAGGCCCATTTAAAGAAGGAAGAACAACCCCGAATGAATACTCTGAATTCACAATTATTAGAAGTGGGAAAAGAAGAACAGATGAGGCCCAAAGACCGCAGAAGGAAGGGCATAATAAAGATGAAAGAAGAAATAAATAAAATCGAGAAGAATAAAACCATAGAAAAAATTAATGAAACCAAGAGCTGGTTCTTTGAGAAAATAAACAAAATAGATAAACTCCTAGCCAGACTTACTAAGAGAAAAAGAGAATCTGCACACATAAACAGAATCAGAAATGAGAAAAGCAAAATGATGATGGACACCACAGAAATACAATTTATCAGAGAATATTTTGAAAATCTATATGCTAACAAACTGGAAAACCTAGAAGAAATGGACAACTTCCTAGAAAAATACAACCTTCCAAGACTGACCAAAGAAGAAACAGAAAATCTAAACAGACCAATAACCAGCAACAGTATTGAATCATTAATAAAAAAACTACCCAAGAACAAAACCCCTGGACCAAAAGGATTCACCAGTGAATTTTATCAGACATTTGGAAAAGACATAATATCCATTCTCTTAAACTTTTCCAAAAAACAGAACAGGAAGGAATACTTCCAACTCATTCTATGAAGCCAGCATCACTCTAACAACAAAACCAGGTAAAGACACCACACACAAAAAAAACTCTAGACCAATAACCCTGATGAACATAGATGCAAAAGTGATCAACAATATATTAGCAAACCGAATTCAAAAATAGATCAAGAGGATCATACACCATGATCAAGTGGGATTCATCTCAGGGATGTAGGGATGGTACAACATTCTAAAATCCATCAACATCATTCACCACATCAACAAAAAGAAGGACAAAACCACATGATCATCTGATTGATGCTGAAAAGCATTCAACAAAATTCAACATCCATTCATCATAAAAACTCTCAACAAAATGGGTATAGAGGGCAAGTACCTCAACATAATAAAGGCCATATATGACAAAACCACAGCCAACATCATACTTAACAGCGAGAACCTGAAAGCTTTTCCCCTAATATTGGGAATAAGACAAGGATGTCCACTCTCCCCACTTTTATTCAACATAGTACTGGAGGTCCTAGCCATGGTAATCAGACAACAGAAAGAAAGAAAAGGCATCCAGATTGGTAAAGAAGAAGTTAAACTCTCACTGTTTGCAGATGACATGATATTGTACATAAAAAACCCTAAAGAATCCACTCCAAAACTACTAGAACTAATATCTGAATTTAGCAAAGTTGCAGGATACAAAATTAATAGACAGAAATCTGTTGCATTCCTATATAGTAACGATGAACTAGCAGAAAGTGAAATCAGGAAAACAATTCCACTCACAATTGCATCAAAAAGAATAAATACCTAGGAATAAACCTAACCAAGGAAGTGAAAGACCCATACCCTAAAAACTACAAGACACTCTTAAGAGAAGTTAAAAAGGACACTAATAAATCGAAATTCATCCTGTGCTCTTGGATAGGCATAATTAATATTGTCAAAATGGTCATCCTGCCTAAAGCAATCTACAGATTCAGTGCAATCCCTATCAAAATACTGACAGCATTCTTCAACGAACTGGAACAAATGGTTCTAAAATTCATATGGAACCACAAAATACCCCGAATAGCCAAACCAATCCTGAGAAGGAAGAATCAAGCAGGGGGGATCTCACTTCCCAACTTCAAGCTCTACTATAAAGCCATAGTAATCAAGACAATTTGGTACTGGCACAAGAACAGAGCCATAGTCCAGTGGAGCAGAATAGAGTCCAAATATGAACCCAAGCATATTTGGTCAATTAATATATGATCAAGCAGCCATGGATATACAATGGGGAAATGACAGCCTCTTCAACATCTGGTGTTGGCAAAACTGGACAGCTACATGTAAGAGAATGAAACTGGATTACTGTGTAACTCCATCCACAAAAGTAAACTTGAAATGGATTAAAGACCATAATGTAAGTCATGAAACTATAAAACTTTTAGAAGAAAACATAGGCAGAACTGTTGGACATAAACACGAGCAGGTTCTTCATGAATATATCCCCCCAGGTAAGGGAAACAAAAGCAAAAATGAACAAGTGGGACTATATCAAACTAAAAAGTTTCTGTACAGCAAAGGACACCATCAGTAGAACAAAAAGCACCCTATAGTCTGGGAGAATATATTTATAAATGAAATATCTGATAAGGCTTGACATCCAAAATATATAAAGAGCTCATGCACCTCAGCAAACAAAAAGCAAATAATCCAATTAAAATGGGCACAGGCTCTGAACGGATTCTTCTCCAGAGAAGAAATTTAGATGGCCAACAGACACATGAAAAGATGCTCCACATCGCTAGTCATCAGAGAAATGCAAATTAAAACCACAGTGAGATAGCACCTCACACCAGTTAGGATGGCCAACATCCAAAAGACAAACAACAACAAATGTTGGCGAGGTTGTGGAGAAAGGGGAACCCTCCTACACTGCTGGTGGGAATGTAACCTAATTCAGCCATTGTGGAAAGCAGTATGGAGGTTCCTCAAGAAACTAAAAATAGAAATACCATTTGACCCAGGAATTCCACTCCTAGAAATTTACGCTAAGAATCCAGCAGCCCAGTTTGAAAAAGACATATGCACTCCTATGTTTATCGCAGCACTATTTACAATAGCCAAGAAATGGAAGCAACCTAAGTGTCCATCAGTAGATGAATGGATAAAGATGTGGTACATATACACAATGGAATATTATTCAGCCATAAAAAGAAAACAAATTCTACCATTTGCAACAACATGGATGGAACTAGAGGGTATTACGCTCAGTGAAATTAGCCAGGTGGAGAAAGACAAGTACCAAATGATTTCACTCATCCGTGGAGTATAAGAATAAAAAAAAATAACTGAAGGAACAAAACAGCAGCAGACTCACAGAACCCAAGAATGGACTAACAGTTACCAAAGGGAAAGGGACGGGGGAGGATGGGTGGGTAAGGGAGGGATAAGGGGAAAAAAGGGGGGACATTACTATTAGCAAACATAATTTAGGGCGGGAACACAGGGAGGGCTGTACAACACAAGAGATGACTAGTAGTGATTCTACAGCATGTTACTACGCTGATGGATAGTGACTGTAATGGAGTATGTGGGGGGGATTTGATAATGGGGAGAGTCTAGAAATCATAGTGTTGGACATGGTATTGTATATGAATGGTACCAAAAAAAAAAAAGAATATAAAGTTAGTTTTAAAACTTCTGGAGCACTTTATAGGGTGTTTTCCCTGATACATAATATTGCTGTCAGAGGCTAGGTTCTCCTAGAAGCAGAGCCTAAGATGCAGTTTCGTGTTCAGGATGTTTATTTGGGAGAATGCTTTGGATCAGCATCTATGGAAAGGAAAGGGAGGGTCCAGACTGGGCAGAGGAACAGTGAAGCTGTGGTGCATGTTTGCAGGCCTGAGCTGACTGCATGGGAGCTCCAGGGTGGCCTGTCACACTTGTCCTGCCTCCATCAGTCAAAAATACAGTAATCTGGGAAAATAAAACATTTAATGTCAGTAATCTCTATTCTAGACCTATGAAATCTTAGGTTTCAAATGAAACCTAGAAATAAAATCCAGGACCTGTTTTAAATTTGTAGACTTGGATCCCAGAATGAATGGAAAGTTCACAGAGCAGGTAAATCAGATCTCAGACAGACCTACGAGTCTTGATCCAGGATTCTTTGCACAATACCATACTACCTTTGATTAAATTTTCATATTCTTTATCGTTAAGTCCTGCTTCTATATTAGCATAGTGTTTGAAACCAGGTTCTTTCGCTTTGAGTACTTGTGGTTGTCCTTTCTGTAACAAAGGAGATTTTGACCCAGTTAAATCTAGAGATTATAGGTAGCAAATTATTTTTTCTAGATTTCAGATAGACTTTATGCAATGATACAGTTTTTGTCCTCCCCTTCAAAGGTTACATTTATTATGTGTCACTTGTTTGCCCAGTTGTCTTAATCAAGCTTTTTCATGTGGAGACTAGTCAGGGCTGACTGGGTCCTCTGCTGAGTACAGTGACAACAGTCCCCACTGTGTCACAGAGCTCTACCTGGAACGGAGTTCTCCATCAAAGTTCAAGTGTCCTAAAGAGAGGTTAGCCTCCTGAAATTTTGAGGATTCTGCCTTAATTTTGAACAGTTAAATACCCAGCATGGAACAATAACCAATGTCTTTGTTACAAGTTTGTTTTAATAAATCTAAATAAGCGAAATACACATTTTAAGAAATTGGGGTGAGGAAGACCCGTTTCTCAACTAACTTTTTGTTGTGTTTAGTTTTTTAATACTGACAGTGGACCTGATGAAGGCTTTGCAGGGCCTTCGGAATGTCTGAGAGCTCCTTTATGTGCTTTGTTTTTGTCTCACATGTGACAAATCTGGAATTCACCCAAGAAATGTCTGACTGCAAAGCTCATCCTCTCAACAAGTAACTATTATAGCATTTGTGTAAGAAATAAAAACCACAGCCATGTTCTCTTCCAGCTCTGTTCTTAGTCATTTAGGTTAGGTTAAGTATTAGATACTTTAAGTCTTAAAAAGGCAGTGTTGATTGTAAATCATGGTATCTGCAAATGCATACTTCCATTTGCCCATTTCCACTTTGACCATACACAGACTAACAAGTGACTGAAAGCTAAAATAGTTGTATACAATCATTAGGTTTTAAGTTCACATAGGTACAAAAGAAGGCTTATGAAAGTAAAGTGTTCCATATATAAGAATTACAGTAAAATAAAACCATTTCTGAGTAAAAGAGATAAACATACGTGAACTCATTTCCCATATCCTTATAGTCATATACACTTCTAGGATAACACTTAATGTAGATTCTTACACAGCTGCTTTGGAGTCCTTAACCTGACCAGGGTGTGGAACTACATTCATTAGTATGTATCTGTTAACTCTCATCCTCCCATCCTTTTGAAATTATCCGAAAAATCACTATGATAGCATCAAGTCTAAAATGTAAACAAGTAGATAGGAAGCTATATATAGCTGTGTCTGCCATTTATTTAAGAATTGCTGTAGAAATCTTAAATTTCTTATGATTTTAAGTCTTCAAAAGGACTTCCATTCTAGGAATTTGAGATTTGGAATCACAGAATTAATTTGAACAGCCTTATCACAGTGAAATGAAGCAATTTTGAAATAGCTTTTTGAAAATAGATTGAGGATCCTAAATTAGGAACCACTAATCTGATTTTTTTTTTAAGGAAACGGAAGCACAAATAAATACAAATTTATCAGCAATACAGAGCTTATGGGGAATTGAGACTTAAAATTTAATCTTATTGCAAATCCAGTGTAACCCACTATACCCCAGTGCCTTTCTCCTTCCCTTCTCTATCCTTACATAGACACCTTTCCTCCAACTGTCTTTTAAAAATCTTTATTGCAAAATAACAAAAAACTAAAAAACCTTTCCTACAGAGGAATTAGTAATCATCAAAAATAATGGTTTAGATGGTTTGGTTTGGTTTTCCACTTTGACTTTTTTTCTGTCACTTTCAGAAATTAACCCTGCAGCATGTGAACAGTAATCAGTGCCTGGATAAAGCCACAGAAGAGGACAGTCAGGTGCCCAGCATTAGAGACTGCAATGGAAGTCGGTCCCAGCAGTGGCTTCTTCGAAATGTCACCCTTCCAGAAATATTCTGAGACCAAATTTACAGAAAAAAAAGATTGACTGGGCTACCTCAGCATACATTTCTGCCACATTCTTAAGTAGCAAAAAAGGAAAAGTGCTTTCCTCCTGCAGGATGTAAGGTTTATCAGCCATTAAAACTTAGACTCCTCTTGCTTTTCACTAGCTGTGAACCAGCCTTCCTGCCCAAGGACATGAAAATACGTAGTAGCAAGACTGTGCACACTGATGTTTACAAGATTGAAAGAATCTTTCATCAAGAATCATTATAAAGAATATTCAGACAATGAAATAACAGAATGTGCTTTCCAGAGAGCTGCACATTTTATGGTTTGCTTACACACCAGTAATTTCTACTGAATGTGCTGTCATAGTGAAGAGATTTCCAAGATTTTTTTTCTGATTAGAACTGGTAGTATATTAAATATTGATATAAAAATAAATGGAAGAGGAACTGAAACTAGATTCAGAATCATGAAAAAATTTTTACAATTAAAAAACTATATTAAACAGGGTTTAAAGGAAATTAGAACTGAGAAGTACAATTTGTTAAAGTATCAAATTTCTATATAGATTTTATACCTCAGTGGGGAAAAATAACTAATTCCAATGACATTTGTTTTCATCTATGATAGTCATGGATGCTTTCTTTTTCCTTGGGGTGCTGAAATTGGGCTTAAAAAAAAACACTCTGAACATAGTTTTAATTACTTTCTACAATTCCTTTTATTTAGTTTGTGAGCTATTGTAATTGTAACTTTTAATTGCCTTCAAAAAATGGAGACTCAAAATAGTGTCTGGTCTCATTCAACCAGTTAGGTATCTCGGTTGCTCTTGGGTCAACTGGCTTAGAGACTTTCACACACAAATTTTTTATTAGATTTTTAACTTAATTGATTCAGCTGATTATGCTTAATACCCAAGATTCATACTACTGTGCTACAGATTTCTTTCCACAGCAATAAATCTTCAGTTCTTTGTTTATAATTCCATCCAACAAAAGGCCTGCAGAAGTGATTTATTATTTGGGTATTTGGAAATAATACATTTGATGGTTTTTTGGAAAACATTTTTCATTCCATATTCAGATGTACTTCATTGTCAAGTGCATATTTGAATTAGGCCCTTGAATTGTAATGTTGAGCTGCTGCTTTTTTTTTTTAAATAAAATTTGACTAAAAATGTTTAGCATTTTTTAATGGGTTTTCCAAAAAAGTGCAGTTACTATTTCATATTACTAGTCCTGCATTTCTTTCCTAAATCAGTCCTCTTTCTCTCTGATTTTTAATACCACAAAATAACTAATTAAAACTTGAGTATCAATTGCATTAATATTTTAATCTCATAGAAAATCTTGTGGCATTTTTTCCCAATATGTAAAGCAATCCATTGGCAAAAATGCATATATTTTCCTTCCTATTTGTAAGATTATATTTAATGATATTATTTTGATTATCAAAGACTCTCACTGCAGGCAGTGCTATTTCTTGTGCCTAAGAATGTTTCTGAAAGTGGCATCACTAATGATAACTTGCCAAATAGAGTGTACGGAAGGTTTCTCATATCCTATTCCAGTTAATAATATCAAGCACATGTGGATGCTTTAGGGTGAGACTGTAGTAAAGAATGTGTGAATTTTGTCCCCGCAGAATTTGAAATGAAGCAGGTGCTGGATGGATTTTTTTTTTCCTACTACTACATGGGCTGTGTTAATTCTATCTTCAGTAGGCCTAATGCTTGAATAAACCAGATGTCTAATCAATAAATTATTTTCATGATCAGAATGTCAGGTTTTTATACTCTAGTATAGCTTGGTCTTATTCCTTACTGTAAGAAAGCTTAAAAGCCAATGTCATTTTAGGTTTTGTTTTGTTTTGTTTTTTAAGAGAATGATGTGAGTGATTTAATTCATGGGTACTTTTAGAACCGGATAGATAATCCCATTGCCTTTATTTTTCTAATTAAATAATTCCTAAATACTTTGAAAATATAAAATATTCCTGAATAGTTGTGCCTTACATTGGTTTTATTTGAAGTTAAAATGGATCCCTGCTCATTATAGCTGTCTGTAGATTAGTCAGAATGCTAATCACTGCTGTAAAGCAAATTGGGAAGAAACAGTGAAAAAGAAAACAAAGTATGAAAGATGGGATATGTGACCAGTGAATAATTCACACATGTGACAACTAAGGATAATTTGTCTCATAAATCTATCTACCTTTACTCTAATCCCAGTCCATTATAATGTGTCTTTCTGTTATAAATGGCATTCTGAAAAAATAGTATTTTGATCACCAGTGTACATATGAAAGGCGGCATGTAGGGCATGTCCTCATTTCCCTATTCTACATTCAGCTGAAAAGCAGAGGTTCCTCTATAAAGCTCTAGTGCTCTCCCTCTCAAGAACTAAACCAAAAGCAAATTTAACTCCAGAATTCCATGTTCTTCAAAGGGAAAAGAAAATCAGTAGTGTTTCTGAGGTGATAACTGAGAGAAAGTATACAAAGAGTGAAGTACTTTTTACTGCTTTGAAAATGAGATTATGTCTCCAATTATATGACACTTCTCCTGTTCTCTGATTTCTTGAAGATCACCAAGTGTTTACTTAATAAACCTACCAGAACTAGTAATTTTGAAGGACAGGAGGCAAAAATCAGTTGCATTGTCTCCACATTAGCAACAAACAATTGAAAATTAAACTTTAAAGTACATTGTAATAGCAAAGAAGTCAAGTAGCTAGAAGGAAAATTAATAAGAGATGTGCAAGACATACTTGGAAAACTACAAAATACTGATGAGAGAAACTATAGAAGACTGCAATAAATACGTTCACGAATTGAAAGACTGCATTAATGTTAGGCTCTCAGTTTCCCACAAATTGATCTATAGATTCAGTGAAATCAAAATCCTATGAAGGCTTTCTTGTAGAAATTGGCAACTGTATATGGAAGTGCAGCAGACCCAGAATAGCCAAGATAATCTCAAAGAAGGAAAACAAGAGTTAGAAGCCTTACACTACTCAATTTCATGACTTGCTGTAAAGCTAACACTAATAGAGTGTGGTACTAGAGTTAGGACAGGTAGATTAATGGACAGAGTAGAGTCTAGAAATAGACCCATACATATATATATATATGGTCATTGGCCTTTAAGCAAAATAAGCAATTCAATATAGAAAGGAAAGTTTTTTTCATTTGGAGCTGTTGTAACTGGGTATATGTGTAAGAAGAAACTGAACATTGGTGCTTTCACACAATGCAGAATTTTTTCAAAATGGATTACAGATCTAAATATGAAGGAGCAAAACAAATACTCTAGAAGAAATCAATACCTCCATGACTCTTGGGATAGGCAGATATTTTAGGCCACAAAAGACATTAACCATAACAGAAAAAAATGATGTTTCACCAAAAATAAACCCTTCTCATCTAAGAGATACTGTTAAAGTGAATAGGCCACATCCAAGGAGAAATGTATTGCTCCTTGACCCTTCTTATAGATCAAGGGTTTACAACCACAAACTACAGCCATGAATGTGCAGATCAAGAAAATAAAAGTGAGTCTTTTCATGGAACTTGCTGGAAACCATAAGACTATAACATGTTTTTTTGGAGAAAAAAATAAATCCAGGCTCCTGTACTCCCACAATTAAATTATGAAGTCACTATCAAAATGAGAAAATGAGTCACCAATATGAATCTTAATAGGAAAAAAAGTACTTCTGGCAAAATGCAAATGACTTGTGCCAGACTAAACCTCTGCCAATAATAACCCTAGACAGGAAAGAGTCGTACAGGAGCTGCCAAATTGGCATATGAACGTTCCTTGATTCCTTGGCTGAGTCAACTAAGTGTGCACAGGATGAAACTCTAAGAAGCCCAGGAGAAAACAACTGGAAAGCAGATCTGAGCAGAGATTTCAGTGGTTGCCCAGTAACAAGACCACAGAGTTTGGAATTCTCTTCCAATTTGGAGGGGCTTGATAAACAAATCAGACTTTATTCCTACATCCGGTCTTTCCTTGGTTTCAATATAAAGAACATGTCTCTAGGACTTGGAGATGTTCCTAGGGCCATGGGAAAAGTGGGAAAAGACCAGACCTAGCAAAGTATAAATGTCAAGGTTCTGCAACATCAAGTTGATCCATCAATAATTTCACTGCTTTCTTCAATAAAACCCAACAGCCTTCTGAGGAACATAACAAACAATCTTTTCAAAACATTAATTACAATGCCCAATATACAATGAAAAAGAAAGAGTGGCTTTTGGTTAAACAAAATAGTCAATAAAAACACACTCACTGATGACTTAGGTAATTTTGCAGAAAAGTTCATCAATACAAGTACACTTGTTTTTAAAAAGAAAGATACTGATACAAGAATAGGAAATTAAGAGATGTAGAAACTAGAGAAAAATAATTCTAAAATTGAGCAATACTAAAAACGAATGGGATTAACTGCAAATTGGACACAATAGAAGGGTCAGTACATAATTATGAACATAAAAAATTTCCAACCTGAACCACAGAGAAAAACAGCCTTGATGATCAAATGCATGCATTTGAGATGCAGGAGAGGATACAGAACGGAGGCTCTCAGATTTGTTTCATGCCTCCCTTCTCACAGGTTGCTGGCAATGCTTGCCTTGTAGATGCTCCATTCTAATTACTCTCTGTCTACACATGGTATTACACATTCTGTTTGTATCTTTCTCTCATCTGTCTCTTTTTTAAGAGGACACCAGTTATATTGGATATAGGGCCTACCCTATTTTATTATGATCTCCTCTAACTACATCTCTAAAGACAGGGTAATGGGTTATGTCCACCCAAGAAAGACATGTTGATGTCCTAACCCTCAGTACCTCAGAATGTGACATTATTTCAAAATAGGGTATTTGCAGAGCTAATAATGTTACAATGAGGTCATTAAGATTGGCCCTAATCCAGCATGACTGATATCCTTATAAAAAGGGGAAATTTGGATACAGAGAACAGGGATAATGGTCAGATGATACAGGGAGAAGACACAAGCCAAGGAATGCCTGGGGATACCAGAAGCTAGGAGAGAGGCATGGAACAGATTATTCCTCACAGTCCTCAGAAGGAACCAGCCCTGCTAACACCTTGATTTTGGACTTATCCTTAACTCAAGAATAATACATTTCTGTTGTTTAAGCCACTTGATGTATGGAACTTTGTTATGGCGACCCCAAGAAACAACTACAGACTGTATTTCAAAATTAGGTCCTATTTTGAGGTTCTGACTAGACATGAATTTTGGGGAAGAACTATTCAAAGTAGAACATCTAATAAGCATTTAAATTAACACCAAACCTTCACAAACTTCTGAAAAAAGGAAGGAATACCTCAATTCATTCCATGGGCTTGGCACTACCTTGACACCAAAACCAAAGATAACAAAAAGTGAAAAAAAAGACTTAATGGGAGACATATCTCTGATTATTATAGATACAAATATCTCTAACAAAATACTAAGTAAACCAAACCCAGCAGCATATTAAAAAAATTATACAACATGATGAAGTGGGATTTATCCTAGGAATGCAAGGTTGGTACAACATACAAAGATGGCTTTGTGATTAAAGATGTCAGCATGAGGTGAGACAGAGGCTTGCTCCTAAAACAGCATATAATATGAAAATATAATTAATATACTGAAAGAGCAACACTAAAGAGGGCTGCGTGAGACTGCATACACCTAGATAAAAGAATATACCTATTGGAACAGGGTAACATACCAAAGCCATGGCCCTGTAGGACCCAAGCCCTTCCCCCACCCCAGCTCACTGGTGGGAGGAAAAGAAACAGAGCAGGGAGTAAGTGGAGGCCTGGGACTGCTGAATATCTAGCTCTGGAGATCTGCTCTGGGAGCACAAACCTACATTACATGGTGCTCTAGTGATTAGGGGAATTGTAAAGCTAGTACAGGCAGAATACCTGGAGAGACTGAGCTTCTAGCCACTTGTGGAAAAAAACAGGGATCCATATGGCTGCTCTGAGACAAAAGAAAGGCTGGCAGTCTGAGACACTTCCTAACAGTGGCAGGGCTGCTAAAGGGGCAAGGATTGCACAGGGCTTACTGCTCCGGAGAAAGGACAGGTAGATAAAATTGTCCAGGTAAACTGCCCAGCAGGTTGGGAACTTTGACAATTTTCAGGCGTTCCAGCCTCCAAGCTGGCTATGCAGCTCCAAGGCACCCCTTCATGATATGCAGTCTGCTGCACCTTCCTACTGGACAGCCTCACCTGGGTCACAAATGGCAAACCCTGCCATGGCATTAGGCCAGCCAGATGTAAGCCCCACCTACAGCAGCTACAAACACAAAGTGTAGAGGCTTACACCTGTGTGCTCGGCCCACTGGTTCTGGCAGTGGAGACAGGCATAGCAGCCAGGAAGCAGGAAACAGCTCTTTCCTCCCCCCAGGTGCCAACACTGCTCTCCTGCAACCCCCAACATTGCTTCAGGGGCTGAGCAGGTCCAGAGAGTAGAGCTTCTGGGCACTAGAGGACACCAAATACAAATATGAAGCATCAAAGAAATCTGGTTCAAGGCAAAATTATAAATACAACAGAGAGAGATTCAAATGAAATGAAGTCATGAATCTTTCTGAAAGAGATTTCAAAATAAAAATCATAAACATGCCCATGGAGGTACAGAAAAGTATTCAAGAACTCAGGAATGAATTCCAGTTGGAGATCCAATCATTACAGAACACAGTATCAGAAATGGAACATAAAATAGAAGGTTTTAAAAGATTAGATATGGTGGAGGTGATGATAAATGAAATAGAAATTAGAGAATACAAAGAAAATGAGGCACACAGGGAAAAAAGGACCTCTAAAAATGAAAGAATATTGAGAGAACTGTGTGACCAATCCAAATGGAACAATATTCATATTATAGGGGTACCAGAAGAAGAAGAAAGAAAAGGGATAGAAAGTGTCTTCGAGGAGGTAATTGCTGAAAGCTTCCCCAATCTGGGGAAGGAGACAGTCTCTCAGGCCATGGAGGTGCACAGATCTCTCAATACAAGGGACCAAAGGAAGACAATACCAAGACATATAACTATTAACATAGCAAAGATCAAGGATAAGGACAGGCTATTAAAAGCAGCCAGAGAGAAAAATAAGATCACATACAAAGGAAAGCCTATCAGGCTATCATCAGACTTCTCAGCAGAAACCTTGCAGGTCCGAAGGGAGTGGCATGATGTATTTAATGCAATGAAGCATGAGGGCCTCGAACCAAAATTACTTTATCCAGCACGATTATCATTTAAGTTTGAAGGAGGATTTAAATAATTTCCAGATAAGCAAAAGCTGAGAATTTACTTGCCACAAACTATCTCTACAGTATATTTTGGAGGGACTGCCATAGATAGAAGTGTTCATAAGGTTTACAAGCTCTCACCAGAGGTAATAAAATCACAGTAAAGAAAGTAGAACAGTTAATTACTAAGCAAATGCAAAATAAAATCAACTCCCCCAACTTCAGTCAAGAGATAGAAAAAGTACAGAATATGATACCTAATATATAAAGAATGGAGGAGGAAGAATAAGGAAAAAAAAGAAAACCTTTAGATTGTGTTTGTAATAGCATACTAAGTGAGTTAAGTTAGAATCTTAGTAAGGAAGTTAACCTTGAACCTTTGGTAACTATGACTCTAAAGCATGCAATGGCAATGAGTACATACCTAACTAAAATCATGCTAAATATAAATGGTCTGAATACACCCATCAAAGACACAGAGTCACTGAATGGATTAAAAAAGCAAGACCCATCTATATGCTGCTTACAAGAGACTCACTTTAAACCCAGAGACATACACACAGACCAAAAGTGAAGGGATGGGAAAAGATATTTCATGCAACTAATAGGGATTAAAAAACAGGAGTTACAGTACTTGTATCAGACAAAATAGACTTCAAAACAAAGTCACAGAGACAAAGGAGGACATTACATAATGATAAAGGGGTCAGTCCCACAAGAACATATAACCATTATAAATATTTATGCACCCAACACAGGAGCACCGACATATGTGGAAGAAATACTGAAAGAATTAAATGGGGAAATAGAATGAAATGCATTCATTCTAGGAGACTTCAACACTCCACTCACTCCAAAGGACAGATCAAACAGACAGAAAATAAGTATAGAGACAGGCACTGAACAACAGAACATGTTGGAACAGATGGACCTAACAGACACTGACAGAACACTACACCCATAAGCAACAGGATACACATTCTTCTCAAGTACACATGGAACATTTCCAAGACTAGATTATATACTAGGCTGCAAAAAGAGCCTCAGTAAATTCAAAAAGATTGAAATTGTACCAACCAGTTTCTCAGACCACAAAGGTATGAAACTAGAAATAAATTATGCAAAGAAAATAAAAGATCCTGCAAACACATGGAGGCTTCACAACATGCTCCTAAATAACCAATGGATCAATGACAAAATAAAAACATATTAAGCAGTTTCTGGAGACAAATGACAATAATTCAACACCACAGAATCTGTCAGATGTAGTGAAGGCTGTGCTAAGAGGAAAGTATATTGCAATACAGGCCTACCTCAGGAAAGAAGAGCAATCCCATATGAGCAGTCTAAACTCACAATTAATGAAAATAGAAAAAGAAGAACAAATGAGGCCCAATGTTAGTAGAAGGAGGGACATATTAAACATTAGAGCAGAAATAAATAAAATCAGAAGAAGAATAAAACAATAGAATCAATGAAACCAAGGGCTGGTTCTTTGAGAAAATAAACAAAATAGATAAACCCTAGCCAGACTTATCAAGAAAAAAAAGAGTCTATACACATAAACAGAATCAGAAATGAGAAAGGAAAAATCACTATAGCCACTACAGAAATACAAAGAATTAATAGAGAATACTCTGAAATATCATACACTAACAAACTGGATAACCTAGAAGAAATTGACAACTTTCTAGAAAAATACAACCTTCCAAGGCTGAACAAGGAAGATACAGAAAATCTGAACAGGCCAATTACCAGCAATGAAATTAAGTTGGTAATCAAAAACTACCTAAGAACAAAAGCACTGTACCAGATGGCTTCACCACTGAATTTTATCAAATATTAAGTGAAGACCCAATAACCATCCTCTTTAAAGTTTTCCAAAAAGTAGAAAAGGAAGGAATACGTCGAAACTCATTCTATGAAGCCAGCATCACTCTAACAACAAAACCAGGCAGACACCACAAAAAAGAAAATTACAGACCAATATTCCTAATGAACATAGATGCAAAACTACTCAATAAATATTAGCAAACCGAATTCAAAAGTACATCAATAAGATCATCATCAAGTAGGATTTATTCCAGGGATGCAAGGTACAACATTCAAAAATCCATCAACATCATCCACCACATCAACAAAAAGAAGGACAAAAACCACATGATCATCTCCTTAGATGCTGAAAAAGCATTCAACAAAATTCAACATCCATTCATCATAAAAACTCTCAAAAAAATGGGTACAGAGAACAAGTACCTCAACATAATAAAGGCCATCTATGACAAACCCATAGCCAACATCATACTTAACAGTGAGAAGCTGAAAGCCTCTCCTTTAAGATCGGGAGCAAGACAAGGATGCCTACTCTCCTCACTTTTATACAACATAGTTCTGGAGGTTCTTGCCATAGCAATTAGACAACTCAAAGAAATAAAGGGCATCCAGGTTGGTAAGGAAGAACTTACACTCTCACTGTTTACAGATGACATGATATTGTACATAAAAAACCCTAAAGATTCCTCTCCAAAACTCTAGAATATCTGAATTCAGCAAAGTTGCAGCAAGATACAAAATTAATACACAGAAATCTGTGGCTTTCCTTTACATTAACAATGAACTAAAAGAGAAATCAGGAAAACAATTCCATACACAATTGCATCATAAAGAATAAAATACCTAGGAATAAACCTAACCAAGGAAGTGAAAGACCTATACCCTGAAAACTACAGGACAATCTTGAGAGAAATTGATGAGGACACTAATAAATGGAAACACATCCCATGCTCTTGGGTACAAAGAATTCATATTGTCAAAATGGCCATCCTGTCTAAAGTAATTTACAGATTCAATGCAATCCCAATCAAAATACTGACAGCATTCTTCAAGAAACTAGAACAAATAGTTCTAAAATTCACATGAAACCACAAAAGACCCCAAAGAGCCAACACAATCATGACAAGGAATAATAAAGCTGGGGGGTTGCACTCCCCAACTTCAAGCTCTACTATAAAGCCACAGTAATCAAGACAATTTGGTACTGGCATAAGAATAGACCAATAGAACAATGGAACAGACTAGAGAGCCCAGATATAAACCCCACCATACCATATATGGTCATTTAATGTATGATAAAGGAGCCTTGGACATACAATGGGGAAATGACAGCCTCTTCAACAACTTGTCTTGCCAAAACTGGACAGCTACATGCAAGAGAATGAAACTGGATTATTGTTTAACCCCATACACAAAAGTACACTCGAAATGGATCAAATACCTGAATGTGAGTCATAAAAGTATAAAACTCTTAGAAGACAACATAGGCCAAAATGTCCTGGATATAAACATGAGCAACTTCTTCCTGAATGCATCTCCATAAGCAAGGAAACAAAAGCAAAAATGAACACATGGCACTATATCAAACTAAAAAGCTTCTGTATGGCAAAGGACACCATCAACAGAACAAAAAGTCATCCTACAGTATGGGAAAATCTATTTGTAAATGACATATCCAACAAGGGGTTAACATCCAAAATATGTAAAGAACTCACACACCTCAACACCCAAAAAGCAAATAACCCAATTAAAAAATGGGCAGAGGATATGAAGAGACAATTCTCCAAAGAGGAAATTCAGATGGCCAACAGACACATGAAAAGATGCTCCACATCTCTAATCATCAGGGAATTGCAAATTAAAAGCACAATGAGATATCACCTCACACCAGTTAGGATAGCCAGCATTAAAAAGACCAAGAACAAATGCTGATGAGGTTGCGGAGAAAGGGAAACCCTCCTACACTGCTGGTGGGAAGGTAAGGTAGTTCAACCATTGTGAAAAGCAATATGGAGGTTCCTCAAAAAACTAAAAATAGAAATACCATTTACCTGGAGTCCCACTCCTTGGAATTTACCCAAAGAATACAAGAAAGACATATGCAACCTGTGTTTATCATAGCACTATTTACAATAGCCAAGATATGGAAACAACCTAAGTGTCCATCAGTAGATGAATGTATAAAGAAAAGGTGGTACATATACACAATGGAATACTATTCAGCCAAGAGAAAGAAAGAAATCCTACCATTTGCAACAACATGGGTGGACCTGTAGGATATTATGCTCAGTGAAATAAGCCAGGCAGAGAAAGACAAGTGCCAAATGATTTTCCTCATTTGTTGAGTATGACAATGAAGCAAAACTGAGGGAACAAATCAGCAGGAGACTCACAGACTCCAAGAAGGGACTAGCGATTACCAAAAGGGAGGGGTGTGGGAGGGCAGTTGGGTAGGGAGGGGGATTGAGGGGTATTATGTTTAGTACACATGGTGTGTGGGGTCATGGGGAAAATAGTTTAGACAAAGAAGGCAAATAGTGAATCTGTGGCAACTAATGACTCTGATGGACAGTGACTGTAATCGGGTATGCATGGCGAGTTGATAATATGGGTAAATGTAGTAACCACATTGTTTTTTCCTGTGAGACTTTTGTAAGTGTATATCAGTAATACCTTAATAAGAGTTTTTTAAAAACATACAAAGATCCATTTAATGCACGATATGAATAATAGACAAAAACGACGTGATTATTTCAATAGTTGCAGTAAAGGCACTAACAAAATCCAGCACCCTTTTCATGATAATACCTCTAAACAAATTGAGGGTAGAAAGGAAAGAACCTCTTCAGTCTTTTATTACAAAGGACCTCTAAAAAGACCAAAACTACCAAAATTATAAAGACTGGATGCTTTTCTCCTAACATCAGGAACACAGCAAAGATGTTCAATCTTGCCATGTCTGTTCACCATTGTACTGGAGGTTCTAGCCCGGGCAGGAAGGCAAGAAAAAGTATCCACATTGAAGAGGAAGAAACGATACTATCACTGTTTGCGCATGGCATCATCTCCTATTAAAAAAAAAAACAAACCTGAAGAGTTCACTGAAAACAATTAGAACTAATAAGTTCAAAAAGTAGAATACAAGATCAATATACAAAAATCAATTGTATTTCTGTTAGCAGTGCACAATTCAACAATAGAATTAACAAAGAAATTCATTTGAAATAGTACCAAAAAGAATAAAATACCTAGGAATAATTTTAACCAAAAACGTGAAAGACTTACACATTGAAAACTATAAACATCACTGTAACATGTAAGAAATATCTAAGTATCACATAATTGTCAAAGAGTATTATTCAGATGGCGACATTTCCCAAATTAAGCTACAGTTTCAATGCAATCCCTAGCAAAATCCCTGCCTATTTTTTTAAAATTTTTATTTTGGTATCATTAATCTACAATTACAGAAAGAACATTATGTTTACTAGGTTCCCCCTTCACCAAGTCCCCCCCACATACCCCTTCACAGTCACTGTCCATCTGTGTAGTAAGATGCTATAAAATCACTACTTGTCTTCTCTGTGTTGCGCAGCCCTCCCCTTGTTCCCCATGCACTATACATACTAATCGTAATGCCCTCTTTCTTTTCCCCCACCCTTATCCCTCCCTTCCCACCCATCATCCCCAGTCCCTTTCCCTTTGGTAGCTATTAGTCCATTCTTGGGTTCTGTGATTCTGCTGCTGTTTTGTTCCTTCAGTTTTCCTTTGTTCTTATACTCCACATAAGAGTGAAATCATTTGGTTCTTGTCTTTCTTTGCCTGGCTTATTTCACTGAGCATAATACCCTCTAGCTCCATCCATGTTGTTGTGAATGGTAGCATCTGTTTTTTTCTTATGGCTGCGTAATATTCCATTGTGTATATGTACCACATCTTCTTTATCCATTCATCTACTGATGGACACTTAGGTTGCTTCCATATCTTGGCTATTATAAACAGTGCAGCGATAAACATAGGGGTGCATCTGTCTTTTTCAAACTGGGCTGCTGCATTCTTAGGGTTAATTCCTAGAAGTGGAATTCCTGGGTCAAATGGTATTTCTATTTTGAGCATTCTGAGGAACCTCCATACTGCTTTCCACAATGGTTGAACTAGTTTACATTCCCACCAGCAGTGTAGGAGGGTTCCCCTTTCTCCACATACTCACCAACATTTGTTGTTGTTTGTCTTTTGGATGGTGGTTATCCTTACTGGTGTGAGGTGCTATCTCATTGTGGTTTTAATTTGCATTTCTCTGATGACAAGCGATGTGGAGCATCTTTTCATGTGTCTGTTGGCCATCTGGATTTCTTCTTTAGAGAACTGTCTATTCAGCTCCTCTGCCCATTTTTTAATTGGATAATTTGCTTTTTGCTTGTTGAGGTGTGTGAGCTCCTTATATATTTTGGATGTCAATCCTTTATCGGATCTGTCATTTATGAATATTTTCTCCCATACTGTAGGATACCTTTTTGTTCTGTTGATGGTATCCTTTGCTGTACAGAAGCTTTTTAGCTTGATATAGTCCCACTTTTCATTTTTGCCTTTGTTTTCCTTGCCTGGAGAGATATGTTCATGAAGAAGTCACTCATGTTTATGTCCATGAGATTTTTGCCTATGTTTTTTTCTAAGAGTTTTATGGTTTCATGACTTACATTCCGGTCTTTGATACATTTGGAGTTTACTTTTGTGTATGGGGTCAGACAGTGATCCAGTTTCATTCTCTTACATGTAGCCATCCAGTTTTGCCAGCACCATCTGTTGAAGAGACTGTCATTTCCCCATTGTATGTCCATGGCTCCTTTATCAAATATTAATTGGCCATATATGTTTGGGTTAATGTCTGGAGTCTCTATTCTGTTCCACTAGTCTGTGGCTCTGTTCTTGTGCCAGTACCAAACTGTCTTGATTACTGTGGCTATGTAGTAGAGCTTGAAGTTGGGGAGCGAGATCCCCCCCCCCACTTTATTCTTCCTTCTCAGGATTGCATTGGCTATTTGGGGTCTTTGACAGTTCCATATGAATTTTTGAACTATGTGTTCCATTTCATTGAAGAATGCTGTTGGTAATTTGATAGGAATTACATCGAATCTGTATATTGCTTTGGGCAGGATGGCCATTTTGACGATATTAATTCTTCCTAGCCAGGAGCATGGGATGAGTTTCCATTTGTTAGTGTCCTCTTTAATTTCTCTTGAGTGTTTTGTAGTTTTCAGGATATAGATCTTTCACTTCCTTGGTTAAGTTTATTCCTAGGTTTTTTATTATTTTTAATGCTATTGTGAATGGAATTGTTTTCCTGATTTCTCTTTCTATTAGTTCATTGTTAGTGTATAGGAAAGCTACAGATTTCTCTGTGTTAATTTTGTATCCTGAAACTTTGCTGAATTCCGATATCAGTTCTAGTAGTTTTGTAGTGGAGTCTTTAGGGTTTTTTATGTACAATGTCATGTCATCTGCAAATAGTGACAGTTTGACTTCTTTACCAATCTGGATTCCTTGTATTTCTTTGTTTTGTCTGATTGCCATGGCTAGGACCTCCAGTACCACGTTGAATAACAGTGGGGAGAATGGGCATCCCTGTCTTGATCCAGATCTCAGAGGAAAAGCTTTCAGCCTCTCATTATTTAGTATGATGTTCGCTGTGGGTTTATCATATATGGCCTTTATTATGGTGAGGTACTTGCCCTCTATGCCCATTTTGTTTTGGAGTTTTTATCATTAATGAATGTTGAATTTTGTTGAATGCTTTTTCAGCATCTATGGAGATGATCATGTGGTTTTTGTCTTTCTTTTTGTTGATGTGGTGGAGGATGTTGATGGATTTTCGAATGTTGTACCATCCTTGCATCCCTGGGATGAATCCCACTTGGTCATGGTGTATGATCCTCTTGATGTATTTTTGAATTCGGTTTGCTAATATTTTGTTGAGTAGTTTTGCATCTACATTCATCAGGGATATTGGTCTGTAGTTTTCTTTTTTGGTGGGGTCTTTGCCTGGTTTTGGTATTAGGGTGATGTTGGCTTCATAGAATGAGTTTGGGAGTATTCCCTCCTCTTCTATTTTTTGGAAAACTTTAAGGAGAATGGGTGTTTTGTCTTCTCTGTATGTTTGATAAAATTCCGAGGTAAATCCATCTGGCCCGGGGGTTTTGTACTTGGGTAGTTTTTTGATTACCGCTTCAATTTCATTGCTGGTAATTGGTCTGTTTAGATTTTCTGTTTCTTTCTGGGTCAGTCTTGGAAGGTTGTATTTTTCTAAGAATTTGTTCATTTCTCCTAGGTTTTCCAGCTTTTGGCATATAGGTTTTCATAGTATTCTCTAGTAATTCTTTGTATTTCTGTGGGGTCTGTCTTGATTTTTCCTTTCTCATTTCTAATTCTGTTGATGTGTGTTGACTCTCTTTTTCTCTTAATAAGTCTGGCTAGAGGCTTATCTATTTTGTTTATTTTCTCGAAGACCCAGCTCTTGGTTTCACTGATTTTTTCTATTGTTTTATTCTTCTCTATTTTATTTATTTCTTCTCTGATCTTTATTATGTCCCTCCGTCTGCTGACCTTAGGCCTTATTTGTTCTTCTTTCTCAATTTCGATATTGTGACATCAGACTATTCATTTTGGATTGTTCTTCCTTCTTAAGTATGCCTGGATTGCTATATACTTTCCTGTTAAGACTGCTTTCGCTGCATCCCACAGAAGTTGGGGGTTTGTGTTATTGTTGTCATTTGTTTCCATTTGTTGCTGGATCTCCATTTTAATTTGGCCATTGATCCATTGATTATTTAGGAGCATGTTGTTAAGCCTCCATGTGTTTGTGAGCCTTTTTGCTTTCTTTGTACAATTTATTTCTAGTTTTATTCCTTTGTGGTCTGAAAAGTTGGTTGGTAGGATTTCAATCTTTTAGAATTATCTGAGGCTCTTTTTGTGGCATAGTATGTGGTCTATTCTGGAGAATGTTCCATGTGCATTTGAGATGAATGTGTATCCTGTTGTTTTTGTATGTAGAGTTCTGTAGATGTCTATTAGGTCCGTCTATTCTAGCATGTTGTTCCGTGCCTCTGTGTCCTTACTTATTTTCTGTCTGGTGGATCTGTCCTTTGGGGTGAGTGGTGTGTTAAAGTCTCCCAAAATGAATGCATTGCATTCTATTTCCTCCTTTAGTTCTGTTAGTATTTTTTTCACATATATTGGTGCCCCTGTATTGGGTGCATATATGTTTATAATGGTTATATCCTCTTATTGGACTGAGCCCTTTATCATTATGTAATGTCCCTCTTTATCTCTTGTTACTTTCTTTATTTTGAAGTCTATTTTGTCTGATACTAGTATTGCAACACCTGCTTTTTTCTCTCTGTTGTTTGCATAAAATATCTTTCTCCAACCCTTGACTTTTAATCTGTGCATGTGTTTGGGTTTGAGGTGAGTCTCTTGTAAGCAGCATATAGATGAGTCTTGCTTTTTTATCCATTCTATTACTCTGTGTCTTCTGATTGGTTCATTCAGTCCATTTACATTTAGAGTGATTATTGAGATATATACTTATTGCCATTGCAGGCTGTAGATTTGTGGTTACCAAAGGTTCAAGGTTAGCTTGTTTACTACCTTACTGTCTGACCTCACTCGCTTATTGAGCTGTTATAAACACAGTCTGATGATTATCTTTCCCTTCTTTTTCCTCCTCCTCCATTCTTCATATGTTGGGTGTTTTGTTCTGTGCTCTTTTTAGGAGTGCTCCCATCTAGAGCAGTCCCTCTAAGATACCCTGTAGAGGTGGTTTGTGGGAGGCAAATTCCCTCAACTTTTGCTTGTGTGGGAATTGTTTAATCCCTCATTCATATTTAAATGATAATTGTGCTGGATATAGTATCCTTGGTTCAAGCCCCTTCTGTTTCATTGCATTAAATACATCATGCCATTCTCTTCTGGTCTGTAAAGTTTCTGTTGAGAAGTCTGATGATAGCCTGATGGGTTTTCCTTTGTAGGTGACCTTTTTACTCTCTCTGGCTGCCTTTAATACTCTGTCCGTCCTTGATCTTTGCCATTTTCATTATTGTGTGTCTTGGTATTGACCTCTTTGTATCCCGTCTGTCGGGAGTTCTGTGTGCCCCTGTAGTCTGAACAACTATTTCCTCCCCAGTTTGGGGAAGTTCTCAGCAATTATTTCTTCAAAGACACTTTCTATCCCTTTTTCTCTCTCTTCTTCCTCTGGTACCCCTATAATGTGGATATTTTTCCTTTTGGATTGGTCACACAGTTCTCTTAATATTATTTCCAGAGTTTGTTTCACTTCTGTAATCTCTCTCTGAATATCTGTGATCTCCTTCTGGATGTCTGTAATCTCCCTCCAGTCTTCATCCCTTAGCTCTTGCATATTTCTCTGCAGCTCTGTCAGCATGTTTCTGATTTTTATTTTGAATTCTTTTTCAGGGAGACTGGTTAGGTCTGACTCTGCAGATCCTTTCTCAGGTGTAACTATCTTGGTCTGGACCAGATTTTTTTGCCTTTTTATGGTGACTGCAGTGGCTGTAGGTAGGTTGCGGGTGTGTCAGCTGGGAGAAGAAAGTTCTTTCTGCTTGCTGGATGCCTTGCCCTTCTCTGCTGCCTGTCACAGCTACCTGTACTTCTGGAGCAACTATCAGCTTAATCTCCTAAGCTGCTGTGGGCATGGTGTCCATCAGAGCAGTGTGGAGCCCTGCGGGGAGTGGCAGGCACACCAGGTGTGCTCCTCCATGCTAGCGGTGACCCTGCCGGGTGGCTGTGTGACAGTAGCAGCCTTTGGGTCTGGCCTGGGCGGCTGTGCATTGGGCTGGGATTCCGGTCTGCTCCTGGGAGCATGCCTGTTCCCTCTGGCTCCACTGCCAGTGTGCGCGGGGCTTTTCCACACAGGCCTCTATCAGGCTCTGTCTTAACTGCTGCTGGTGCACGTGAGCTGCGCCCAGGCTGTTCGGTTGTGCCACTGTGGGCTAGCCCTGTGGCACACGGATCTGCTCTCGGTTCCATCTAGCGCTTCCACCCCTGGTGTGTGCTCCCACTTTCCTGCTACTGGGCCCATGTGTTGGGGTCCGCGCCAGTTGGAGGAACAACTGGCAGGCTGCCTAGTCCTGTGAGGGGCTTCAGAGCTGCACTGCCTCTGTTTAGGGCGCCTACGTTTCCCCGGTTTTCCCAGCTGCTGGGACTTCATCCAGCTATCGGGTCCCTGTCTCTTTAAGAGTTGCATAAAGCACTCACTTTTCTTTTGTCTCAGGGGCGCCAGTTGCATGGACCTGCCCCCAGGTTTTGCTTTTCCGTTTCTCTAATATCCAGCACCCCGTGCACCTTGTGTCTGCGTTCTGGGTGTGGATTTCTAGAACTGGTTGTTTAGCAGTCCTGGGCTTTTACTCCCTCTCTGTTCTGACTCCTTTCTTCCCGCCAGGTTTTGGGGTGGGGGAGTGTTCGGGTCCCGCCTGGCTGCGGCTTGTATCTTACCCCCTTTGTGGGATGCTGATTTCTCGCAGATGTAGATGTATCCTGGCTGTTTTATTGCATCCACTGGTGTGTCTTTTAGGAATAGTTGTATTTATTGTATTTTCATAAATATATGTTTTGGGGAGGAGAATTCCTCTGAATTACTCATGCCACCATCTTCCTGTGATCTCCCCCTGCCTATATTTTTTTGTTGCAGATACAAGCTGATCCTGAAATTCATATGGAAATTCATTGAGCCCAGAATAAACAAAATAATCTTGAAATAGAATAAAAATGTTGAAGCATTCAAGCTTTCTGATTTCCAGTCTTACTACAAAGATAGAGTAATCAAGATGGTACTGATCAATAGAATAAAACTGGGAGCTCAGAAACAATCAGTATATTTTTGGTCGATAGATTTTCAACAAGGGTATCAAGAAAGTTTAGTGGAAAGAAGAGTCTTTTTAATAGATGATGGTGGGATAATTGGATATCTACATGCAAGAGAAGGAGGTTGGACTCTCCCACCTTCACACCATGTTCAAAAATTTTAAAGGACTAAAAACCTAAATGTAAGAGCTATAACTATAAAACTCTTAGATGAAAACATTGGCATAATCTTCATAACCTTGTATTAGTCAATAGTTTCTTAGATATAAAACCAAAAGCACTTGCTTAAAAGAGAAAAAAGACATAAGTAGAACTTGTTCAAAACTAAAAGCTTTTGGAATCCAGTTCATGATTATGATAGGAAAATCTCAAATTTACCCACCACAGACATACTGAATCTACACCTACATATGGAACGATTTCTTCTGGGAAAAAAACAAACCCAAAACTAAAAACTACCAGAGCAATCCCTTCACAAACTAGAAAAACTACAATGAAGTGGGTAGGAAAGACTAAGACAGTATCACCATAAACCCTAGCCCCAGCATAACAACCCACAATCAAGAGGGAACTCAAAACTAAGGGTTCATACCCCACATTAGGAACCCCAGTTTTTAAGACTGGCACCAGACAGGCCCCCAAAACATCTAGCTTTGAAAATCAATTTGGCTCACACTCATGGGGCTGAAGTGAACTGAGAAATTGCCCCTAAAAGGCTTGTGCACATACTCTCTCACTGCAGGACGTAGTGCAGACAGCCCTTTGAAAAGCACCCAGATTTTAAGTGAAAGAGCTCATTTGCCAAATTTAAAGCATTGATCTGAGAGGCAGGGGCCTGCTGGGATACTCTGTTACAGAGGATGGGCACCATCTTCCCACTTCCCCTGTGCCTTGCTGAAACCTACAGGAAATGTCACTCTCCTTTTTTTTTTTGGTTGATAACAGTTTTGTGCTCCAGTTGATGGGCACTGTCTTTGCATTCTCACTCTGCCTTTCCAAGGAGAGTGCACACCATATTATTTCTTCCTTTTTTTTCTTCTCTTTTCTTTTCTCCATAGGTGCCATGCTTGCACTCCCCCTCTGCCTCACACCAGCTGGTGGTTGCCATCTTTGTGCTTTCCCTCTGCCTTCCCCCTGAGCACCAGTAACTTACAGAGTAGGGCTTCTACAGGCATCTAGTGCCTCAGTTTTTATGTCTGTGAAAGAGCAAGCTCCAGGATTATACCTCAGCCAATCGGGACCTGGATCCTATTTCAGCCAATCGGGACCCAGATCCTATTTTAGCCAATCAGGACCTGGATCCTACCTCAGCCAATCAGGACCTGGATCCTATATTGGCCAATCAGAGCTTGGTCTTTCTCTCCCCTCCAGTCAGCAAGAAGTCCACCCACCACCTTTATTCCCTGCCAATCAACCAGAGCCACGACCTATCACCTCACCAACTACCCCTAGACCCAACCAATCAGCCAAGCCATGACCATCACCCCACCAACCATCCTAGAATCCCATAAAACCTTTGTGTTTTTTAAAACTAGCTCTCTTTCTCTGGCACCTGGCCACTGCATTGGCGCAAGTGTGAGATTGAGCTTGGGCTAGCTCGAACAAAGGCTCTTTGTTTTTTGCATAGGTGTTGGCTCCTTGGTGGTCTTCTGGGATTCATGACTTTGGGCATAACAGTCTGGTGATCCAGTTTTTACAGCTGAGACCCATGTGTTGCCCCTTTATCACCTGGCTGTGGTGGCCGGGGGAGATTGTGTTCCTGGGTCCCTCAGGACTGTTGCAATTGTGGTCAGATCTACAGCCTATGACCTCCAGGGCACTGCATAGACTATAGACTGAAACGCACCCACAGTCTTTCTATAAAAGGGACTTATTTGCTTGTCCTGTAGCTTCAGCCTGAGGGGCAGCATTGCATTTTGGCTCATGTCTAAGGGCTACTGAGATGATCCAGGGGTCATAGGCTGAGGGACACCATTTTTGCAACTCCTGTCCAGAGGGGACACCTTCAGATTGCCTAGCTTTGGTGGCCAGTGGGTTTTATGCTTACAGTTCCACAGGACTGTATATATTTGCATTCGTTAAAAGCTGCTGCCTGAGGGTCTGGCCTTCAATCAGCCTGAATGTAGGTGAAGACTGATATCCTCTCCTTTGGGATACTAACAAATCTTTGCACACCATCAAATACCAGGAAGTATTAGAAATGAAATAGGCTACTTGAACAATCAAAGATTTGAGAGACAAACAAGAGCAAGAATGGGTTGAATGCTAAGTGTCAATACTCAGCAAAAAATTATCATTCAGGATATCTTAAAAAGTTTTTAACAAGCAAAAGCTAAAGGAGTTCATAACTAAACTAGCCTTACAAAGAATGTTAAATGGACTTCTATAAGCTGAAAAGAAAGGGCACTAATTAGTAGCCAGAAAACATAAAAGTACAAATCTCACTCTTAAAGATACATACATAGTAAAGGTAGTTAGTTAATCACTTGCAAAGCTAGTATGAAGGTTAAAATACAAAGTAGTAAAAAAAGCTAACCAGAGTAGTCTGATACATAAGATAAAAAGATATGAAATGTGACGTCAAAACGTAAAACATCAGGGACAAAGAGTAAAAATGTAGAGCCCTAGAATGTATTCAAACTTAATTTTTTATCAACTTAAAACAGACTTATAAATTTGAGTTGTTTTATATGAGCTTCATGATAACACAGCAAAAACCTGTAACTGATACACTAAAGCCAATGAGAATGGAATCTAAGCATACCACTAAAAAAGTCATCGCACCTCAAAGGAAGGGAAATGGACAAGAAAAGAAGAAAGATAAGAGGAACAGCCAGAAAACAATTTTTAAAATGGCAATAAATACATATGTATCAATAATTACCTTAAATGTAAGTGTACTAAGTTTTCCAATCAAAACACAGAATGGCTGAATAGATATAAAAAAAAGACCCATCTATATGCTGCTGGCAAGGGATTCACTTCAGACATAATAACACACACAGATTGAAAGTGAAGGGATGGAAAGAAGTATTCTATACAAATGGAAACCAAAAGAAATCTGGAGAAGCTTTCCTAGAAATATTCTTAGAAAAAAAAAAGAAACTATGAGACACAAAGAAGGGAATTACATAATGAAAAAAAGAGGACAATCCAACATGAGGATTTAACGTAAATATTTGTGCTCCCAACGTACGAGCACCAAAATAGATATACCAAATATTAACAAACTTAAATAGGACTAGCAACAGCAATTCAATAATAGTAGGGGACTGTAATACCCCACTTACATAAAAGGATAGATCATCCAGACAAAAAAACAAATAAGGAAACAACCTTAAACAACACATTAGACAAGATGAACTTAGATATATACAGAACATTCCATCCCAGAGTAACAGAACACGCAGTCTTCTCAACTGCACGTGGAACATTCTCCAGGATAAATCACAAGTTAGGTCACAAGACAAGTCTTAATAAACTTAAAAAGACTGAAGTCATATCAAGCATCTTTTTCTGACCACTATTTAATGGAACTACTAATCAATTATAAGAAAAGTGGAAAATTCACAAATATGTGAAGACTGAACAACATGAAACTGAATAATCATGGGTCAATGAAGAAAAAAGGACCTTGAGAAAATAGAAAATGGAAATACAACATACCCACTTATGGGATACAGCAAAAGGAAGTCTAGGAGGGAAGTTCATAGTGATAAATGCCTACCTCAAGAAACAAGAAAATTTTCAAATAACCTAACTTTATTTTTTAATTAAAATTTTTTTAATTAAGATATGATTGATATACACTCTTATGAAGGTTTCACATGAAAACACACTGTGGTTACTGCATTTACCCATATTATCAAGTCCCCACCCATACCCCAATGCAGTCAATGTCCGTCAGTGCACTAAGTTGCCAGAGATCCACTATGTCCCTTCTCTGTGCTACACTGTTCTCCCCGTGATCCCCGACACCATGTGTACTAAACATAATACCCCTCAGTCCCCTTCTCCCTCCCTACCCACCTGCCCTCCCACACCCCTCCCCTTTGGTAATCACTAGTTCATTTTTGGAGTCTCTGAGTCTGCTGCCATCTTGTTCCTTCAGTTTTGCTTCATTGTTATACTCCACAAATAAGAGAAATCATTTGGCATTTGTCTTTCTCTGCTTGGTTTATTTCACAGAGCATAATGTCCTCCAGCTCCATCCATTAAGCAACCTAACTTTATACCTCAAGGAATTAGGAAAAGAAGAACAAATGAAGTCCAAAATTAGGAGAAATTGGTATAATAGAAATTTTAAAAGACAGTAGAAAAGATCAATGAAATCAAGACCTACTTCTTTAAACAGATAAAATTGACAAATCACTAGCTAGACTTGCAAGGAAGAGAGAGAATTCAAATCGATAAAATCAGAAATAAAAAGATATTACAACTGACACCACAGATATAGAAAGGACCAAAGAGACTACTAAAAACAATATGCCAACATACCGGGTAACCTAGGGAAAAAAATGCAAAAATTCCTAGAAGTATACCAAATTTCAGCACTTAATCATGAAGAAATATAAAAGCTGAACAACCGATTATTAGGAGATTAAGTGAGTAATCAGAAACCATCCAACTTCTCAAAGTCTTACAAAAAATAAAAGAGGAGGGAGCACTTACAAACTCTTTTTTACAAGGCAAGCATTAATGTGATACCCAAACCAGCCAAGGACACCAAAAGAAAAGAAAATTACTGGCCAATATCCCCAATGGACATAGAAGCAAAAATCCTCAATAAAATACTATCAAACTAAATCTAATAATACATTAAAAGAATCATACACCATCATCAAGTGGGATTTATTCCAGGGATTAATCAGTATGATACACCACATTAGAAAAATGAAGGATAAAAATCATATGATCATCTCAAGATTGCCTTAAGGATGGCATCATGAGAGGTGAGACAGAAACCTCCTTCCAAAACCACATATAGTATAAAAATACAACAAATACAACTAATTCTGAAAGACCAACAGGAAGGAGGCTAAGGCAGACTACCTATGCCTGGGAGCAGAGTCACTGAAAAGGGAACAGTACCAAAGCCATGATCTGGCAGGACCCAAGCCCTTCTCCAACCCAGCTCACCAGCAGAAGAGAAACAGAGTGGGGAGTGCGTGGATACCTAGGACTGCTGAACACCCAGCCCAGATCTGCTCTGGGAGCACAAACCTACATTACATGGTGTTCTGGAGATTAGTGCAGTTAGAAAGCTAAGACAGGCAGAATACTTGAAGAGACTGAGATTCCAGCTGCTTGTGAAGAACAGGTACCCACAACCAGTAGGTCTGGAACAAAAGAAAGGCAAGCACTCTGACAAACTTCCTAATGTCTAAATAGCTGTGAAGAGAGAAAATAAACCATAGTAAAGAAAGGCCAATTAAATACTAAGCAAATGCAAAATTAAATCAACTACCCCCAAAGTCAGTCAAGGGATAGACAAAGAGTACCAAATATGATACCTAATATATAAAGAATGGAGGAGGAAGAAAAAGGAGGGGAAAAAAAGAACCTTTAGATATTGTTTGTAATACCGTACTAAGTGATTGATTCAAGTTAGACTGTTAGATAGTAAAGAAGTTCCCTTGAACCTTTGGTAACCATGCATCTAAAGCTTGCAATGGCAATAAGTATATGTCTATTATTAATCACCCTAAATGTAAATGGTCTGAATGCACCAATCAAAAGACATAGAGTCACTGAATGGACAAATAAACAAGACCCATCTATATGCTGCATAAAAGAGACTCATTTCAAACCCAAAGATATACACAGACTAAAAGTGAAGGGATGGAAAAAGATATTTCATGCAACTAATAGGGAGAAAAAAGCAAGTATTACAGTACTTGTGTCAGATAAAATAGACTTCAAAACAAAGAAAATATGAGACAAAGAAGGACATCACATAATGATAAAGGGGCCAGTCCAACAAGAGGATATAACCATTATAAATATGCACCCAACACAGAAGGGGGAAATAGAATGCAATGCATTCATTTTAGGAGACTTCAACACACCACTCACTCCAAAGGACAGATCAACTAGACAGAAAATAAGGAGACAGAGGCACTGAACAACACATTAGAACAGATGGACCTAACAAACATCTACAGAACACTCCACCCAAATGCAGGAGGATGTAACATTCTTCTCAAGTGCACATGGAACATTTTCAAGAATAGATCACATACTAGGCCACAAAAAGAGCCTCAGTAAATTTAGAAGGATTGAAATTGTACCAACCAGCCTTTCAGACCACAAAGGTATGAAACGAGAAATAAAAGTACCTAAGAAAAAAAGCACTCTACCAGATGACTGCACTGCTGAACTTTATCAAACATTTAGTGAAGATGTAATACCCATTCTCCTTAAAGTTTTCCAAAAAGTAGAAGAGGAGGGAATACTTCAAACTCATTCTGTGAGGCCAGCATCACACAAATACCAAAAGCAGGCAAAGACACCACAAAAAAGAAAATTACAGACCACTATCCCTGATGAACATAGATGCAAGAATACTCAACAAAATATTAGCAAACCAAATTAAAAAATACATCAACAAGATCATCCATCATGATCAAGTAGGATTTATTCCAGGGATGCAAGGATGGTACAATATTCAAAGATTCATCAAATCATACATCACATCCACAAAAAGGACAAAAACTACATCATGATCTCCATAGATGCTGAAAAAGCATTTGACAAAATTCAACATCCATTCATGATAAAAACTCTCAACAAAATGGGTGTAGAGGGCAAGTACCTCAACATAATAAAGGCCATATATGATCAACCCACAGCTAACATCAGCAAGTATCTGAAAGCTTTTCCCCTAAGATCTGGAACAAGACAAAGATGCCCAGTCTCACCACTATTATTCTAGTTCTACATAGTTCTGGAGGTCCTAGCCATAGCAATCAGACAACACAGAGATATAAAAGGCATACAGATTGGTAAAGAAGAAGTTAAACTGTCATTGTTTGTAGATGACATTAAAAAAACCCTGAATAATCCACCCTAAAACCACTGGAACTAATATCTGAATTCAGCAATGTTGCAGGATACAAAATTAATACACAGATAATAATGCATTTCTATATGGTAATGATAAAGTAGCAAAAAGAGAAATCAGGAAAACAATTCCATTCACAATTGCATCAAAAAAATAAAATACCTAGGAACCAACCTAACCAACGAGGTGAAAGACCTATACATTGAAAACTATAAGAGACTCCAGAGAAATTAAAGAGGGCACTAATAAATGGAAATATATCCCTTGCTCTTGGGTAGGAAGAATTAATATGTCAAAATGGCCATCCTGCCTAAAGCAATCCATATCAAAATACCAACAATAATCTTAAACAAACTAGAACAAATTGTTCTAAAATTCATATGGAACCACAAAAGACCCAGAATAGCCAAAGCAATCCTGAGAAGGAAGAACAAAACAGGGAGGATCTCGCTTCCCAACTTCAAGCTCTACTACAAACGCCACAGTAATCAAGACAATTTGGTACTGGAACAAGAACAGACCCATAGATCAATGGAACTGAATAATGAGCCCACATATAAACCCTCACATATATCACCAATTAATACATGATAAAGGAGCCATGGATATACAATGGGGAAATGACAGGCTCTTCAACATCTGGTGTTGGCAAAACTGGAAAGCTACATGTAAGAGAATGCAAGTAGATTGCTGTCTAACTCCATACACAAAAGTAAACTCAAAATGGATTAAAGACCTGAATGTAATTCATGAAACCATAAAACTCTTAGAAGAAAATATAGGCAAAACTCTCTTGAATATAAACATGATCAGTTTTTTCCTGAACGTATCTCCTTGGGCAAGGGAAACAAAAGCAAAAATGAACAAGTGGGACTACATCAAACTAAAAAGCTTCTATTCAGCAAAGGACACCATCAGTAGAACAAAAAGGCATTCTACAGTATGGGAGAATATATTCATAAGTGACATATCCAATAAGGGGTGACATACAAAATATATGAAGAACTCACATGCCTCAACAAACAAAAAGCAAACAACCCAACTAAAAAAATGTGCAGAGGATCTGAACAGACACTTTGCCAAAGAAGAAATTCAAATGGCCAAGGCACATGAAAAGATGTTCCACATGGCTAATCATCAGAGAATGCAAACTAAAACCACAATGAGATATCACATCACACCAGTTAGGATGGCCACCATCCAAAAGGCAAACAACAAGTGTTGGTGAGGATGTGGAGAAAGGGGAACCCTCCTACACTGCTGGTGGGAATGTAAATTAGCTTAACCATTATGGAAAGCAATATGGAGGTTCCTCAAAAAACTAAAAATAGAAATACCATTTGACTCAGGAATTCCTGTCCTAGGAATTTACCCTAAGAATACAGCAACCCAGTTTGAAAAAGACATATGCACCCATATGTTTCACAGCACTATTTACCATAGCCAAGAAATAGAAGCAACCTAAGTGTCCATCAGTAGATGAATGGATAAAGAAGATGTGGTACATATACACAATGGAATATTATTCAGCCATAAGAAGAAAACAAATACTACCATTTGCAACAACATGGACAGAGCTAGAGAATATTATGCTTAGTGAAATAAGCCAGGAAAAAGACAAAGATCAAATGATTTCACTCATCTGTGGAGTATAAGAGCAAAGAAAAAACTGAAGGAACAAAACAGCAGCAGAATCACAGGACCCAAGAATGAACTTACAGTTACCAAAGGGAAAGAGACTGGGGAGGATGGGTGGGAAGGGAGGGATAAGGGGGAAAAGGGGGCATTACAACTAGCACTCATAATGTAGCAGGGGGTGGGGCACGGGAAAGGCAGTATAACACAGAGAAGACAAGTAGTGATTCTATAGCATCTTATTTCACTGTTGGACAGTTACTGTAATGGGGTATATGGTGGGGACTTCATAGTAGGGGAGTCTAGTAACCATAATGTTGCTCATGTGATTGTATATTAATGATACCAAAAAAAAAAAAAAAAGGCCAGTGACGAATACGCCACAGCCTTAAAATTTACCAGTTCTTTGACATCATGTGTACCATCTCCTCCAGGAAGTCTTCTCTGATAACATCCCTCAAGGATGTCTCTCCTTCCTATTTTTCTTATTGTCTCCAAAAATACCTTGGCATTGAACTATATTTAGTTTGGAACATAATATATATATATGTAGTTATATATATATATATATATATATATATATATATATATATATATATATATATATATACATATATATAGTTATATATATATAGTTATATATCACATTACATTTAAAATACATTTTTGAATGCTATATTTTCTCCCCTCTGACTCTGACTTTCCTGAAGGTCAGAATACTTTCTGAATACTCCTCTCTCCCAGTATAAGGGACCTATAATGTGCTCAATATGTCAATACATTTGGAATTACTTTATAAAACCACAGTTGGAAGCACAAAAAAAGATATTGCTTCCAAAAGCAAATGCACACATGCTCTTTCATGTTATTATTTTGTGATGATGAAGCTTTCTGCTTTCATGTTTAAATAAATATTGTGAACATACTTTCAGAACCTTCAAAAATGAAGATTGTTCTTCACAGTCGTTCCTAACATTTGTCAGAAGCATTTCAAATTCAAGATGAGATGGATTATTTTGACTGAATTATCTTAGGTTTTGTATATTAAAAGATCTTTGTTTAAAAATGAGGGAAAAAAAGAATTGTGTAGCTCCTTTGGGAAACAGTTTGGCAGATTCCTCAAAACGTTAAACATAGAGTGATCATAAAACCAGTAATTTCACTCTTAGTTTCATACCCAAACAATGGGAAACGTATCTACATAAAAAATGTGTTCATAAATGTTCATAGCAATATTATTGATAACAGTTAAAGAGTGGAAACAACCCAATATTCACCAACTAATGAATGGATGAATAAAATGTATCCAAACAATGGGATATTATTCAGCCATCACTGAAAGGAATGAATTACTGGAGAGTGATATCAACAACATGGTGGACTGGGAAGCTACAGGCACTTCTACCCCACAAAGACATTGAGCTAGCAACAGTATACAAACAAGAAAACCTCTATGAGAACCCTAGAAATCAATTGAGAAGCTATAGCACCCAGACCATTGTAAAACCAAGAAGGAATCCCAGCAAAAGTGTTAGGAAAATTCACATTTGGTGTACCTGTTCCTGCTCCTCACTCTTCATGGCAGAGCAACCTGAAAGAATTCCTCCGCCAATCAAGAGTGGCTCTATACTCAGGATGGAAACATAAGAGTGGATTGTATTCCAACAATCTGACTTGTCAGGGCAGCTCAAGGGACTGGTTTGTGTCTTGCCAGCTCAGAGCACTGGATCTATCAGTGCCAGAATTTGGAAGCCACCAAATACAGGCAAGCAGCATGTTAGAGCTGCAGGTCTACAGGCAGATGCCAAGGTGAACAAGAGATGAGAAAAGGCTTGAGAACTTCTAGAACACACAGCTAGTCTGCCTGGTGAAGGTCTTCCCCTGCACAAGGTCAGTATGCAAATGCCCTAATCCCAGAAAAAAAAATTACAAGCACATAAAGAAAGAGAAAAGTATGGCCCAATTAAAGAAACAAAATAAAACTCTAGAAAACAACCCTAAAGAAATGCAGATCTATTAGCTGTCTGACCAAGAATTTATATTTACTGTTATAAAAATATTCAGTGCACTAAAAGAAAACACAAACTAAATCAGGAAAATCATGCATGAATAAAATGAGAATATCAACAGAGATGGAAACTATTAAAAAAAGCAGACTCTGGGCTAAAATAATATAATAACTGAATTTAAAAATTCAACAGAGAGGTTCAACAACAGACTTGATCAGGCAAGCAAACTTAAAGACAGGTCATTTGAAATTATTGTATCAGAGGAGCAAAAAGAAAAAAGCAAAGAAAAGTGAAGAGGCCCTAAGGGACTTATTGGGTAGTATCAAGTGGACCAATATACATATTATGGGAATCCCAGAAAGAGAAAAGAGAAGGGCAGAACATTTATTTAGAGAAATGATAGCCAAAAAAACTTCCTAAACTGAGAAAGGAAACAAACAAACAATTCAAGAAGCTCGAAGAAAACCAACTATAATAAATTCAAACAGAGCTACACCAAAGCAAAATGCAATAAAACTGTCTAAAGTCAGACACAAAGAATTTCCATAAGTTATCAGATTTCTCAAATATTTGAAATCCTGAAGGGAGGAGGATGATATATTCAACATGCTGAAAGAAAAAAACCATAATTATGGTATCTTCTGGTAAAACTGTCTTCAAAAGTGAAGGAGAAATTAAGAACATTACCATTAGACTCAATATTACCATTTACAATTCATTACCATTAGATGTGCTCTATAAGAAATGCTAAAAGGAAACTTTCAAGTTGAAATGAAAGGCTGACAAACAGCAAATAAAGTGGTATGAAAAAATAAAGCTCTACAGTAAGTGTAAATATATGAACAAGTACAGTCTTTTGGATACTGGCCATTCTTACTGGTGTAAGGTATGATTAGCAATCTGGAGCATCTTTTCATGTGCTTGTTGGTCATCTGTATTTCTTTGGAAAAAAATGTCTGTTCAGGTCCTCTTCTCGCTAATCATTGGGGAAAGGCAAAACAAAACCACAATGAGATATCACCTCACACCAGTAAGAATGGCCAGTATCCAAAAGATAAGAAATAACAAGTGTTGGTGAGGATGTGGAGAAATAGGAACCTTCCTATTTTGTTGATGGGAATGTCAGTTGGTGCTGCCATTGTAGGAAGCAGTAAGAAGGTTCCTCAAAAACTAAAAATAGAAATATTATTTGATCCAGTAATTCTACTTCTGGGAATTTATTCAAAGAAAACAAAATCCCAGACCTAAAAAGATATATTCATCCCTATGTTTATTGCTGCATTATTTACAATAGCCAAGACATGGAACCAACCTAAGTGCCCATCAATAGATGAATGGATAAAGAACATGTACATATACACAGTAGGATACTATTGAACCACTAAAAAAAGAAATCCTGCCATTTGCAACAACATGGATGGATCTAGAGGGTATTATGCTCAGTGAGATAAGTCAGGTGGAGAGAGGCAAATACCATATGATTTCACTTATTTGTGGAATATAAAAACAAAGCATAACAGAATGAAGAAAACAGCAATAGACCCATAGGCACTGAAAAGTGATTGGTGATTTCAATGGGGGAGGGGTTGGGATGGTTGTATGAGGAGTTTGAAGGAGATAAAGGGCACAAAATTCTCAATCATAATATAAGTATGTCACAGGGATAGTAGTACAGCACGGAGAATATAGCCAGTGATTCTGTAATAACTTCCTATGTTGACAGATAGTAGCTATGCTAGTGGGGGAGAGGATTTAATAATATGGGTAACTGTTTAACTATTGTGTTGCATACTTGAAACTAATATAAGACTGTATATCAATGATACCTCAATTAAAAAAGAAATTAAAAAGCCAGATACAAAAGGACACATATATTATTATCCCAGTTATATAAAACATTCAGCTTAGGGACCCATAGAGACAGAAAATAGATTAGTGGTTCGCAGAGCCTGGTGGAAGAGATAAAGGGGAAATACAAAATATATTTGGATTTATTTTTGAGATTATGAAAATGTTCTGGAATTATGCTGGATTTGGTGCACAATTTTGTGATTACACTACAAAATCTTTAAAATGGTACACTTTAAGAAGTAAATAAACAAGTAAACAAAAACTTGAAGGAGAAAGACACATTTTTATATACATGAAACCTGAGAGCCTCTGTTGCCAGTAGTCCTGAACTACAAGAAGTGTTAAAACAGATAGAGGGTGGAGCCAAGATGGCAGCGTGAGTAGAGCAGCAGAAATCTTTGAAAACCACATGTATTTTTGAAAATACAACAAATACAACTCTCCCTAAAAGAGAGACCAGAAGACACAGGACAACAGTCAGGCTACATTCACACCTGCGAGACCCAGCGCCTCGTGAAGGGGCATTGTCAAAAACCAACTGATCAATGGGATTAAAGATGGTGGCATGAGAGGAGAGACAGAGGCTTCCTCCTAAAACTGGATACAATTAGAAAATTTAATTGGCGCAACTAATCCTGAGAGAGCGACAGGAAAGAGGACAGCTGCAGACTGCACACACCTGGAGAAAAGAGCAGACCTCAGCGAACGGGGTAAGGTACCAGAGCTGTGGCTCCACAGGGCCCGAGCCCCTCCCCCACCCCAGCTCACCGGTGGGAGGAAGACAAATGGAGCAGGGAGGGAGTGGAAGGCTTGGGACTGCTGAATACCTAGCTCCGGAAATCTGCACTGGGAGCACAAACCTACATTTCATGGTGCTTTCATGAGACTAGCATGACTACTGGGTTGGAAAGTTAACACAGGCAGAGTTCCTGGGGAGACTGGGATTCCGGCTGCTTGTGGAAAGCAGGGATCCATATCCTGCTGCTCTGGGACAAAAACATACCTGTGTGACCAGCCCACTGGCTCAGGCAGTGGAGACAAGCACAGGAGCCAGGAGGCGGGGAACAGCTCTTTCCTCCCCCCAGGCACCAGTACCACTCCCCTGTGACCCCCGACATTGCTTCAGGGGCTGAGCAGCTCCAGAATAGAGCTTTTGGACACTAGAGGGCGCCATATACAAACATGAAACACCAAAGGAACCTTCTCCAGAGTAAAATTGTTAATACAACTCCTGAGAAAGATTTAAACTAGAGAAGAGGAATACAAACAAGCTGAGGCACAGTGAGAAAAAAGGATCTCTAAAAATGAAAGAATATTGAGAGAAATGTGTGACTAATCCAAGCGGAACAATATTTGCATTATAGGGATACCAGAAGAAGAAGAAGAGAGAGAAAGGGATAGAAAGTGTCTTTGAGGAGGTAGTTGCTGAAAACTTCCCCAATCTGGGGAAGGAGAGAGTCTCTCAGGCCATGGAGATCCACAGATCAACCAACACAAAGGACCCAAAGAAGACAACACCAAAACACATAGTAATTAAAATGGGAAAGATCAAGGATAAGGACAGACTGTTAAAAGCAGCCAGAGGCAGAAATAAGATCACATACAAAGGAAAGCCCATCGGCTAACATCAGACTTCTCAGCAGAAACCTTACAGGCCAGAAGGGAGTGGCATGATGTATTTAATGCCATGAAGCAGAAGGGCCTGGAACCAAGATTACTTTATCCAGCGAGATTATCATTAAAATTTGAAGGAGGGATTAAACAATTTCCAATTAAGCAAAAGCTGAGAGAGTTTATCTCCCACAAACCATCTCTGCAGTCTATTTTGGAGGGACTGCTATAGATGGAAGTGTTCCTAGGGTTGGATAGCTGTCACCAGAGGTAGTAAAATCATGGTAGGGAGGATTGCAAGGCAAATGCAAAATTAAATTGACTATCCCCAAAGTCAATCAAGGGATAGACAAAATGTACAGAATTTGATACCTAATATATAAAGAATGAAGGAGGAAGAAAAAGGAGGAGAAATAGAAAAGAACCCTTAGATTGTGTTTGTAACAGCATACTAAGTGAGTTCAGTTAGACTCTTAGATAGTAAGGAAAGTAACCTGGAACCTTTGGTAACCATGAATCTAAAGCCTGAAATGGCAATAAGTACATACCTATCAATAATCACCCTAAATGTCAATGGACCAAATGCACTGATCAAAAGACAGAGAGTCACTGAATGGATAAAAAAAAACAAGACCCATATATATGCTGCTTACAAGAGACTCACCTCAAACCCAAAGACATGCACAGACTAAAAGTCAAGGGATGGAAAAAGATATTTCATGCAAACAATAGGGAGAAAAAAAACAGGTATTGCAGTACTAGTACCAGACAAAATAGACTTCAAAATGAAGAAAGTAATGAGATAAAGAAGGACATTACATAATGATAAAGGGCTCAGTCCAACAAGAGGATATAACCATTATAAATATATATGCACCCAACACAGGAGCACCAGCATATGTGAAACAAATACTAACAGAACTAAAGGAGGAAATAGAATGCAATGCATTCATTTTAGGAGACTTCAACACACCATTCACTCCAAAGGACAGATCCACCAGACAGAAAATAAGAAAGGACACAGAGGCACTGAACAACACACTAGAACAGATGGACCTAATAGACATCTATAGAACTCTACACCCAAAAGCATCAGGATACACATTCTTCTCACGTGCACATGGAACATTCTCCAGAATAGACCACATACTAGCTCACAAAAAGAGCCTCAGTAAATTCAAAAAGATTGAAATTCTACCAACCAACTTTTCAGACCACAAAGGTATAAAACTAGAAATAAATTGTACGAAGAAAGCAAAAAGGCTCACAAACACATGGAGGCTTAGCAACATGCTCCTAAATAATCAATGGATCAATGACCAAATTAAAATGGAGATCCAGCAATATATGGAAATAAATGACAACAACAACACAAAGCCCCAACTTCTGTGGGATGCAGCGAAAGCAGTCTTAAGAGGAAAGTACATAGCAATCCAGGCATATTTAAAGAAGGAAAAACAAACCCAAGTGAATAGTCTAATGTCACAGTTATCAAAATTGGAAAAAGAAGAACAAATAAGGCCTAAGGTCAGCAGACAGAGGGACATAATAAAGATCAGAGGAAGAAATAAACAAAATTGAGAAGAATAAAACAATCGAAAAAATCAATGAAACCAACAGCTGGGTCTTTGAGAAAATAAACAAAATAGATAAGCCTCTAAACAGACTTATTAAGAGAAAAAGAGAATCAACACACATAAACAGAATCAGAAACAAGAAAGGAAACATCACGATGGACCCAACAGAAATAGAAAGAATTATTAGAGACTACTATGAAAACCTATATACTAAGAAGCTGGAAAACCTAGAAGAAATGGACAACTTCCTAGAAAAATACAACCTTCCAAGAGTGACCAAGGAAGAAACACAAAATCTAAACAAACCAATTACCAGCAGAGAAATTGAAGCGGTAATCAAAAAACTACCCAAGAAAAAACCCCCACGGGCCAGATGGACTTACCTCGGAATTTTATCAGACATACAGAGAAGATATAATGCCCATTCTCCTTAAAGTTTTCCAAAAAATAGAAGAGGAGGGAATACTCCCAAACTCATTCTATGAAGCCAACATCACCCTAATACCAAAACCAGGCAAAGACCCCACCAAAAAAGAAAACTACAGACCAATATCCCTGATGAACGTAGATGCAAAAATACTCAATAAAATATTAGCAAAACGAATTCAAAAATACATCAAGATGATCATACACCATGACCAAGTGGGATTCATCCCAGGGATGCAAGGATGGTACAACATTTGAAAATCCATCAACATCATACACCACATCAACAAAAAGAAGGGCAAAAACCACATGATCATCTCCATAGATGCTGAAAAAGCATTTGACAAAATTCAACATCCATTCATGATAAAAACTCTCAGCAAAATGGGCATAGAGGGCAAGTACCTCAACATAATAAAGGCCATATATGATAAACCCACAGCCGACATCATACTGAACAGCGAGAAGCTGAAAGCTTTTCTTCTGAGATCGGTAACAAGACAGGGATGCCCACTCTCTCCACTGTTATTTAACATAGTACTGGAGGTCCTAGCCATGGCAATTAGACAAAACAAAGAAATACAAGGAATCCAGATTGGTAAGGAAGAAGTCAAACTGTCATTGTTTGCAGATGACATGATATTGTACATTAAAAAACCCTAAAAACTCCACTCCAAAACTACTAGAACTGATATCAGAATACAGCAAAGTTGCAGGATACAAAATTAACAAACAGAAATTGGTGGCTTTCCTATACACTAACAATGAACCAATAGAAAGAGAAATCAGGAAAACAATTCCATTCACAATTGCATCATAAAGAATAAAATACCTAGGAATAAACCTAACCAAAGAAGTGAAAGACCTATACCCTGAAAACTATAAGACACTCACTCTTAAGAGAAATTAAAGAGGTCACTAACAAATGGAAACTCACCCCGTGCTCTTGGCTAGGAAGAATTAATATCGTCAAAATGGCCATCCTGTCCAAAGCAATATACAAATTTGATGCAATCCCTATCAAATTACCAACAACATTCTTCAACGAACTGAAACAAATAGTTCAAAAATTCAAATGGAAACACCAAAGACCCTGAATAGCCAAAGCAATCCTGAGAAAGAAGAATAAAGTGGGGGAGATCTCACTCCCCAACTTCAAGCTCTACTACAAAGCCACAGTAATCAAGACAATTTGGTACTGGCACAAGAACAGAGCCACAGACCAGTGGAACAGAATAGAGACTCCAGACATTAACCCAAACATATATGGTCAATTAATATTTGATAAAGGAGACATGGACATACAATGGGGAAATGACAGTCTCTTCAACAGATGGTGCTGCAAAACTGGACAGCTACATGTAAGAGAATGAAACTGGATCACTGTATAACCCCATACACTAAAGTAAATTCAAAATGGATCAAAGACCTGAATGTAAGTCATGAAACCATAAAACTCTGAGAAAAAACATAGGCAAAAACCTCTTAGACATAAACATTAGCAACTTCTTCATGAACATATCTCCCCGGGCAAGGAAAACAAAAGCAAAAATCAACAAGTGGGACTATATCAAGCTGAAAAGCTTCTGTACAGCAAAGGACACCATCAATAGAACAAAAAGGTACCCTACAGTATACGAGAATATTTTCATAAATGACAGATCCGATAAAGGCTTGACATCCAAAATATATAAAGAGCTCACCCACCTCAACAAACAAAAAGCAAATAATCCAATTAAAAAGTGGGCATAGGAGCTGAACAGACAGTTCTCCAAAGAAGAAATTCAGATGGCCAACAGACACATGAAAAGATGCTCCATCTCACTAGTTATCAGAGAAATGCAAATTAAAACCATAATGACATATCACGTCACACCAGTAAGGATGGCTACCATCCAAAAGACAAACAACAACAAATGTTGGTGAGGTTGTGGAGAAATGGGAACCCTCCTACACTGCTGGTGGGAATGTAAATTAGTTCAACCATTGTGGATAGCAGTATGGACGATCCTCAAAATGCTCAAAATAGACTTACCATTTGACCCGGGAATTCCACTTGTAGGAATTTACCCTAAGGATGCAGCACTCCAGTTTGAAAAAGACAGATGCACCCCTATGTTTATCGCAACAGTATTTATAGTAGCCAAGAAATGGAAGCAACCTAAGTGTCCATCAGTAGATGAATGGATAAAGAAGATGTAGTACATATACACAATGGAATATTATTCAGCCATAAGAAGAAAACAAATCCTACAATTTGCAGCAACATGGATGGAGCTAGAGGGTACTATACTCAGTGAAATAAGCCAAGCAGAGAAAGACAAATACCAAATGGTTTCACTCATCTGTGGAGTTTAAGAACAAAAGAAAAACTGAAGGAACAAAACAGCAGCAGAATCACAGACCCCAAGAATGGACTAACAGTTACCAAAGGGAAAGAGACTGGGGAGAATGGGAGCGTGGTGAGGGATAAGGGCAGAGAAGGAGAAAGGGGGTATTATGATTAGCATTATAATGTGGAGGGTGGGGGAAAGGGGAGGGCTGTGCAACACAGAGAAGACAAGTAGTGATTCTACAACATCTTACTATGCTGATGGACAGTGACTGTGATGGGGTTTGTGGGGGGGACTTGGGGTAGGGGAGAGCCTAGTAAACATAAAGTTCTTCATGTAATTGTAAATTAATGATAACAAAATAAATAAATAAATAAATATGTAATGGGAAAAAAAAGAAAGAAATGTTAAAACAGGTGTTTTATCCTCAAAGAAAATTATAGCAGGTGGACTTTCAGATTTACAAAAAGGAACAAAAAGCACTAGAAATGATAAATATTTCCAATTACGACATAATCACAAAATAGGAATAAATTTAATGAACTACATTCAAGACATTTTTGCTGACAATTAGAAAGCACAGGAATAGAAATTAAATAAGACCTGAAAAATGGAGTGATGAACCATGTTTATTAATTGGAAGACTCCAGGCTTCCAGTTCCAAGTAATGTAAACTCCAGTTTCAAGGACCTTAAATACAAGGACATTGATCATCTCACATAAAAGAGGTCCAGAGGGATGCTCTACTTCAGTCATATTTCAGGAACATCAGGCAACATTGCACTGCGCATCCCATGAGGTGGGTGTGGAGGAGCAGAACACAGTGTCTATTCATAATTGTGCCATTTGAATGGCCAAAGTGAGGGGGTCAGCTGTGAAGGAGTCAGTGGAACTGTAGAAAGAGCATAGGCTTTGAAATCAGATGATCACAAGTTCAAATCTAAAGCAAGCCACTTATTAGCTGAGGGCCCTCAACAAGGTCCTTAATATTTCTGGGCCTCAGTTCTGTCTACTTTATAGTGCCTGCTTCACCTTGACAGAGAACTAACAAAAAATAACTTTTCCCTTCCTCTGTTATCATTTGTTTCTGCTTGAGCTGGGCCTGTGGTGGAGACATACTTGAGTGCCAGACCAGACCAGGGACACCCTGCTACAGGCAGCTGGAGGAAGATCGAGTCCCGAAGAATGTAAATCTGGTCCTCCCCAACCAATGCATGACTTGACTCCATTCTAACAAAGAAATATTTAAAATGCAGAAAGTGAAAAAAGACAACATAGCATTTACTCTTCAGCACTTCACTGTCAGCCCCAGTCCAACTGACTCAACCCTGTACCCTGCATGTGCAGCCTCCCAGGGGAGGCCGAGATCCCCAGGCAACTTTAGGGATAAAGAGTAGACTTCAAACAGAGTACCAAAAGAGAAAAATAAAAGTCTTAGCCAATCTCTCTCATGAGACTCAAAAACCCTTTAAACAAAATTACCAGAGAGAATTCAACACTAAATTAAAAGAACAATTCACTTCAGCCAAATTGGGATTCTCTCAAAATATAAGGTTTGATAGCAAATCTATGAATGCACTGCACCAGTAGACATTTGATAAAACATTACTAGTAAAAACTTGTTACAAAAGCATGTATCTAACACTTTTTAAAGTACTCTTGTACTTTATATTATTTCAAACCAAAAGCCAAAATTACATTTAACCATTGAACCCTAGAGACTTTATCACTTAAACAAAACAAAGATGCCTGCTATCACCATTACCACTTAATGGTGTTTTGGAAGGTCTGGACAATATATTAGGACGTGAAACAGAAAGGAGCAAAAAATATCAAGAACAACAATTTGTTCTCATTATTCATAGATGAGTGTAATTGTATTTGTTCATTAATTCACTAAATATACACTTAGAGACTCCTCTATGCCCCACACCATTCAAGGACTCAGAATGCCAAATTCCCTTTGTGGAACTGACATGAGGGAGAGCAGAGGGACAGATGAAAAAGCAAGTGCAGCAAAATAAAGAATGTGACTAAAAGAAAACTAAAGCAGCTGACAAATTAACAGAGAGGAGGGAGCCATCCTATAGTAAGTGGTTGGCCTGCCTGAGGAAGAGACATTTGCCCAGAGCCTGAAAAGTACAGAACAATAAGCCATGGGGCAATCGGGCAGTGTTCCAGGGGAGAAGCAGTGAGGACAAAGGCCCTCGGGCAGTTTCCCCTGATGGCAGGCCTTGGTAAGAAGAATAGAGTGTTCTGATGTACTTCAAATTTTTCCTCTCCCCATGCCTAATGTTCTGAGGTTATTTTTCTCTGCTACTGTAGGAATCTGGTTGAGCTCATGGAGGTAAATCTCACAACATTGTGATGCCCCTCCTATGACTAGTCCCTGCCGGGAAAACGAAAGGTCCTATGGCCAGGATCCTCACCTGACTCTCAACTGCCTGATGGTGTAATTGGCTTACTGCTAGGCTAAATGCTTACGCACCATCAGAAATGAGACATTTTTGTTGGTGTTACTATATAAAGAGCTCTTTCCAGAGGCAGAGATGGAGAAAGGCTTCTTGCATGCAGACTGCCCTAGAGGCAGTCATGATTCCAACACTCAACCTTCTACCATGAAACTAAATCTTGGTATAAACCCTTATACCCCTAACGTTCTGTTGTCATTTTCTGTCTCACTGAATCCAGAGTGAACTCGCCCAGGGCTGACACCCTCAGGGGAGACATTTGGGGTAGTCAGCAGGATTCACTGTCCCAAAAAGACACAAGTTGCCCTCATGGGAGCAGTGCTTCAGCAGGCTGCCGTAATGGCTGGGGAAATACTGAGGGGACCCCTTACGGATGAGGAGGAATTTAGGTGTCCCCCAGTGGGCATGTGGACCAAGATGGCTTTCTTCCTAAAAGAGTAGGCCCCTCCCTGGGACTGCGGGGAGGTGGAGGTGATGCATGAGGCAGTGATAGAGGCCCTCCACAAGATGGGAGATCCTTAGAGAAATAGAATGACCACAACGTGGTGGGAACTGTGGATTGGCTATTACTCACAGTATTATATTTGGTTCTTATAATTTTTTATTCTAAAATTTCCATTTGGGTATTGTTCATATCTTCTATTTCTTTGCTGGGACTTTCTATATATTTGTTGAGAGTTTTCATTTTTTCCTTTGTTTCAAGCATGTTGATAATTGCTCGGGTCCTAGAGACGAGCCCAATACATGATGTGCCACCTTACTTGAGGGAGGGCTGCATGGAGGCTGGCACTGCCTTGAGTAAAAGCAAGGGTATCCAGGAAGGTGCCCAGGAAATAGACCCAACTCACCCACCTCTCTTGGACCATCTATTCACTTTTGAAAGCATACCAGCTTTGAGGGCACAAGTGGTACTTGCACATGAATGAAAGCACGCAGCCCAGGCCAACTTGTGTAGCAGGCACTGGGAGAAAAGCATTAGCTCCATGGTTTAACCCCCCTCCACTTGGGCTCCTCTCCATTGGTCTCTGGGAGGTACCCTATGGGTCCCAGGGGGATTAAATCCAGGAGAACTTCCCCTCACAACTGAGCCCTTGTCACCCCCAGCGATGCCCTTGGAGGTAGCCTAAAGCAGAGTTCTCAGAGTGTCCCATGGACTTGTTGAAAATAGAATTCTCTGGCCCTATCCCAGACCTAATATATCAGAAGCTCTGGGGTTGACCTTTAAGTGCTAAAGTTTGTGTTAAAGGAGACTAACTTATTATTAATGAGGAAACCTGTAGGATGTTATAATCAGTTCAAAGGAAAAGTGGAAGAACAAACACATTTAGACATCAGGAATACTGAAATAAACTCACAAATGGATCCCAAACTGGCTTTTCCACATGGGGGACAGAGTTGTCCCTCTAGTGGAGAAAACTCATTTACACATCTATAGACCAGAATAATTTTTCATCTACAATTTACAGAGTTATAAAATAGCACTTTGACAATAAAAGGCCAGAATTAGATAACTGCCAAGGGTGGGATCTACACAATTCATACTTTCCCTTAAAGGACATATTTTCCCCTACATTTGAGAACCTCCAGCTGAAAGGGCCACCTGAATTGGTTACTCTATGGCCTAACCTGTTGGAAACCACACCATCAGTAACATCCAAAGCTATTAATTAATCCTGGAACCCCAGCCCCATCACCCTTCCTGATGAGTGGAAGAGGCCTAGGCAGTCCCTTGAGCTGCATGTTGCTTGTCATGCAGTTGAAGATAATTACAGCTGTATGGTAACACAGCTCTGAATGACTCTGAATCCACAGGGAATAAGCAGTTTATTTTATCAGAGTCTGTGAAGTAATTTGTTTCTAAATGGAATGAATTTGCCAGGGGATACCTAAACCCAAAAGACACTGCCAGCCATTGCTGGTCTTTAGAACAAATATCAACCAAAATCATTAGAACTGCCTCTAAAACCTTAAGGTGTGGAGTTTCTATAGTTCCCACTTATTTTTAGTGGTGGGGAGCAAGGAGTCAGAGCTGCTGGAGGAATCCAACTTTTTTGGAAGATGTCAACTTACTAGGATTAAATGCGAAAGACTTGGGCATGATGCATGGTGTGGCCGAGGGCAGACCCAGGAGGAGCAGTCACCTCTCACTTCTGCTCCCAAGCTTCTGCCCCACCATGTGCCATTGTGTTTGCCCTTTCTCAGCCTGGCCCAGATCCCCCTCTGCACTGACTGAGGTTGGAGGCACTGAGGAATGAGACTCTAGGTGTGAATGAGTACCAGAAATGGTACTCTGTTAGCAAGGGCAGGGCAAACAGGCCAATGTCATCACTGTCATTCCTGGATCAAATATACCCCAGCCAAAGCAGTGAGAACATCTCAGAGCAGGAAACATGCCCAAAAGCAAGTCCACAGTGTCTGCACATAGTAGTTGCTTAAGAAATGTGTTTAGTCCTAACAGCATTCACTATGCTCTGCTCTTACTGAAACTGGACTTCTCACTTGACTTTTATCCTGGGAAAGGAGGTGTAGCCTTGTCTTAGAAATGAGCGTCTGCTCTGGGCTCCTGGAGAGTCCATGATGGATCAGGCTGCAAAGCCTGTACCCGCACCACACAGCAGCATGCACTTGGGGCCAGAGAAGCCAGAGTTGGGGTGATGAGGGGGATGGGCAGAAAGGACAGTGCACCTGGAGAAGCCAAGAGGGTGAGCAGGGGGAGGGGCATAACCCCTTCAAGCATCCATTTTTTTCATAAACATATTCTGAGCACTTACTACATAGAAAGCTAAAATGGAAAAAAGGTCATCCAGGAGTTTCCCAGTCTGGGTTCCATGAACTCTTAAAAGGTATTCTGTGGAAAATGGATGCCCCAGTCACATAGGTCTGGGAAACTATGTGTTAGACACATTTAAGCAAGTCTCTCTTGTGTCACTGAGTCTTTCCCTCCTGGTATGACTGCAGCCAGGGATGAAAGATGAAGGTGCCAGATTCTGTGCATAGTGAGCTCTCTGGGGGAAATGCCCATGGATGGGTCAGACAGGCTTATCTGGTCAAACCCTCTTTTCAAAGCAAGGACCCCGAGACTCCAGGAGGTTGAGGGACCCACTCTGGGACCCTGCTGAGGTGTGAATAAGTCTGTGATCTTGAGAGAGAGAAGGACAGGGCTTCTCCCCACCTGCCCAAGTGTGTCTGAGGAGTCAGAGACCACGCCCAGGCCCCTTGGAGTTGGGGCTGGGGCTGGTTGGCCCAGGACCCAGGGCAGGGGTCTTTATCACATGGGCAACTTTCCAAGAGGGGCCTATAATGTAGGGCCCCAGGTGTCCTGTTGCAGGTGAATGCTGTGCAGGGGGGGCAGCTGGGGTGCAGCCAGGAGGCTTGAAAACCCCATTTTCACTGTGGATTCCTTTGTTCTGAGACCATAACATGAGGAAGCTTGGGGTGTGGAAAACAGGATGATGAAGGCTCTGGCTGAGGTGGCCTCCCAATACAAACTAGGCCTCCCCAAGGTGGCCACCAAGGAGCACAGGGGCTCCCTAGAGGTCAAAGTGCTTCAAAGCAGATGGGCCCAGAGTCCCTGTCCTGGCCCCACTTGAAATCAGTGACCCCAGAGACAGTTTTGAGGCATTCTGGACTCTAAACTCATCTGCCATAAGCATTGAAATAATGGTGTAGAACTTTAGTTCTGGGCCTGGCAGGGAGATGCTCAGCCCCCTCCACTTATCAGACCAGATAGCGCCCTGGGGGCTACAGAAGAACACTGGGTAGCCTGGCTCGTGGCAGCTTGCAGGAGGTTGGCAGACATCAGAAGCTCCTGTGCTGGGACTCCCTGATCTCCGGGGTCTCAAAAGGGTCTGGACAGTGTCTGCTTCCACTCGAGTCCAGCCCTGTCCCTCAGGCCCCAACTACAGCCTGGTTGGCACCTTCTTGGGGCTATGACTATGATAGCAGATCCCAGCCTGGTTGTTCTGTCACCCAGCTTTTCTCCCTCCATTGCACCCCAAGCAGCCAGATCCACCTTCAGGCAGACAGTCAGTCAGTGCTGGGCTCTAGCGTTTTGCAGGCAACGGGCCAACAGTGGTGGGCAAGGTCCATACCTCATCCACAGGAATGTTGAGGTCAATGCAGTGGTGAGCCAGGAGGTTTCCCCTACAAGTATGCCCACTGACCACCCGACCTTAGTAATGAACAAGGTATATGTGGAAGCTGCCCTCATTCTCACAGTCTAGCAGGGGAAACTGTTGTGAATTGAACAACTGTAAATGATTCTGCTAACAATTGCCAGCATGACCGAGATCAGGAGGGAAAAGTATAGAATTCTCTGGGAGCCACAGTGTGAGCTGGGCGGGTTGAGAGTGGTCAGGTAGGCTTGCATGAGGAGCTGAGATTTAAGCTGAGACCAGAAGGCTCAGAAAGAGTTGGCTGGGTGAAAAGCAGAAGAGAGAATGTTCCAGGTGGAGAGAACAGCATGTACAGGGCTCTGAAGGACAGTCCGGTCTTGGTTCTGTCTTGGCTTGGCTCCCCTCAGTGGCTCCCCATGACGACTGCCCAGCAAAGCCCACACTCCTTGCCAGGCCAGGCCCTTCTGTCAGATCTCTCTCCTTCAGGGCTCAGCACCCAGCCAGGTGGGCTATTCTTGTCCCCAAATCCTGTGTTCCCATCTCTGTGCCTTTGCCCTGGTGCTGGGGTTCCAACAAGACTGCCCTTCCCTCTCCTCTCCACCTGTAGAAACCCTTCCCTTGGTTCCAGTGCCAGTGAAATGGAGCAGGCACACTCCACCCCATCTGTCCCACCAAATGCAGTTATCACCCTGGACGGTGCACATGGAGCAGCTCTCTGAGGACTCTGAAAAGTATGTAGTAGCAGGTGGATTGGGGAATGAGAGCAGAGTTTGACAGACCCTGGTATCAGCAGCCAGCTCACCACTTTTGTTCTGCAGCATTCTCCTGCCTAGGCTTGAGGCAGCCCAAAGTCTGCAAGTGGATCTGGGTGGTGATGGTTGTGATATGGACAGTAAAGGCTTGAGCTCCAGTTTGATTCCAGTTGATCATCAGAGAATACTTACTGAGTCATCTGTATCAGTGTCACAATTGTCCCATCAGCAGTGGCAATTTGTTTTCATAGTTTGCTGCCCCATAGTAGGGTGTCTATAATCTGTCAGTCTGGAGTCTTCCCCTTAATGGGCCAGACAGCCTGACCACTGGTAGCAGCTCAGAATTAGTAAACAGTAGCCAAATTCTTCAAGAGAAGTATTGGCCAGGGAGGTTTGGACTGTGGTGAGGTCTGCCTCCTAAGCAAACAATCAAGGTCACTTTGTTTTATGGAGACAGTGCTGACTGAGCAGGGGCAGCTTAGCTACACCATCAATGCAACAGGCCCAGGAATTTAGGGGAATCTGTGAATTGAGGAGTCAGTGGCTTTGCTTTAGAAGACATGTTTCCCTCCTAGGGGTTGAGGCATTGTTTGATGGGGTTGCTGGCACTTTTTCATGTAAAGCTGAGATGCTAGTAGGGCCAGGCCAGTTGGCTCTTGAATATGCCATTTCCTTTTGAACAGAGAGGGCTACTGGCCTTTCTCCACTTTGTTAGTCATTGAGATTAACCACCCCAAAAGAGTGGATGTTAGGACAAAGAATTACAAGGCATCTGTGGGTCAGGCATGCAGTTTCAACAAGAGCTTTCTCAAAAAACACAGATCAAGACAAAAAAGCTATTTGTTGATCTGTCCGGCAGGTGTCACTGTTACACTAGGAAATGCCCAGCATATCCGCTAGCCATTAAATCTGTAACAAAAACCGGTTTCTTTTTCTCTTGCTGATCTCTATATGGTTTCTAACGCCCACCAGGCATGGTTAGGGTGGAGAAGTTAGGGGAGAGGTTGAGTCTACTCACACCACTAGCACTTCTGCACATGCAGCGATCCTGGATGGGAGAGACCCGCCTGACATTTACCGGACGGAAGTGCAGAAATAGCACACACGGGTTCTTACTATCCATTCAGCAGTGGAAGTCACAGGAGCACAGTGAACTGGCCGCGAGACTCCACCCACGGGGCACTGAGGCTTTCCTTCCCCGCTGTAAACTCCACCAAAACCCCACCAGTTGAATTCAGGAAACTTTTTTCTCCATGAGAACATGGACCAAGGAGTGTAACATGCACACAATCCAGGGACCTACAGAGGTGCGAGTCCCTAACATAATATCCCCTAGCTGGGAGCTTAGGGAGCACAGGGGGCGGTGGAGGCTGACCATGGAGGACAGTGGAAGCAATGGGAAGGAAACAACGTCAATTTCTTTTCTTCCTTCTCCCAGGGTTTATACACTAGTAGGGGCACTTCTTACAGCGCCTGGTGCCTCGGCCCAGGGGCTTTTTTCTTCCCCTACACAGGCCACCACTTTCCAACCTACGATCCTCTGCTTTCAACAATCCGTGCCCAGTGCGGAGATACGGCCCCGGTAAAAAAGTGGTCAGCCCTTTCAGTCTTGACACTCACAGTAAGAGATGTAGGAGATCAAGAACTCAAGGAGAATCGTTTCTCTCAACACAGAAAAAAATAAAGAGATAATGTGAAAAGTACACTAGATAACTTAAAATTGAATACTGAAAAAAAAAGAAAATAGAAAACAAATAATAAAATGGGTGGCTTTGATCCAAACATATCAATAATTACCTTATTAATTATTTAATAAAGGAAGTAACACACCAATTAAAAGATACAGGTTGGCAGCATGGATTTTTTAAGAAATTAACCAAAGTGCAAACTATCTACAAGAAACTCTCTTCAAATATTATATGATATATAGGTAGGTTAAAAAGAAGTAGTATGATAAAAACTATAACATGGAAACCCTAGCCAAAATGAAGGAAGTGTGACTGTATTAATATCAAAGTGAATTACCAGAGTTAAAGAGGGGCATTACATAATGATAGAAGAATCAATTCACAAAGAAGGCATAACAGTTCTAAATGTATAAGCACTTAGAAATAGAACTTTAAAATATAAAAAGCAAAAATTATCAGAGCAAAAAAGGAGTTGATATATCCACAACTGTACTTCTCCATGTAACATACAGAAATAGTAGAGAGAAAATTAACAAAGATGTAAGTGAACGACACTATCAACTAACTTGAATTTATTTATATTTACAGAAGACCTCACACAAAAACTAAACATGCTTTTTTAAGTGTACATGGTACATTTACCAAGAGACCATATTGTGAATCATAAATCAAACCTTAACAAAAAAGGACTAAAATCATACAAACTATGCTGACTATAATGGAATTAAACTAGAAATCAGTAACAGGAGGATAAATGAAAAATCTCCAAACACTAGGAAAGAAACATTTTTAAAAAGGAAATCTTAAAGGAAATTAGAAAATACACTAAAAGGAAAAAAAATTTAAATTGTCTTGGCAACTTGTTGAAAATCAATTGACTATAATATGAGTTTATTTCTGGACTCCTAAGTTCTGTTTCACGGGTCTATATGTCTATTGTTAAATCAGCACCACACTTTCTTGATGGGCACATGTGAGTCCTCCCACTTGGTTCTTCTTCTTCAAGATTGTTTTAGCTATTCTGGGTCCCTTGTGTTTCCGTATGATTTTTAAGAACAGTCATCAATTTCAGCCAAAAGGCACTTGAGATTTTCTTAGGGACTGTGCTGAATCTGTAGGTTAATTAGGGAGTGCTTCGTCTTAAAAATTTTTCCAATCCATGAACATGGACTCTTCATTTATTAATTTTTTTATTTTTTTAATTAATTAATTAATTAATTAAAAAATTTTATTAACACTCTTATGAAGGTTTCACATGAAAAAACAACGTGGTTACTACATTTACCCATATTATCAAGTCCCCACCCATACCCGAATGCAGGCACTGTGCATCAGTGCAGCAAGATGCCACAGATGTGCCTTCTCTGTGCTACACTGTTTTCCCTGTGATCCCCCACACCATGTGTAGTAAACATAATACCCCTCAATCCCCTTCTCCCTCCCTACCCACCTGCCCTCCCACACCCCTCCCCTTTGGTAACCACTAGTCCCTTCTTGGAGTCTGTGAGTCTGCTGCTATTTTGTTCCTTCAGTTTTGCTTTGTTATTATACGCCACAAATGAGGGAAATCATTTGGCACTTGTCTTTCTCTGCCTGGCTTATTTCACTGAGCATAATGTCCTCCAGCTCCATCCATGTGGTTACAAATGGTAGGCTTTGTTTCTTCTTATGGCTGAATAATATTCCATTGTGTATATGTACCACATCTTCTTTATCCATTCATCTACTGATGGACACTTAGGTTGCTTCCATACCTTGGATATTGTAAAACGTGCTGCGATAAACATAGGGGTGCATATGTCTTTTTGAATCTGAGAAGTTGTCTTCTTTGGTAAATTCCAAGGAGTGGGATTCCCGGGTCAAATGGTATTTCTATTTTTAGTTTTTTGAGGAACTTCCATATGACTTTCTGCAATGTTTGAACTAGCTTACCTTCCCACCAGCAGTGTAGGAGTGTTCCCCTTCTTCGCATCCTCGGCAGCATTTGTTGTTCTTAGTCTTTTTAATGCTGGCCATCCTTACTGATGTGAGGTGATATCTCATTGTGGTTTTAATTTGCATTTCCCTGATGATTAGTGATGTGGAGCATCTTTTCATGTATCTGTTGGCCATCTGAGTTTCTTCTTTGGGGAACTGTTAGTTCATATCCTCTGACCATTTGTTAATCGAGTTATTTGCTTTTTGGGTGTTGAGGCATGTAAGTCTTTATATATTTTGGATGTTAACCCCTTGTCGGATATGTCATTTACAAATATATTCTCCCATACTGTAGGATGCCTTTTTGTTCTGTTGATGGTATACTTTTCTGTACAGAAACTTTTTAATTTGATGTAGCCCCATGAGTTCATTTTAGCTTTGTTTCCCTTGCTCGAGGAGGTGCATTCAGGAAGAAGTTGCTCATGCTTATATTCAAGGAGATTTTAGCCTATGTTGTCTTCTAAGAGTTTTATGGTTTGATGACTTACATTCAGGTCTTTCATCCATTTTGAGTTTATTTTTGTGTATGGGGTTAGACAATAATCCAGTTTCATTCTCGTGCATGTACCTGTCCAGTTTTGACAACACCAGCTGTTCAAGAGGTTGTCATTTCCCCATTGTATGTCCATGGCTCCTTTATCATATATTAATTGACCATGTATGGTTGTGTATATATTAGGGCTCTCTAGTCTGTTCCATTGGTCTATGGGTCTGTTCTTGTGCCAGTACGAAATTGTCTTGATTACTGTCGCTTTGTAGTAGATCTTGAAGTTGGGGAGCATAATCCTCCCAGCTTTACTCTTCCTTCTCAGGGTTGCTTTGGCTATTTGGGGACTTTTGTGGTTCCATATGAATTTTAGGATGATTTTCTCTGGTTCATTGAACAATGCTGTTGGTGTTTTGATAGGACATGCATTGAATCTGTAGATTGCTTTAGGTAGGATGGCCATTTTGACAATATTAATTCTTCCTATCCCATGAGCATGGGATGTGTTTCCATTTATTGGTATCTTCTTTAATTTCTCTCATGAGTGTCTTGTAGTTTTCAGAGTATAGGTCTTTCACTTCCTTTGTTAGGTTTATTCCTAGGTATTTTATTCTTTTTGATGCAATAGTGAATGGAATTGTTTTCCTGATTTCTCTCTCTTCTAGTTCATTGTTAGTGTATAGGAATGCTGCAGATTTCTGTGTATTAATTTTGTATACTACAACTTTGCTGAGTTCAGATGTTAGATCTAACAGTTTTGGAGTGGATTCTGTAGAGTTTTTATGTACAATATCATGCCATCTGCAAACAGGGACAGTTTAACTTCTTTCTTGCCAATCTGGATGCCTTTTATTTCTTTGTATTGTCTGATTGCCATGGTGAGGACCTCCAGAACTATGTTGAATAAAAGTGGGGAGAGTGGGCATCCTTGTCTTGTTCCCGATCTTAAAGGAAAAGCTTTCAGCTTTTTGCTGTTACGTATGTTGTTGGCTGTGGGTTTGCCATATATGGCCTTTATTATGTTGAGGTACTTGCTCTCTACATCCATTTTGTTGAGAGTTTTTATCATGAATGGATGCTGAGTTTTTTCGAATGCTTTTTCAGCATCTATGGAGATGATCATGTGGTTTTTGTCTTTCTTTATGTTGATGTGGTGTATGATGATGGATTTTTGAATGTTGTACCATCCTTGCATCCCTGGAATAAATCCTACTTGATCATGATGGATGATCTTTTTGATGTATTTTTGAATTTGGTTGACTAATATTTTGTTAAGTATTTTTGCATGTATGTTCATCAGGGATATTGGTCTGTAATTTTCTTTTCTTATAGTGTCTTTGCCTGGTTTTGGTATTAGAGTGATGCTGGCCTCATAGAATGAGTTTGGAAGTATTCCCTCTTCTTCTACTCTTTGGAAAACTTTAAGGAGGATGAGTATTAAATCTTCACTAAATGTTTGATAAAATTCAGCAGTGAATCCATCTGGTCCAGGAGCTTTGTTCTTAGGTAGGTTTTTTGATTGCCAGTTCAATTTCTTTGCTGTTAATTCATCTGTTCAGATTTTCTGTTTCTTTCTGGGTCAGCCTTGGAAGGTTGTATTTTTCTAGAATGTTGTCCATTTCTTCTAGGTTATCCAGTTTGTTAGCATATAATTTTTCATAGTATTCTCTCATAATTCTTTGTATTTCTGTGGTGTCTGTAGTGATTTTTCCTTTCTTGTTTCTGATTCTGTTTATGTGTGTAGACTCTCTTTTTTTCTTGGTAAGTTTGTCTCGGAGTTTATCTATTCTGTGTATTTTCTTGAAGAACCAGCTCTTGTTTTCATTGATTCTTTCTATTGTTTTATTCTTCTTGATTTTATTTATTTATGCTCTAATCTTTATTATGTCCCTCCTTCTACTGACTTTAGACCTCATTTATTCTTTCTTTTCTAGTTTCCTTAATTGTGAATTTAGAGTGTTCATATGCAGTTGTTCTTCTTTCCTGAGGTAGGCCTGTATTGCAATATACTTTACTCTTAGCACAGCCATGGCTGCATCCCACAGGTTTTGCAGTGTTGAATTATTGTTGTCATTTGTCTCCATATATTGCTAAATCTCTGTTTTTATTTGGACATTGATCCACTGGTTATTTAGGAGCATGTTGTGAAGTCTTCCTGTGTCTTTGGGGTTTTCTATTTTCTTTGTGTAATTTATATCTAGTTTCATACCTTTGTGGTCTGAGAAACTGGTTGGTTCAATTTCAATCTTTCTGAATTTACCAAGGCTCTTTTTGTGGCCTAGTATATGATCTATTCTTGAAAATGTTCCATGTGAGGTTGAGAAGAATGCATATTCTGCAGCTTTTGGGTTTAGAGTTCTGTAGATGTCTGTTAGGTCCATCTGTTCTAATGTGCTATTCAGTGCCTCTGTCTCCTTACTTACTTTCTGTCTAGTTGATCTGTCCTTCAGAGTGAGTGAAGTGAATTCATTCCTGAGTTCTTGAATATCTTTCTGTACCTCCTTGATCATGTTAATGATTTTTATTTTGAACTCCCTTTCAGGAAGATTCATGAGGTTGATGTTATTTCAATCTTTCTCCTGAGTTGTAGTAATAATTTACTTTGAACCAGGTTCCTTTGGCATTTCATATTTGTATATGGCCCTTCTAGTGTCCATAAGCTCTATTCTCTGGAGGTGCTCAGCCCTTGAAGCGATGTTGGGGGTCACAAGGGTGTGGTATTGGTGCCTGGGGGGAGGAAAGAGCTGTTTCCTGCTTCCCGGCTGCTATGCCTGTCTCCACTGCCTGAACCAGTAGGCCAAGCACACAGGTATAAGCCTCTATGCTTTGTGTTTGTAGTTGCTGTAGACAGATCTTTCCTCTGGTTGGCCTAATGCCAGGGTAGGGTTTGCTGGTTTGCGAGCCAGGTGGGGCTGACTGGGAGAAGGGTGCAGTAGGCTGCATATCACGGAGGGGTTCCTTGGAGCTGTGTAGCCAGCCAGGGAGCTGGAGTACCAGAAGATCATGAAAGCTCCAAGCTGCTGGGCAGAGTGAACTCAATTTTGTCTACCTGTCCTTTCTCCTGAGAAGTCAGCTCTGTGCAATCCTTGCCCCTTTAACAGCCTTCTTGCTAAGGGATTCCTTGTTAGGAAGTCTCAGACTGCCCGCCTTTCTTTTGTCCCAGAGCTGCTGGATATGGATCCCTGCTTTCCACAAGCAGCTACAATCTCAGTCTCTCCAGGAATTCTGCCTGTCTTAGCTTTCCAACCCCCTAATCATGAGAGTACCATGCAAGCACCATGAAATGTAGGTTTTTGCTCCCAGAGCAGATCTCCAGAGTTAGGTATTCAGCAGTCCCAGGCCTGAACCCCTCTGCTCTGTTTCTCTTCCTTCCACCAGTGAGCTGGGGTGAGGGAAGGGCTTGGCTCCCACTGGGCCACAGCTTTGGTATGTTACCCTATTCTGTGAGGTCTGCTCTTTTCTCCAGGTGTATGCAGTCTGGCCCACTCCTCTTTCCTGTTGCTCTCTCAGGGTTAGTTGTATTAATTATATTTTCTTATTATATGCAGTTTTAGGAGGAAGCTTCTGTCTCACCTCTCATGCCGCCATCTTTTTCGAGGCCTGAGAATTTAAATCTGTCTTCATTTATTAAGGTCTTCTTTAATTTCTTTCAATATTTTATAGTTTCCAGTGTTCAAGGCTTGTACTTCTTTATTTAAATTTATTCCTATTTTTTATGTGATTATACATAAAATTATTTTCTTAATTTCACTTTTAGAGCATTCATTGCAAGTTGTATACAAGTACAACTTCTTGCATATTGTAGGTATATTGATATATTTTTAGTATATTGATCTTGTATTCTGCAACTTTGCTTACCTTTTTAATTAGTTTGAGTAGTTTTTAGTGCATTCCTGAGGATTTTCTCTATTCAAGATCATGTCTTGCAACAGAGATAGTTGGTGGGAAGATCACACAACATACGTTGTGTCTGGTACATGGTGAGCTGTCCCTCAGGGTGGCATGTCTCATGCATCCTTGTTAAGCACTGCACCCTTCATGCTCACAGAGGCTTGGATCTCCCTTCTCTGTGGAGTCAGTTCTCTGAAGGCTGTCCTTGTGGGCTGGGTTCCCCAGAGATGAGAGGCATGGACTCTGCCCCACACTGAACCAGTTTACTCTAAACCCTGGGCATCCCCTCCAGCCCCATCACTGGCCCTGGCCCCAGTCCCTTCCCCTCGGCAGAAAGCAATCCCAAACCCAAAATGTGAGTACCCTGATGGGGCCTCCAAAACAGAGGAACATAAAGGGAAGTAGAGGTTTTCACAATCCTGTGTTCCTTCTTCCCAAGGTGGGACCTCCCCTTGTGAGTTTTGGGGAGAGGAGTCCTTTGAGGAGGGGGTGGAAAAAGGCATGGGAAGAACAGCCCACCTTAGCATAGGGCCTTCAAACCAAATCCTGAATGACTCCAAGTAAACAAGTAAAAAGAGCTACAGAAATGCTAATTTCATATTAAAAATTGCAGTATCTCAAAATTCTGCACCTATACATACCACATACCTGTAGAGAAGTTTCCAAAAACTCAGCACATTTTTATTGCTGTCCACATGGGCTGGGCTCTGTTCCTGGTGCCCGGCCCATAGCCCCACCCTGAAATACCCACAGCTCAGTGATGGAGATGAGGTGAGCTGTGCCAGGTGGGTTTTGCCAGTTCCCTGACAAATAGTTCACCTTGAACCAGGTGGCTCTTAGATTGTTCCATGAGTTCAGGGTCTTTCAAGAACACAGCATCCTCTTAGTTGAGGGTATAGGCCCAAGGGTGCCCATGGACCATTGAACACACCACTGGTCTCCCTGGCTGCTCCACAGAGAGCACCCAGGCCTTGGTGGGGATGGAGGTTCTCCTGCCTCTGAGAAGCAGTTGGCAGCACAAGGCTAGGTCTACCACCAAGCTCTGCCCTGGCTCCAGGTGCCCAGTCCCCTCCACATGCAGGCTGCGGGTGAGGTCAACATCTGCCTCTGACAGAGTCCTAATGTCAGTGGCCACCCACTGCCCCATGCTCCCTCCTCCCAGCCTCCACTAAATCAGGGCAATAATGCTTCTTGCATAGGGCATGTCACAGGGGCCCAGAGAGGGTCGGCCACCTCCTGCTTCCTTCCAGCACAGGGCAGAAGGTTCAGTGGCCAGAAATGGCAGGTCACATCCCCTGCGTCAGGCACTGCATTTGCCTCCTTTGGAGGACTGGCTCACTCAGTCCTTGCATCAGGACACCACACTGTGCCTTGGGCTGTGAGCAAGGTGCATTTCAGTTCCTTTGGAGCACTGTAGCCAGGGGGCAAGGGAGGACAAGTCCAGGTGGCCGAACGCCTTAAGCCCAAAGCTCTGACTGCTGGATGCTAAGCTGAGCTCTCTATACTGCCCGGCCAGCTGCAGAAGGCACAGGGCACATGTGCCAGTGCTCCCCAGGAGAAGCTCCAGATTCCCCTCCCTCCCCCACCATGCCTTCCTCACCCCAGGTAATCACACCAGCTGCACACAACATAAAGTTTCTCAGAGCTAGGATTCTGAATTGAACAAGTAACACTATTATGAGCAGAGCCTGCTGAAAGAAGGGCTGAGAGCATTTGGGAGATGCATTGCTACTAGTCAGTTTTATGGCACATTTGCATTTAAATGGATTCCTTAACTCTTTTTCTGAACTTCATAATACAGCCTTAAAAGTGCTGACTAATAGAGTGGCATGTGCTTAATTTTCACTTTAAATTTTACACTGATACATTGTCTAACTGTAGCCATTCCAGCTCAAATGGCACTTGCCAATGCAAGATTTAGAGTAGTTTTTTTGTTCTTTTTGGTTAAGATTCAGACAGTTTCTGGATCTGTTGCAGAAAAGGCTCTCATCTACAGGTTGGCCCGGCTGGCCCAGGTCTGAACTCTTAATAGAAGTTGGCCAGTTGTGTCTCCAGCCTCCACAGCTTCCTTCGAGAACAAGGCCTCCCAACACTGGGGAAGCTGCAGCCTCCTGCAGGACAGAAGCCAGAAAGGACACCCTAGTTCAAGAGCTAGAACCTGTCCTTGACGTCAGCCCATGGCCTGCCCAGCTGGCTCGCACCACCTCTCAACAGCTGATTATTGTTTAGGAATTCTGCAACCCAGTTCTTCAACAGTCACTATTAAAAATTAAATTATGTAAACATACAAGTAATTATTTAAAATGAAGGTAAATATACCCAAAACTCATAATTCTTTATTGTTTTATTACATATGTATGTCCTTGAGGTCATTCACATCCATGGTAGAAGGATTATATAATGGTGTTCAGCAAGATTATGCTGGTGTTTTAGAATTGGCCCTGGTGGGAGCACTTACAAACCAGTCCCTGCTTTTTTTCCCAAAGATCCTGTTGCTAACCATGTTCCGCACACCACTGATAACAAGTAGTCCAACCTGGAGTAACTATGGGCCTTCTTTCTGTCTTGTATGTCAGCCCTGGACAAGGTCGGGCAGACTCCTTCTAGAAGGGCAGCTCTCAGCACTCCTGAGGTGGTTTGGCCGGTGCATCAGTTTCTGCTGAGGCAGCCCAAAGCAGCAGAGGAACGTGGCTGAATGAGCCTGAGAAGAGGGGCTGTCCTACTGCCTGAACACTCCATCCCTCTCTCTCTTGGCTTTTAGAAAACTTCCCCAGAACACCTTTACCCCATCCTCTCCTCCCACCCTGGACTCCCCACGAGGCCCCCAAGATCCCCCAGGAGGACATCCCGAGGTTCCCGCCTCCCACCTGGATGACAGGAGTAGCATCAGACTGATTTCTCAGCCTCCTGCCCCTTCCCAGCCTGCCAGGTGTTCACCTCATAGGGCTCCCGTGATGTCCATCTGCTCCTCCAGGACCCACACTGCCTGCCACAACCTCACCAACTCGCCTCTCTGGCTCCTGACAACTTCTCAAACCCATTCATCTTGCTTCAGCACCCTTGGCAAGGTTGAACTTAGGACTTTCCTCTCAAAACCTGTTCTCCCATTTTCCTCATCTCTGGGAATAACATTGCTGTCCTCCCAGCCAGAAGTCAGGGGCCATCTTTGAGTTTGCACATTTATCCAATTTATTGCCACACTGGTCAGCTCTCCCTCCAGTGGTCACTTACATCCAGCCATTTCTCACCACCCCCAGCTCACCCTCCCTGTACCACCAGCTCACCTCCTGTCCAGACCACTGGCCTCCAGCTACCTGCTTTATCCTCTACACCCAGTGGTTTATTCTTTACAAGTTAGCCAGAGTGATTTTTCTGAAAATGTAGATCAAATGATATAATTCCCTGGTTTAAACCTTCCAAGTCCTTCCCATAAGGCTCTGAATTAAAGCAGCAGCTCTTTACTCTGGCCCAGAATTAAAGAAGCAGCTCTTTTTACCCTGGCCTAGAAGGCCCTGTGTTGGGCCCTTTCCCTGCTCCAGGCTCATCATGGCCCCCTCAGGCCCCAGTGATTCCTCGGCCCTCCCCGTGGCCTCTCCCAATGAGGTCTATGCACATGCTGCTCTCATCTGAAATGCTCTTCCTAGGTTCATCCTTCAGGACTCAGCTGAAATCGCTGCTCCTTGGGGCTACCTTCCCCGGTCCCTCCCGGGGAGATTTCTTCCCTCCCTCCCCACTCGTCATTCTGTTAACCACTCAGGTGCCACAAACCCTCACGTGTTCAATGCCCACCTCCCAGCTGCCACCATCAGTGGAGGGCGTTTCCATCCCCTCCCTCAAGTCACAGGCATGCCACCGCCCTGCCTCCCCCCAGGGCCAAGTCTGACCCCACAGCCACCACCTACCTTCTGCCCTCCAGAACCCCCAGCCAAGCTGCCCAGTGAGGTGACTTCTGGGATGTGCAAGAGGCCTAGCCTGTAGGTACTATGGGCTCATGGAAGGGTGGGGGCAGAGAAGAGGTGGGAGAAGGAGAGAGCCATGTATGATGACGCTTGGAGCTGTCCTCCTACTCCCTGCTTCAGCACCCTTGGCAAGGTTTATGCCATTTTCAGAGAACCTTCTAAGCTTTCTTTCTGTGTCTGCCCTGACATCTTCTTGGTTTGGGATCTAGAGCAGGTCTGGATAAGCTAAGGTATTTTTGCAAGGTTAAAGGAAGTTATATTTCAGAAGTTTTTTTGGTTTTGTTTTCTATTTCTTTTTCTTGTTTTTGTTCACTTTTTATTGTAGACAATTTCAAGCATCTGCAAAAGCAGAGCTAATGGAATAATAAACCTCTATATACCTCCCACCCAACTATGACAATTGCATTTGTACCAGTTCTGGTCCATCCTTACCTCTCCCCTCCCCTGCCAAGGATTATTTTGAAGGAAATTCCAGAATTCAAAGCATTTTACCTATAAATATTCTTATATATACCTCAAAAAGATAAGGAACCTTTATGAAAACATAATCACAATACAATGACCACATCTAAAAGTTTTTTATAATTCCCTCATATCATCAAATATGCTGTCAATATTTATCTTTTCCCAATTGTTTCATAAATGGTTTTATTTTTATGGTGTGTTTAAATCAGAATCAAAGTAAGGTCCATACTTTGCTACTGTTTGATAAAGCTCTCACATCTATTTTAATGTCTAACTTCCCTTTCAACTCATTTTCTTCTCGCAATTTATTTGTTGAAGAATATGCACCAGCTGAAGACATTCTCTTCATTTCTTCTATTGTCTCTGCTTCTTGCTTTCGCTTTGCTTTGTCTTTTCTGAGAACCAGGTCGGGGGGTAGGGGAGGCAGCTGGGAGTCTAGCTGTAAGGTCATCACTCATTTCATGTCCCTGTTTTGGGAACTACACCCCTTCCTCAACAGGGCCTGTTGTTTCCCCAGCCTTGGTCCCATGGGCCCAGTTTCTCCAGGGCCCCCTGCCGCTCCTGGCTGCCTGAACTGGGGTGAGTGGGAAGGTGGAGTCTGGGGCTTGTTGATGTTCATCCAAGACTCCCAAGGGCACACCTGTAGTCCAACAAAGCCGGATTTGTTGTCTTGTTGCAATGAGAGAGGCAGGCATCTTGGCGCACCATGGATGTCTCAGACTGTCAGGAAGGACCTCGAATGCAATTTGGATTTGAGTTACATGATTTGGAGGATGGTTCAAGGTAGTGAGGGTTTCCTCTAGCTTGTGTGCTATCTGGAAATGAGAAGTAATCCTGCAATGACTTAATGAGTATCATCTAGGAGTCAGAAGGAATGAAATAGGCCTTCCACTGTAATCAGTAAAGAGGCTTCATTTACTTGCACTAGTCAGAAAAGGGGATCTCAGGGCTATTCTTCAGGTCTGTGCAGTGTTCCTGTTTTTGTCGACACTCAGGCATGGTTAAGTAACGGTCTTGTGATCCTCATCTGTCACATCATAGAGTGGCCTTATCTGATGTAGGTATTTTGTGAAATTGTTTCTGTTCAGCAGGAGGATATCACGGCCTAGCTGTGAGTTTCAGCTACTAGGCTGTTTTTCCTTTCTCAGGTCCTAACTGCTCCCGTGTTCAGCTGCCTGACGCCTCTGCGGTCGCCCTTCCAGGCCCCAGGCTCACAAGGCTGCTTCTCTGCTTGTCCCTCTGAGCTCTCAGCCTCCTCTGGTTTGCTAGGTCAATGCCCATTCAGAGATCTGTTTTCCAAATTTTTGTTGCTTCCTCTCTGCTGTGGTTTCTTGGCCTAGTCTCTTTGCCTTTGAGGGCTTATGCCTTTTTGTTGTTTCTGTTCTTTACTGTCATTCAGAGGAGTCTAGAGAGAGAACAGAGGCAGGTCACTGCATCCCCATAGCCTGTGTAACTGGCAGTCCGGTCGTGCTTTCTTCAGGGCCTGCCTTGTCAGAAAATGGCCCCTCAGTGAAGTCTTCCTGTCCTCAGTGAGGGGCACCTGGTATTTATGTCCAATAAGTCCCCTCTGTGATAAACTGGGCTAAAACTTGTAGGCCAAAGGTTGATATTAGAATCAAGAAGTTTCAAATTCCCTTACTTAATGAGAACTGCCTTTTCTCTGCGACACTCCACCTTATCCCCCAACTCTGCACTGGGGACTGTGCTGCTGTGTCATCATCGGGAGTCTCATGGATTCATTTGTTTTCCCAAGTGGATTTCCCATGGCTGGGTAACTTTGTTTCTTTATGTGGGGCAGTAGGAACATTTGCTTCTTAGAAACAGTCAAGGTAGTGAATGGAAACTATAATAAGAACCATACTTCTCATCTGAGATTGGTATTTTTAATTAGCTAACTGGACAGCTACTTGTCTTCTTTAAAGTATAAATTATAAGGCCTGGTGTAGACAAATACATTTAATGCCAAGATATGCTCATACCATTTGTCTCAGTAACCTGGCTTTGCTCAGTTGTACTCTGTGGAGACACAATGACAATATTACAGAAGAAGCATTGCTAGGATGTGATCCCAAGAGCTAAGAATGGTCCACTATGGTCCAAATGACACATCCCTAGCAATGTGTTAATGTTGGAGGAAACGTACTTGTTGTTAACGCTCAAGAAGAAAGTCAGCATTGGAGATGGAAAGTCTGATTCCGGTTCTGCAAATCCCCAAGTGTTTATGGGGCTGGAGGCCGACTTGCAGAAAGGAAGGTGAGAGGCAGCCATGCCGGAGCAGCAACGAAATGGTCTGAGACAAAATCCATTTGTAACACCTTTTTAAGAAGCTTGTTCCTCTACTTCGAATAGTATTTTTAAAGAGCTGTATTTGCAAATAGGCTCGGATTTATTATTGGAAGTTAATCTAACCTCTGGATATAATGTGATGAGGGCACTGCTGTTAGAAATGAGCCACTGTTACTGATGGTATGATACCAACAAGAGCACAGCCTGCTGTGCTTGACAGGACGACCCTCCTGTGCTGTATATGGTGATGGCTCATTTCCAAACAGCCCCATTTAGTCAGTGAGGAAAGAAAGCCAGAGAGGTGGATATTGTTGCACAGTTAGGAAGTGATGAAGCTTCAGTTCAAACCCAAGTCTCACTAGGCTCAGGGTCTCCTCCTCCAGGAAGCCTTTCCTGAACTCTGTTGTGGTACTTTCATCAGACCCCCAGACCTGCCATGTGTCTGACCCCTTCTGAGACCACAAAAGCAGGCTAGGCACTTCTTCCCTATTTATTTCGAGTCCCAACCCAAGGCAATCTCTAGATAAATTCCTCCAAAATGAACCTGATGCCAAGCCATGCCCCTTCCTCCTTTGTAGCCAAGCATTGACCACCTCTCTGTCCTTGTGCAGTCCTCAGACTTATGCTTGTGGGGACCTGTGATGAGAACTCTGTGAAAGGGGCCACCTCTTATATACACAAATAAAGCATGAAGTAACCAGCATTGAGTTTTTCTAAAAAAGGAACAAAACAAGAGAGAAGGGGTAAAGGTCAAGATATGGCCAGAAAACTCTGAGGCCAGCCCTCTGCACAAAGACACTTTTGTAGCTGAGCTCCTGCTGGCAGCTCCCTGCAATAAGCAAAGGCAGGAGGGCTCAGGGAACTCCCTGTGAGGGCCAACGGTCTGTGCATTTGGAGGAGTGAAGACAGCCCAGGACAAGAGGCCACAGCCGCAGAGCATGAGGAGGCAGAGAAAGCCTCATTTTAAACTTAGACCCATATCCATATCCTTATTTGAGTATAGGATATGGGGGAAAAAATTCATTCAAACAAAATAGGCTCTTTGGGTCTGGCAGGGAATGCTAGGGAGAGTAAGCAGTGTGTGATGATATCAGAGATTGGGGTGGAGGAGAGGCTCTGAGCTGGGACCAGCTAGGTTCGGATCCTACTGCGCCACTTTCCACTGTGTGACCTTGGACTAGTTATTAACCTGTCTGTGCCTCAGCTAAACCCTCTTAAAAATGGGGTGATGATTTAACGGGGCTGTTTTGAAGATTAAGAAGATTAATACCCGTGAAGAGCTCAGGTCAGTCAACAGAACCACCAGGGGTTAAGCCCCTGCTGCATGCCGTGTGTGCCATATGTGTGCTAACTAACAGGAGCCACTTACAACCCCAGTGAGGCTGGTACTGTTTAGTATCATGATCATTTTACAGATGCACACACAAGGTACAGGTTATCTACTACCTTTCTTACAGCTAAGACGTGGCAAAGCCAGCACTCTGGTGCCAGAATCTCCCTCCTAACCACTATGCTATGCTGCCTCTCAAAAATATGATTTTTTCTTAATCAACGTACTTGTTTTGGGTTGAATTGCTTCTCCAAGAAAACTCTGTGAAAATCTTAACACCCAGAGATCATGAGAAGATGGTGGCGTGAGTAGTTCAGAGGAAATCTCCTCCCCAAAACATATGTATTTATGAAAATACAATAAATACAACTATTCCTAAAAGAGACACCAGTGGATGCAGTACAACAGCCAGGATACATCTACATCTGTGAGAACTCAACATCACATGAAGGGGGTAAGATAGAAGCCACAGCCAGGCGGGACCCAAATGCTCCCCCACCCCAGAATCCAGCGGGAAGAAAGGAGTCAGAACAGGGAGGGAGTGAAAGCCCAGGAGTGCTAAACAACCAGCTCTAGAAATCTGCACCCGAAGCACAGACACAAGGTGCACGGGGTGCTGGATATTACAGAAACGGAAAAGCAAAACCTATGGGCAGGTCCCCGCAACCGGCGCCCCTGAGACAAAAGAAAAGCAAGTGCTTTCTGCAAGTCTTAAAGAGACAGGGACCACATAGCTGGACGAAGTCATCCCGGCACACTTAGCCAGCAACTGGGAATCCCGGGGAACCTTAGGTGCCCTAAACCCAGGGGAGGCAGCGCAGCTCTGAAGCCCCTCAAGGTACTAAGCAGCCTGCCAGTCGTTCCTCCAACTGGCGCAGACCCCGACATACTGGCCCAGTAGCGGGAGAGTGGCAGCATGTGCTGGGGGCGGCAGCACCGGAAGGGACTGGGAGCAGATCGCATGCACCAATGGCACCAAAGGGGACCAGGAGAGGCTTGTGCAAGCCTGCAGTGGCGGCGACCGAACAGCCCAGGTGCGGCTCACGCACCGGCAGCAGTGGAGCCAGAGGAGCCCAATAGAGGCCCGTGCAGGAGAGCCCCAGGCGCACTTGCAGCACGCCAGAGGGAGCAGGCACGCTCCCAGCAGCTGACTGGAATCCTAGCCAGATGCATAGCCGCCCGGGCCAGACCCAAAGGCTGATGCTAGCACACAGCTGCCCAGCAGAGGCGCTGCTATCACAGAGGAGGAGTGCACCTGGCATGCCTGCCACTCCCTGCAGGGCTCCACGCTACTCTGATGGAGACTCCGCCCACAGCAGCTTAGGGGACTAACCCGGTGGCTGCTCCAGGAGTGCAGGTAACTGACACAGGCAGTGGAGAAGGGCAAGGCATCCAGCAAGCAGGAAAGGACTTTCTTCTCCCAGCTCACACACCCACAACCTGCCTACAGCCACCACTATCACCATGAAAAGGCAAAAAAATTTAGTCCAGTCCAAGATAGTTCAGACAACACCTGAGAGAGGATCTGCAGAGACAGACCTAACCAGTCTCCCTGAAAAAAAATTCAAAATAAAAATCATAAACATGCTGACAGAGCTGCAGAGAAATATGCAAGACCTAAGGGATGAAGTCTGGAGGGAGATTACAGAAGTGAAACAAACTCTGGAAGGATTTATAAGCAGAATGGATAAGATGCAAGAGGCCATTGATGGAATACAAACCAGAGAACAGGAACGCATAGAAGCTGATGCAGAGAGAGATAAAAGGATCTCCAGGAATGAAACAATATTAAGAGAACTGTGTGACCAACCCAAAAGGAACAATAACCACATTATAGAGGTACCAGAAGAAGGAGAGAGAGAAAAAGGGATAGAAAGTGTCTTTGAAGAAATGATTGCTGAGAACTTCCCCAAACTGGGGGAGGAACTAGTTGTTCAGACTACAGAGGTACAAAGAACTCCCAGCAGATGAGACCCAAAGAGGACAACACCAAGACACATAACAATTAAAATGGCAAAGATCAAGGACAAGGACAGAGTATTAAAGGCAGCCAGAGAAAGAAGAAAGGTCACCTACAAAGGAAAACCCATCAGACTATCATCAGACTTCTCAACAGAAACCTTATGGGCCAGAAGGGAATGGCATGATATATTTAATGCAATGAAACAGAAGGGCCTTGAACCAAGGATAGTGTATCCAGCACAATTATCATTGAAACATGAAGGAGGGGTTAAACAATTCCCAGACAAGCTAAAGTTGAGGGAATTTGCTTCCCACAAACCACCTCTACAGGGTATCTTAGAGGGACTGCTCTAGATGGGAGCACTCCTAAAAAGAGCACAGAACAAAACACCCAACATATGAAGAAGGGAGGAGGAGAAATAAGAAGGGAGAGAAATAATCATCAGACTGTGTTTATAATAGCTCAATAAGTGAGTTAAGTTAGACAGTAAGGTTGTAAAGAAGCTAACCTTGAACTTTTGGTAACCACGAATCTAACCTGCAATGGTAATAAGTACATATCTCTCAATAATCACCCTAAATGTAAATGGACTGAACGCACCAAGCAAAAGACACAGAGTAATAGAATGGATAAAAGAGCAAGACCCGATCTATATGCTGCTTACAAGAGACTCACCTCAAACCCAAAGACATGCACAGATTAAAAGTCAAGGGATGGAAAAAGATATTTCATGCAAACAACAGAGAGAAAAAAGCAGGTGTTGCAATACTAGTATCAGACAAAATAGACTTCAAAACAAAGAAAGTAACAAGAGATAAATAAGGACATTACATAATGATAAAGGGCTCAGTCCAACAAGAGGATATAACCATTATAAATATATATGCACCCAATACAGGAGCAGCAATATATGTGAAACAAATACTAACAGAATTAAAGGAGGAAATAGAATGCAATGCATTCATTTTGGGAGACTTTAACACACCACTCACCCCAAAGGACAGATCCACCAGACAGAAAATAAGTAAGGACACAGAGGCACTGAACAACACACTAGAACAGATAGACCTAGTAGACATCTATAGAACTCTACATACAAAAGCAACAGGATACACATTCTTCTCAAGTGCACATGGACCATTCTCCAGAATAGATCACATACTAGGCCACAAAAAGAGCCTCAGGAAATTCCAAAAAATTGAAATCCTACCAACCAACTTCTCAGACCACAAAGGAATAAAACTAGAAATAAATTGTACAAACAAAGCAAAAAGGCTCACAAACACATGGAGGCTTAACAACATGCTCCTAAATAATCAATGGATCAACGACCAAATTAAAATGGAGATCCAGCAATATATGGAAACAAATGACAACAACAACACAAAGCAAAGCAGTCTTAAGAGGAAAGTATATAGCAATCCAGGCATATTTAAAGAAGGAAGACCAATCCAAAATGAATAGTCTAATGTCACAATTATTGAAATTGGAAAAAGAAAAACAAATGAGGCCTAAGGTCAGCAGACAGATGGACAGAACAAAGATCAGAGAAGAAATAAATAAAATTGAGAAGAATAAAACAATAGAAAAAATCAAAGAAACCAAGAGCTGGTTCTTTGAGAAAATAAACAAAATAGATAAGCCTCTAGCCAGACTTATTAAGAGAAAAAGAGAATCAAAACACATCAACAGAATCAGAAACGAGAAAGGAAAAATCACGACGGACCCCACAGAAATACAAAGAATTATTAGAGAGTACTATGAAAACCTATATGCTAACAAGCTGAAAAACCTAGGAGAAATGGACAACTTCCTAGAAAAATACAACCTTCCAAGACTGACCCAGAAAGAAACAGAAAATCTAAACAGACCAATTACCAGCAACGACATTGAATCAGTAATCAAAAAACTACCCAAGAACAAAACCCCAGGACCAGACGGATTTACCTTGGAATTTTATCAGACATACAGAGAACATATAATAACCATTCTCCTTAAAGTTTTCCAAACAATAGAAGAGGAGGGAATACTCCCAAACTCATTCTATGAAGCCAACATCACCCTAATACCAAAACCAGGCAAAGACCCCACCAAAAAAGAAAACTACAGACCAATATCCCTGATGAACATAGATGCAAAAATACTCAACAAAATATTAGCAAACCAAATTCAAAAATATATCAAAAGGATCACACACCATGACCAAGTGGGATTCATCCCAGGGATGCAAGGATGGTACAACATTCGAAAATCCATCAACATCATCCACCACATCAACAAAAAGAAGGACAAAAACCACATGATCATCTCCATAGATGCTGAAATAGCATTCGACAAAATTCAACATTCATTAATGATAAAAACTCCAAAACAAAATGGGCATAGACGGCAAGTACCTCAACATAATAAAGGCCATATATGATAAACCCACAGCTAACATCATACTAAACAGTGAGAGGCTGAAAGCTTTTCATCTGAGATCGGGAACAAGACAGGGATGCCCACTCTCCCCAGTGTTATTTAACATAGTAGTGGAGGTCCTAGCCACGGCAGTCAGACAAAAAAAGAAATACAAGGAATCCAGATTGGTAAAGAAGAAGTTAAACTGTCACTATTTGCAGATGACATGATATTGTACACAAAAAATTTTAAAGACTCCACTGCAAAACTACTAAAACTAATATTGGATTTCAGCAAAGTTGAAGGATAAAAAATTAATACACAGAAATCTGTAGCTTTCCTAAACACTAACAATGAAGCAATAGAAAGAGAAATCAGGAAAACAATACCATTCACAATTGCATCAAAAAGAATAAAATACCTAGGAATAAATCTAACCAAGGAAGTGTAAGACCTATACCCTGAAAACTACAAGACACTCTTAAGAGAAATTAAAGAGGACACTAATAAATGGAAACTCATCCCATGCTCATGGCTAGGAAGAATTAATATCATCAAAATGGCCATCCAGCCCAAAGCAATATACAGATTTGAAGCAATCCTATCAAATTACCAACAGCATTCTTCAACAAACTGGAACAAATAGTTCAAAAATTCATATGGAACCACCAAAGACCCTGATAGCCAAAGCAATCCTGAGAAGGAAGAATAAAGTGGGGGGATCTCACTCCCCAACTTCAAGCTCTACTACAAAGCCACAGTAATCAAGACAATTTGGTAGTGGCACAAGAACAGAGCCACAGACCAGTGGAACAGAATAGAGACTCCAGACATTAACCCAAACATACATGGTCAATTAATATATGATAAAGGAGCCATGGACATATGATGGGGAGATGAGAGTCTCTTCAACAGATGGTGCTGGCAAAACTGGACAGCTACATGTAAGAGAATGAAACTGGATCACTGTCTAACCCCATACACAAAAGTAAATTTGCAATGGATCAAAGACCTGAATGTAAGTCATGAAACCATAAAACTCTTAGAAAAAAACATAGGCAAAAATTTCATGGACATAAACGTGAGTGACTTCTTCATGAACATATCTCCCCAGGCAAGGGAAACAAAAGCAAAAATGAAGAAGTGGGACTATATCAAGCTAAAAAGCTTCTGTACAGCAAAGAACACCATCAACAGAACAAAAAGGTACCCTACAGTATGGGAGAATATATTCATAAATGACAGATCCGATAAAGGATTGACATCCAAAATATATAAAGAGCTCACGCACCTCAACAAACAAAAAGCAAATAATCCAATTAAAAAATGGGCAGAGGAGCTGAATAGACAGTTCTCTAAAGAAGAAATCCAGATGGCCAACAGGCACATGAAAAGATGCTCCACATCCCTAATCATCAGAGAAATGCAAATTAAAACCACAATGAGATAGCACCTCACACCAGTAAGGATTGCCATCATTGAAAAGACAAACAACAACAAATGTTGGCGAGGTTGTGGAGAAAGGGGAACCCTCCTACACTGCTGGTGGGAATGTAAATTAGTTCAACCATTGTGGAAGGCAGTATGGAGATTCCTCAAAATGCTCAAAAGAGAAATACCATTTGACCCAGGAATTCCACTTCTAGGAATTAACCCTAAGAATGCAGCAGCCCAGTTTGAAAAAGACACCCCTATGTTTATCGCTGCACTATTTACAATAGCCAAGATATGGAAGCAACCTAAATGTCCATCAGTAGATGAATGGATAAAGAAGATGTGGTACATATACACAATGCAATATTACTCAGCCATAAGAAAAAAACAGATCCTACCATTCGCAACAACATGGATGGAGCTAGAGGGTATTATGCTCAGTGAAATAAGCCAGGCAAAGAAAGACAAGTACCAAATAATTTCACTCATATGTGGAGTATAAGAACAAAGGAAAACTGAAGGAACAAAACAGCAGCAGAATCACATAAGCCAAGAATGGACTAACAGTTACCAAAGGGAAAGGGACTGGGGAGGATGGGTGGGAAGGGAGGGATAAGGGCAGGGAAAAAGAAAGAGTGTATTACAATTAGCATGTATAGTGTGTGGGGGGCACGGGGAGGGCTGTGCAACACAGAGAAGACAAGTAGTGATTTTATAGCATTACTACACAGATGGACAGTAACTGTGACGGCATATGTGGGGGGGACTTGGTGAAGGAGGAGTCTAGTAAACATAATGTTCTTCATGTAATTGTACATTAATGATACCAAAATTTTAAAAAATTTTTAAAAAAGGAAATTAAAAAAATAGCATAGGGTTAAAAATAAATCATTGGATTGTTATTTTTCTAATTCAACTATTAATTAGCTAAATTAAAAACAAGCTTGATTAAAAAAACAAGTCATAAAAATAAATGCTTACATTTATCATATTATATACACCTCTGGATTTCAGTGGCCAAACTAAACTTAAAATTGTACAAGTTGTAATGTGTATCTGGTCACACAATTTATTATATAAGTTCCAAAAATCCAAACTTGTCTACATTCTGCTTCTTGAGATGAGTCCAGTGATATGCACTTGGAGGTTGTGGCAATGTCAAACTGCTGTGAAATTTTCTCAATGTTTACCTCAATTTCTGTGCTTTACTCCTTGTGGATTAGAGACAGACTGTGAGCACCATGGGCCCACAGAACAGAGTCTGAGTGACACTGTGCTGTACTGTTCTGCTTGTGTGCACTTGGTTTCTATTACTGCACAATGAATTATCACAAACTTAGTGACCTCAAACAACACATATGATCTCATAGTTTCCATGAGTTAGGAGTCCGGAAAGACTTAGCTGGGACTTCTGCTCAGTATCTCACAAGGTGACAGTGAAAGTATCAGCTTGGCTGCTTTCCCGTCTAGAGGTTCAGCTAGGAAAGAATGTGCTTTCAAGCTCACTCAGGTTGCTGGAAATTTAGTTCCTTACAGTTGTAGGACTGAGGTCTGATCTCCTGGCTGCCACTCTCCTTAGGCAGTTCACAACATGGCTGTTGGTTTCCTCATGGCCAGCAGGAGAGAGTCTCTGTTGCTTTGAGTATCTTATATAGAGCTCACCTCATGAGGTCGTGTACATTCATGTAAATATCTCTTTTCATTAATTTAAGGTCAGTTGATTAGAGACCTTAACTACTTTTGCAAAATCCCTTCACTCTTGCCATAAAATCAAACTTAGTCATGGTTATAATATCAGGGGGTGCAGATCATGGGACTATCTAAGAATTCTGCAGGGTGTGTTTCAAAGTTTCTTTAATGAAAATATTAAAATAAATTATAGAGATAATATATAATATATACTACATAATTAACATGCTATATATAGAAAACCCTAAAGATCCCACCAAAAACTGTTAGGACTAATAAATGAATTCAGTAAAGTTGCAGGATACCAAATACATATACAAAAATCGGTTACATTTCTATACACTAATAATGATCAGAAAGAGGAATTAGGGAAATAACCCTATTTATAATTGCATCAGAAAGAATAAAATACCTAGGATTAGATTTAATCAAGGAGATTAAACAGCTGTACACTGAAAACCATAAGATCTTAATGAAAGAAACTGAAGAAAACACAATAAATGGAAAGATATTCCATTCTCATGGAATAGAAGAATTAATATTGTTTAAATGTGCACACTACCCAAAGAAAGTCACCTACAGATTCAGTGCAACCCTTATTAAAATTCCAATGGCATTTTTCACAGAAACAAACAATCCTAAAATGTGTATGGAACAAAAAAGATCCTGAGTAGTTAAAACATTTTTAAGAAAGAATAAGGTGGAGGCATCATAGCTGAAACATCCTGGTTTCAAACTATATTACAAAGCTACAGTAATCAAAATAGTATGGTATTGTCATAGAAACAGACACATAGATAAATGGAACAGAGTAAGAGGGCCCAGAAATAAATCTCTGCATATATGGTCAATTAATTTACAACAAAGGAGCCAAGAATATACAATGGAGAAAGGATAGTCTCTTCAACAAATGGTATTGGAAACTGGACAACCAGATGCAAAAGAATGAAATTCGGCCATCATCTTACACCACACACAAAAATCAATTCAAAATGGGTTAATGACTTGATCATAAGATCTGAAACCATAAAACTCCTAGAAGAAAACATAACAAACATAGTAAGCTCCTTGATATTGGTCGTGGCAATGGTTTTTTAAAATTTAACTCCAAAAGCAAAGACAACAAAAACAAGAAATAAATAAGTGGGATCACATCAAACAAAAAAGCTTCTGCACTGCAAAGTTGATGGTTTCATCAACAAAATGAAAAGACAACTTACAGAATGGGATAAAATATTTGCAAATCATGTATCTGATAAGGAGTTATATCCAAAATATATAAAAAATGCACACAACTCAATACCACAAAAAAACTAAACAATCTCATTACAAAAACAGGCAGAGAAACTGAAGTTTTCCAAAGTAGATGTATAAATAGCCAACAGATACATGAAAAGGTCAACATCATTAATCATTATGGAAAATCACATCAAAATCACAATGAGATACACCTCATACTTTTTAGAAAGACTATCATCAAAAAGTCAAGAGATAACAAGTATTGGTGAGGTTGTGGAGAAACGGGAACCCTTGTGCACTGTTGATGGAAATGTAAATTGGTGCAGCCACTATAGAAATCTACTGTATGATCCAAAAATCCTTCTTATTGTATGTTGAATAAAAGAAATGAAAATATCTTTAAAATAAAAAAAGAAAGAGCAGCTTTTGCAGAAGTATTGGAACAATATTGTCACATGAACCTACTTCTCATCATGCTAATGTTAGAAAATCTGAAAGCCAGGAAAATAAATAGTCTTTGATGTCACTGTGAGGTCTTTAAGAAATGAAATGATTAAAGCTGAGTGGCATAATGAGGCTGGTAAGTGGATTTGCTTCCAAGAAAGCAATGTTCCTGGAGTCTGATGGTTCAATGGCTTTAATGCTATTAGTAGGGCTGCTAGTTAGAGCTCCAGGGGCCTGCCTTCATCCTTATTGTGTCAACAATTTTAACAATGACTTTCACGGTCATTCCATTTTCCAACAATACAGAGCTGGGATGAAGAGATAAAGTAATAAACAAAAGGGTAAATATTTAGAATTATCTTAGGAATTAGGAATGTTAACACAAATTTTCAAAAGGATGAAGGCCAGGTTTTTATAGAGGGCATTCTCCAAATCATTGTAAATTTTGAGAGTGGGGAGACCTGATAAAATTTCTGTGAATTTCAGAGACCTGGTTATCTCAGTCAAGTCCAGGCCCAATGTCAACCAAGAATTTGATGTGGCAGCTAAAAAGATGACTCCACCCTGCCTGAGTTTGCATCAATCATTTCCAGAGAGCAGGAAATCAGGGCTGTCCTGCCCTTCCAATGGACCACCATGTCCAACACATTATGCTGAAGAGCCTCCTCACTGGCCCACCAGCCTTCTGTTTCCTCTTCCCTGGCCTTTACAGCCAGCTCCATCATCGTATATGTGGGACCACCTACACATCCCTGGGCCCCAACCCTCAGTGACTCTTCACTGCCAGTGAGTCATGCATAAAACCTTAGCCTCGTAGTCAAAACTTCCATATGTTGGCCAGGTCTTCTGTCTGTAATTCTTCTCCCTACTCTCTTCTGCATGTTTCAATCAAACCTGAGATCTCACAATTCCTTGAGCATATTCCAGTTTCACCCACCCCACCGTACGATGCCATCTCACTCCATAGCCTTCCAGCTACAGCTGTTGAAAGTTTCAATCCTTTCTGAACCTTTCCTTACCACTCCACCTCATCCCCCAATTTTCCATCCATGAAAATCCATGTTTTTGTTCTCCTCGTATGGTTTTTTTTTTATCATGTATGATTTGTGAGTGGTGGGATTTCTGGGTGGAATTCTGGTGGAATTAGGCATAGGGGCCCAGAAATGCCTGTGTTGTGCTTCTCCCCGCTCCTCATCATGGGGGCTCAGGCTGAGGAATCTGTGTGTAAAGAACAATAGCAGAAAAGAATATCGTGCCATAATTAAATATGAACTAATACCCACAATCCACAAAGTAGAGCCCACTAGGAAAATTAAGTTGGAATAGGCAGCTTTGGCTCAAAGTCAAAGTGAGATTCTTGCTCTTCCTACCTCCACTTCCAGTGCAGAAAGAGAGAGAGAGAGGCAAAGGGACAGAAAGAAATAGGGAGGGCCCAGGTGGGCACCGAGCCCACTTACCAGAGTAGACACTTAAAGTAGAAACAACAGATAGCTTGGCCTATCACTAGGCTCAAAGTCTTGTCATGGTGTAAAACAAGAAGGTGGATAGGCCAGCACAAATGGGTAGTGACCTTTTAAGGCTCAACTACCTGGCCCTTCAGTAAAAAATGGTCCAATGACTGCCCTGGGATCTACCCAATCACAGGCACAACTTCCCCCTTAAAGGGAGACTGGGGTTAGGCAGAAAGAGAAGCATAAAGAGAGGTGCAGAATTGCTCTCCAACTGGAAACTACTGGAGGACAGGGCTATTGTTTCATACTTTTATAAATTACCTATTTTATAATGCCCAATTCCTAGCACATATCTGGCACATGGCATTCAGTAAATTTCATAAAATTTAATTTGTGATTTACATTTTAAACATGGTTTTGAAAAGTTTGAGTCAGCCAGGGATATAGTATTCAGACTAGGGAGAAGCCTAAAAGATGTATAATATGAGCAACAGTTTCAGGATTTAGGTCTAGGGGTGAGCGGGGCTCTTTCCATATCACAGAAACAGAGCCAACAAGGACTAAGGATTGCTGGACACGACAGGGACATGGTTTAAGGCTCTCACAACATAAGGAAGATGCTCCCAGCAACCAGCTCTTCAAATACAGGAAAGGGCTGCTTTGGGAGGCTGCCTGAGCTTAGAGCAACACAAAGGAGATTCTGGCACTGAGTCAGGAATTAGAATCAAGAGCTTCCAAATCGGAGTCTAGGAAAATGAACTTCATCTGGGATTTGTGAGAAAGATAAGGGAATGATTTAGCCAAACATTTTAAAAGCAGAGTTACATTCTTAAAATTCCATTTAAAAAAGAAAATCCCATTTCTTTTCTCTTCATCCATCCTGTAGATAATGTTTATTTCAAAGACACTCATGCCCCACGTGTTTAATTATGTTGCATCATCACTGGTGCTTCAGAGTCAAATATAATCAGTCTCTGGGAATATTGTGTTTTTGCACCATTATGTCCCAAAATTATTTATATTCAGGCTTAAATCGATTAAAAAAACATATTTTTTCTCTGAAAGTTCAAGGTTATCTATTACTTTGAGTTTAGTAACTAGCTTTATTTATAGGGTCATAGCTGATACCTGACTGAAAAAGGGTTGCCCCAGGTTTGACTGTGGGCTTTAGGTAAATGCTAGGTGTTTGTGTGTTGAGATAGTAGAACATGTTATTAAGGAGAGACACACACTTCAGCGTTACCTGGAAGAGCTGGGACGTGACCTATAGGATGCCCTTAAGGAAGAAAGACAGTTTCCGAGAAGAGAGGTCGCATTCCTGGAAGACACGTCAACAGCTAGGGAGGAGGCACCAGGAGAATCCGTGTCGCAGGAGGTCATGGGGGAGGGAGAGGAAAGAGTGGCCTTCAGCCCCAGAGATGGTGGAGGAGATGTTGGGGGAGGATGAGGGGCTGTACCCGAGGGCAGAGCTGTTGCCAACGCCAACGCCTGAGGTACCAGCCTCTCCCATATTAAAGGCCTGCCCAGTTGTAGTTAAGAAAATAAAAATGTAGCAACTGCAGGCTCCTCCTTGGGGAGCTGCCCATCTCCAGCCTGTGGAGCACTCCATGCTCCACCCCTGTACCCAGGGTGAGCTGGTGGACATGAGCATCCAGTTTTGGAGAAAGTCGTCAGAAACTCTGCCTACATGGCTTCTGCCTCTTTGGAGTATGGGGGTGGAAACATTGTGGCGTTGGTGTGGGGGAGCCTTCCCACCAATTTTCCCTACTCTTCTATAAGGACAGCTGTCTGCTGCTTCACCCCAAGTATGTCTGGCCTTGAGAAACCTGAAAACATAGCATGTTGTGCCCATGAGTAAGAAGCTAGATAAAGGCCTTGAAAGCCACACACCTGGCCATGAAGGCCACACGCATGTGTGACTTCAACACTTAAGTAACCATGAATTAGCAGTATAGTGGTATATGAAATACTGCTTTATGCAGAATACAGTGGGCTCTTCTGAGCACCCTCCATGATGACTCCTGCTGCCTTCTTTGCTCTTCATGCTGTCCCAAAACCTCAAACGCAACCCCAGGACCCTGAGACTTGGGTTCAGAAATGGGTAGACTGGCCTCCCTGATGACTCACCCTTCCCTCTGGCAGAGGTTGGAAAATACCTGTCACATCTCAGGGAATAAGGTGCTTCTGGATTGGCTGACAGCAGCCTTCAGGGCAGTTTGGCCTAATCACAGTGACCTACTAGCTGGAAAACATATGCAGAGCTCCAGCAGGGGTTACGGGAGCTGCGCATGAAAAATATCATCTATAATGTGGACCCTCAGGGCCCTGATAAAGAGTTGTTCACTGTAGAATGAGAAATCTGGTGCTCCATACAGCTCCGCCATCTCTCTTTGGGTCCCAAGTGACTATTCTTGCCTCCCACATAGGGCAACCCATAAATGAGGCTACTAGGAATTCAGCAGATCTGGGGGAGGTTGAAATGATAAGAGCCCGGAAGGAAGTGTGGGCTACAGCTGAAAGAGAGGGGCAAAGGGCCCCATGCAAGTCCCGAGGACCCATATGTGGGTTCATTTGAATAAGGCCAGGATAGTGAAAGAAAAACTTTATGGGCAGCCCAATAGGATCTTGTTAAAACTGTGGCACCAATGAAAGCTGGAGCAGCAGTTTCTGCCGCTGAGGTCCAGACACGGAAGCTGCAGGCAAAGCCCCATGTCTGGTCTGTGTCCCTGCAGATTTCCTGGGTGACAGAACTCAGGCCCTGCCTGGACCCTCACCACCACAGCAGGATGATTGGGCATCACAGTTTGAATGGGGGGGTGGTCAAAGTCCCCACCTTGGGGATGTGGTGGGGATCAGAGGCCACATGTAGAATTTGCAATTCATTAGTCCCCCATGAATGCACAACATGTCCTGGTGCTGGTGGACACAGGAGCTGGATGTTCTCTGATTTATGGCAACCCTGAGTGTTTTTCTGGGACCCCTGCTGTGATAGATGGTTATGGGTCAAGGCAATTAGAGGGAAAAAAGCCCAAATCCCATTGGGGATAGGGCGTGTACCCCCAAAGGATTGACAAATACTAAGCAGAATAAATTGTCTTGGGGACACAAAGAAATTGGAGAAACTCTACAGGAGTTGGAGAATGTGGGCATCATAAAGCCCACTCATAGTCCTTTTAATTTCCTGGTGTGGCCAGTGAAAAACCTGGATGACTCCTGCCATATGACTGTGGATTACAGGGAGTTAAATAAAGTCACATTCCCTTTGCATGCTCCTGTCCCCTTTATAGCAGCCCTTATGGACACCCTCAGTCATGAACTAGAGACACATCATTATGTCATGGACCTTGCTAATGCTTTCTTCTGTATTGACATGCACAGGGAAGTCAGGAACAGTTTGCCTTCATGTGGGAAGGCGGGCAGTGGACATTCACTGTCCTTTCACAGGGATATCTCCACAGTCCCACCATTTGTCACAGGCTTGTAGCCCAGCACTTGGCCATATGCAAGAAACTGCAAACAGTGTGGCTGTACTATTATACTAATGACATTATGCTCACATATGATTCTCTTGCAGATTCAGAAGGGGCAGTTCCTAGACTGCAACATCTACAGGGGAAAGGATGGGCTGTGAACAGCATGAAGGTTCAGGGACCTGGTTTGTCTGTGAAGTTCTTGGGTTTTGTCTGGTTGGGTAAAACTAAAGTTATCCCAGAAGCAGTCATAGACAAGGTCCAGGCTTTCCCTACCCCTACCACTGTGGCAGTTTTACAAGAGTTTTTGGGTTTTTTGGGCTACTGGAGAATGTTTATCCCACAGTTGGCACAAAATCTGAAGCCCTTATACTGGTTGGTATGAAAGGGCATCAGGTGGGACTGGGATGAAGTGTGCAGCTGCATTTACTGCTGCTAGGTGAGCAGTCAAGATCATATAGGCCTTGAGTGTAATGGGTCCATCAAGGCCCTGTGAACTAGATGTTCATGTAACTGGAGATGGTTATGGATGAGGTCTTTGTCATGGCTTGAACGGATGACCCAACCTACTGGATTCTGGTCACAACTATAGAAAGGAGCAGAGGTCTGGTACACCTTGATAGAGAAGCAACTGGCTACTGTCTACCATGCCTTGCTGGCTATGGAACCCATCACCAGAACAACTCCAACCAAGGTAATAAGCACCTATCCCATCATGGGGTAAGAGCGAGACTGGACCCAAAGGCCACAGAGTAGCATGCAACAGATGCATACACTGGCCAAATGGGGTGCATATTATACAGCAACACAGTGCCCTTCCCATTAGCCCCTTAAGTGGAGAATTCCACCCCTTATTGGGGCCAGCAACATATACCAGTGGAAAGCAGGAAGACCTTCTTTTGAGCCATTGGTAGTCAAGAGTCCTTATAAGGAGGGAAACGCCCCTACACCTGAAGATACTTGGTGTACAGACAGCTCAAGTCATGGGCAGCCCCATAGTGGAGAGCTGTGGCTTTCCATCCTAAGACTGACACAATATAGATGGAGGATGGAGAGGGAAAGAGCAGTCAATGGGCTTGGTTGTGGGCATTTTGGCTGTGGTCACCCAGGAGCCCTCCCCTACAGTTGTGTGCACTGACAGCTGGATGTCTATCGGGGCTTGACCCTGTGGCTACCAACATGGTGCCATACCAACTGGATGGTTGGTCACTGCCCTCTTTGCAGGCAAGAGTTGTGGCAAGACCTACAGGCCTCTGGTCAGCCTAAGACTGTTCCTGTATATCATGTGACTGGCCATTTGCCTTTGGCATCCCTAGGGAATGATGAAGCAGACACATTGTCCCAGGTGTGCTGGCTAGAAGGAAAGCCTGCCTCTGATGTAGCCCAATGGTTATACCAGCATTTGTTGCACAAGGGACAAAAGACAATGTGGACTGCAGCCCATCAGTGGGGCTTACCATTGACCTTTGAAGAAGTCAGCAGAGCCCAGAAGGAGTGCCTTGTGTGCTCTAAGAGGGACTTACACCAAGTCCCATGGCAACAAGAGACAACAGCAAAGAGGTTGAAACCCTTTGTCAGGTGGCAGATAGACTATATTGGGCCCTGTCCGTATCTGAAGGATATTGGTATGCCATGACTTGTATGGACACAGCTATTTGACTGTTGGTTGCTTTTCCAGCACATTGTGCAGATCAGCAAATGACCAAAAGGGGCCTAGAGCATCTCTTTGCAGCCTATGGCCGGCCACAGGTAACTGACAGTGATCAGGGCATGCATTACTGGACATGCATTACAAGAATGGGTGCAGCAATTAGGAATAAAGTGGAAGTTTCATGTACTATATAACCCTACTGGGGCAGGCATGATAGAGAGGTACAATGGTAAGCTGAAATCTGGCCTGAAGTTGGACACCAGTAGTCTATGGGGCTGGCCAGCTCTCCTATGGACAATGCTATGGTGTTTGAATGAGAAGCCCCAAAAAGGAACCTTGAGCCCTGTGGATATGCTAACACACATTGCTGCCTCTCACATACAACTGTGTGCGCAAACTGAAGAGGAGCTACTGAAGCCACGATATGGCCAACAGAATAACATCTTTCTGTCAGCCCCAATGGGGTTAAACCCTGGACACTCTGTTGAGTGGGTGTGGCTCTGGACATTTCGATCCATGGACCAGCAATGGCTGGCCCTTCTAGCACCTTGGGGAAATGGCCTGAAGCTGGCCTCCAGTGTGTTCCTGGAGTAACAGCAGAGTGACCCCCAAAGATCACGATAGTGTTCCCAAAATGTCTGGGAGGTAAGAATATCTTACAGGGAAGTTTTGTTTTATCTTTATGGCCAGTGCATGTACCTCCTGTAGCCCTATATATTGACCCATCTGTAACTCCCACAGGGAGGAGGGTGGAGGTCTGGTATACTAGACCAGGACAAGATCCCATTCCTGCTACTGTCCTATCACAGAACCACCTCTCTTGCATGCATTTTACCTGATGGACAAAATTTGCCTATGCTGGTATTGTTAAAACATTTATTTTATTACCCTTAAGATTATTTTCTTCTACAGTCTCTGTGACATGGACCCACTCCTGGCTGCAGCTGCCATGTGATGAATTTTCTGAACTCCCTACTTGTTCAGCTACTGGCAACCTGTGGAATGGGCAAGGTATGGACTTAATCTGCATAGGACTTTGAACCTAACTGAATCCTCCAGCTTGAGGATTATCATGATTTTATTGCTGTTGTTATTGTATATTATTAGTCTGGTTACAATGCTTCAGTTTTCTTGCATAGGGGCCATTGCAGAAGATGGGGAGAGAGTAGACTGTGAGGCAAGATTCTGGAGAGCTATGGGTAAAAAATATTTCCAGAATCTCTCACCTGGCCTGTGCATTTCCATGTCAGTAGACATTTCCAAGGGGTGGAGAGAAGTAGTCCATCTCCACATCAATAGGTGATTACAGGGTCGGGGTGGGGGGAATCAAGACATATCTGAACCAGAGAGGTTTGGTGGGGTCCTTTTGCAGGCAGGCTGCAAGCAGAAGTAGACAACTGCTTGTAAGCAATAGAAGAGTTTCTCCCATTTTATTTCTCCCTTTTACAGATTTCAGCTTCAAAGGCTTTTTGCCCCAGGCTGGGAACATATTTTCCCCCTGGAGTTACACCATCACCATAACATCCCTCCCTTTCCATTATTGAGGATGTTTTCCCTTTGAGCAGTTGAAGGTGGAAGGCAGCAGGGGCTGAATTGCTGTTATGACTTACTCAGTGTAGAACTAAACAAAGGCTTCCCAAATGAGTACAGGCGGAGGCTGTTTAGCCAGAGCTTACTATGACAAGGAATCAGTCAGCCACCATCAGTTGTGTTTGGCAGAGACTCGAAGGCAGGTAAGGGAGTGGGGAAGCTTTACAGTGGAAAAAAGAGAAGTTTCAGATAGACTCTAATTGGAGATTGTTGACATGAAAAATCTGGAGGTGGGCAAACTAGAAGTGTGGCATTCTATGGGATTGATTTGGGGAGCTTAGTTGACTTTCTGTGGTTTGTGCTGAGCTAGGGGCTGGTTGACGGAAAGAAGAAAAAAAGGAAGTTGCAGTCACTGCCCAAAAACCAGTCCCTTCTGGGACTGATTGCTATGAGGTTGTGGGTCAGAGTTCCATTGTTATATAGGACTGGCCATTGTCTGTATGTTCAGTTTCTCTCCAGGGTTGTCTTTACTAGAAAAACTAAAGTCAAGCAGAGGAAGTAACTTGTTCTTTGATCAAGGTAAGAGTGAGCTCCTGCAAATCTGGAGCACAAATGGCAACCAGTTTAGGAACACCTAACTGAAACAGCCCTTGATGAAACCCTGTTCTCCCAGCCCTGTGGTCACTAGGAAAATGGACTTCCCAGGCTGACTGTCAGCAGCATACAGGTGGGTCCAGGTGTCTGAAGATGCGTGGCTGCCATGGCACCTCTCCAGGGCTTCTACATAAGCAGGCATCTAAATGCTTTATTTGAGGAGCTCTAATCAAACAGCACATT